>NC_047119.1:36196696-36511900 GCF_902500255.1 Thalassophryne amazonica | reverse complement strand
GGAATAGTGTAGGTACAAGGAGTAGAAGTGGTGAAAGTAGATGAATTTAAATACTTGGTGTCAACTGTCCAAAGTAATGGAGAGTGTGGTAGAGAGGTGAAGACGAGAGTCCAGGCAGGGTGGAGTGGGTGGAGAAAGGTGGCACGAGTGATTTGTGACTGAAGAATATCAGTAAGAGTGAAGGGGAAAGTTTACAAGACAGTAGTAAGACCACCTATGTTGTATGGCTTAGAGACGGTGGCACTAACAAAAAGACAGGAGGCAGAGCTGGAGTTGACAGAGCTGAAGATGTTGCGATTCTCGTTGGGAGTAATGAGAATGGATAGGATTATAAATACATCCGAGGAACAGCTCAGGTGGGACGCTTTGGAGACAAAGTCAGAGAGGCAAGACTGAGATGGTTTGGACATGTAGAGAGGAGGGACTCGGAGTATATAGGGAGAAGGATGCTGAGGATGGAGCCACCAGGCAGGAGGAGAAGAGGGAGGCCAAAGAGGAGGCTTGTGGATGTGCTGAGGGAGGACATGTGTGACAGAGGAAGATACAGAGGACAGGATGAGAAGGAAACGATTGATCTTCTGTGGCGACTCTTAAAGGGAGCAGCCGAAAGAAGAAGATGAAGTTGTATTAGTTATTTGCTTCAAATAAAATATTTGCAATCTTCATAAGACAAGACCAGTGCGCTTTTTGTTGTTGAAATTATACTTAATCAATTTCAGGTAAAAAAAAAAAACAACAACAAACTAGAGACATTCCTCACAAAATGCCCCGCGCGCAGTACTATTTTCCATGTAAAGTGCAGTAATATGTACATGTGTGGGGTAGGTATTTGGTTGAACCCTCATGTGTTTGATGTAAACTGGGATACACAGTGGGAAACATTGGAGATTGACATTATATTTATTTAGAGGATGTGGCCAACAGTGACCATAAAAAGTCAGTAGCCTTCAAACAAATTGGTAATTTTTTAAAAGTAGGTCAAGGTCACCGGCCTTTGAACCCATGCGAAGTACTTCTCCAAGGCATGTACCCACCAAATATGAAGTTTTTGCAAGCAATAGGTTCGAAGCTACATTGCGGTGAAGGATTTGACAGTTGTGAGCACTGGTGACCTTGAAAAGTAGGTCAAGATCACTGGCCTTCGAACCCATGTAAAGTACTCCTCCATAGCATGTACCCACCAAATATGAAGTTTTTGCAAGCAATAGGTGCCGAGGTACATTGCGGCGAACAAATTTCAGGCGAAGGATTTGACAGTTGTGACCATTGGTGACCTTGAAAAGTAGGTCAAGGTCACCGGCCTTCAAACCCATGTAAAGTACTCCTCCATAGCATGTACCCACCAAATATGAAGTTTCTGCAAGCAATAGGTTCGAAGCTACATTGCGGTGAAGGATTTGACAGTTGTGAGCACTGGTGACCTTGAAAAGTAGGTCAAGATCACTGGCCTTCGAACCCATGTGAAGTACTCCTCCAAGGCATGTACCCACCAAATATGAAGTTTTTGCGAGCAATAGGTGCTGAGCAACGTTGCGGCGAACAAATTGCGGACGGACAGACAGACGGACAGACAGACAGACGGGCAGATGGAAGGATGGACGGACGGACAACCCGGATGCTATATGCCTTACCTCGTGGCAAGCACCGCGCGGGGCATAAAAATAAAACAACAACAAATGATCAGAATCACCTGTTTTATCCTTCAATAAAGCAACAAACACTTTGGGAATGACTGTTCTGGTCCTATCCTTAATTTAACTGCAGTGGTGCGCTGCTGGGTCCAGCTCCCTGTAAGTGATATTCACAATATATTTTTCTTGCTGTTTCTCAATAAAATAGCAGTATATGTAAGATATTGTCTGACAGCTTCTGCTTCTCACCCTCTTCTGAACAAAATGCGATCAAAACACTGACACTACGATTTTAATTCAAATCCAACAAAAGGCACAAGATACTGTTTTGGTTAAAATATAGAATCCTCACAACCTATTGACGTCACTTCAGGAAATTTAAATTGTAAAGTCCTTCATTTTATTTTACACAGTAGATGAGCAAAGATTTTGATTGAAAGGTCGGTGGGCCGATCACCTTTTTTATAGCCATGGCAACAGGCGTGGTTTTCCTGGCATACAATATGAATCAAATGGCAGGTTTCTACGCATAACAAACAGCTGCATAAATTGGGGGGGGGGGGGGGGGGGGGTAATTTTAATGACATTAAAGACTTTTTTTTTTGCAATGTGTGCAAAACTGTTTGACTTGAGAATTGTTGAAATGTTTTGTCACAAAACAGCAGTTAGTTTATAAGATAAAATTTCTGTTAAATGTCATATGTATGTATGTACTTTAAATCGGCTACAGCAACTTTTATGTAGACAACCAATAAAAAAGTGATTCATCTTAAATTATGAGTACAGAAATGGGTTTATATTGCTTTCAGTTTTATTCTATCTGCATAAAATAGGACTAAAACCTGCTGTGCTTTTTCTACTTTTTTTTTTTTTTTCATGTTAGCTCATGAAGCCGCTGCAGGCTACAGTAACAACATCCAGTCCAGACATAGTCAGTCCTGGAAGAAAGGACTTATTGTCTGTGTCCGGACTGGAAAGGGTGATTCCCTGGATTGCAACAGCTGTAGAAGTATTACACTTCTCTTTATGCTAGACAAGCTACTTGCAAGGGTCATTCTTAGTAGGAGCTGCTTGCTGCTCGACAACCACAGCGATCTGGTTTTATGTCCAAGAAGTCAAACATGAATTTCAGTCTAGATCTGTGAGTATTCACTGAGCACAGTGTGAAAATCGGCAAGGCCTTTTTGCAGCCTGTGCTGATTTTTTTAAAAGTATTTAAATTGGTTGATCCGGTTGCTTTGTGTGACATCCTGAGACATCCACGTCTCACCTGTCTGTGGACTGGACTGGTCCTATACAGAGTTCATCCAGCAGGTGCTTATTCCTGAATAGCATAGCATGACGCAAATGATAGTCAACTCCCCTAGGATGGAACACAAAACTGAGGCTGGTACTCATTTATAGGCAGGTGAACTGGGACAATGTTGTGACAGCGCTGAGGAATCCAGTGACTGAAACATGTTAAAACGATGCCCATGTGGTTAATTTTGAGAAGTGGGGATGGACCAGTTGCAGGACATGTTCAAAGACTTGGTTTGACAATGCAGATGAAGTGTCTTGTCCAAGGATACAGACAAGTAGCCTGAATCAAACCTAACTCCACATAGTGGTAGTCCAACTCCTGTCTCCTAACTCCTAATTTCACAGAGCTGTGGTACCTGCTCTATGTTGTCTGCCTGGGTGGTTTCCCTGGTGTTGTGGATGTGGTTATGCACAGCATCAGTGCATGCTTCCAGATCTGACCTGAGTGTGGAGTTAAATTTCATCAAATAAGTGCATGTCTGAAAGGTTTTGGTGTCTGTCCATGTAGTAACAGTGTGTATAATGGACCTCTGTGTAATGGAAGCCATAATGATCCTGGAGCATTTCATAATCTTTGGGGTTATAACAGTCTCCTGAGGTTAATACTAGCATCTGCTTATGCAGTGGCCATGGAAACAAGTTTCAGGCCCATTAATGCCTTTATTTAATTTGTGTAAATGCATCTGCACCCACAGATGTCAGTAGTATCACCACATTATCACAGAATGTGCACAAATGCAATTCAGAGAAATGCTGCGCATCATTTTAGTGTGCCTGGAAAATAAGTAAAATGCAAAAAAACAGGCCCATTATACTCATCATTTATGGCTCACATCATTATTTTCTGCTTTCACACCCATCTTGTGACTCCTGGTTCCAGCATCTTAGAAAATCCAGGTTGGAGCAGTTTAAGATTAAATCCAGTAGGCCGAATCAACTAGTGAGACACAAATGTGCCTTTCTGTTGCTCGCGCTACCTTCCTGTCAATCAGTCTTTGGTTCCCTTTGGCCTCTTTCACACCTGGAGCCCATATTTGCTGTGCAAGCTGTTCTGGCAGCAATAGCTGTACTTTACTTTTTGTGAAATTACCATATAGATTATATTCACACATTACACACTGTAATAGTTCTTGTAATAAATTGCCAGAGTTTACTGTACACCATAGCAATCAAGAAAAGTACTTAGAGAGCAGATATGCGTAGATAATCCACTAATTTAAAAAGTTCATTGTCACGGAATCTGCACAAAATATCATCTCATATCACATCTTTGTGTTTCCACTAGAATGTAAGTGCATAGAAATGTGTAGGTAGTACAGACTTTGCCTACTATAAGGCATGATGTCTTTCATTTTGACATCAAGACAAAAATAGGGTCCAGAAATCAGCAATGGGAGACCATCCTTACCCTCATTGTTCCACTCTTAGTCTTATTCTTAATTTTTCTCATCCTGCTCTTCTTCCTCACCCTCTCTCTTCCCTCTGCTCTTACTCATAGCCTGAGGGTGCAGATGCTTCCACATACCTGACCTGGTTTGTGTATGCGTGGCCACACTTTGTGTACACTCGGAACGTGCACATTCATCTCACACACATACAGTATTTATTTGCCAACCTCAGTCCCACGGGACACCCTGCCCGTTTGAGTTACTGCAGAGTTTTTGGTTAAACACGACAGCCTGAGGAGCTCCTCTGTATTCTTTCATGTTCTCATCCCTCAGTGAGCTCTGACTTGGGCTAAGGGGATTTGGAGGCAAAACTGGAGGATTTCAGGAAGGTATATTTGTTCCTGTTTGATTTTCCAGACGTTGGCACTTCTAAAAAGCATTCCAGTGTGACTTTAACGCTCATCTAGGAACTTGAAACCTTCTTATTTGAGATGCCAGAGGTGACCTCATCAGATTAAGTGACACATGCAGATTTTTTATGTGAAGGTAAAATAAGTTTGAAGGTGAAGAGTTCATTAATGGAGGCAACAAATGGGGAAAATGACTTTGTGTGCATGTTTCTGTGTGTTTGTTACAGACGGAATGTGACCTGGAGAAAGGGTTAGAAATGAGAAAGTGGGTCCTGTCCGGGATCTTGGCCAGTGAAGAAACATACCTCAGCCACCTGGAGGCACTGCTGCTGGTGAGGAAACACAAACACTCAGCCGTGGTCAGAATTCTGGGCAGAATTTAAAATATCTCCCTGAATAAATGCAAATAAACCAGTTTTACATAATCGGAATATTTCATAAGAAAGGCATCATGCTTACCTTGCCACAGAAAGGACTAGCTCGGACTTGAACCTTCTCACTGTGAGGCAGCAATGCTAACCACTAATCCACAGTGCTGCCCTCATTCATATTATTATATCACAAATTATTTTTATTATTTATTATAATTTGTATTAACTTGAAATCACCTCTCTAGCCATATTGGTTGCATACATTTCTTGGAAGAACATTTCTTGGAAGATTTTTTTGTCCAGACTATATTTTAAACTGCCTTAATTTTTGACCGATCTGCTCTAAGTCTTATTCATCTGGAGACACTCGCCCAAGGAATATTCCGACTGAGTTTGGTATTTATGGCGTTATTTTGAAATCTGATGCACACACACATTAGTGACTGTAACACCCTGTGGTAACCCTGACATGCAATATGTAAAAATGTCCACAGTTATTCACCACCAAGAGCAAAACAAAAAACTTTGTTATAGTGAAATAACAAATTGCAGACACAGTGACACAGTTATTGGCACAGTAAATTATCTCTTTCACAGACTGTTTTCTTTAGACAAGTCAGGGGGATGGATACATAAACATTTCCAGTTTGCTGAAGATGTCTTGGACTTCATTTACATACATCATGAAGAAATATAAACAGTACAATACTGCATCAAAATCTGTTTGGCAGCATTTCTCAAAAACTGAATGGCCATGCAAGAAGTAGACAAATGAGGGAAGCCACCAAGACATCCAGTACCACTCTGAAGGCGTTACAGGCTTATGTGGGTGTGATTTGAGAGACTGTGCAAAACTGAATGTTTGTTTTGTTGCGCCACCAGTTCTACAGTTTAGTGGTGGAGTAGAACAGAAAAGGTCCTGAGTGTCCCATATAGAGGAAATTTCATTTGTTCTATCGTCATTGTCTGTTCTAATCCACCACAAACCTGTAAGTGGTGATGCAACAGACAAATGTTGCACAAAATACAACTTCTGAAATAAACCAGCGCTCATGCACGCATGCAGATTTTATACCTGTCATCTCCATTTATCGTCCTTGTCAGCCCATGAAGCCGCTGAAGGCTGCAGCTACGACATCCCAGCCGGTGCTGACTGTGGCCCAGATAGAAACCATCTTCTTCAAAGTGCCTGAGCTCTATGAAATCCACAAGGAGTTCTATGATGGACTGTTGCCCCGCGTGCAACAGTGGAGTCACCACCAGCGAGTCGGGGATCTTTTCCAGAAAATGGTGAGGCTGAATTCTTGTTTTGTGTGAGGGGTCCGGTCTCATTAATGAGACAGTGGTGGGGATGGCAAAAGAAAAAGGCTCACTATTTGTCCTGTAAACTTTAATCCAGCTTTGTCTGTTGATTTTAGAGTAATGACTTCTTCCTTGCTTGAGAACCTTTTGTGTGATGCCCCCAACTCCTTCATCAGTTCCTTTGTTGTGAACCTGAGTGTTAATTTGGGCCTCCTTCCTCAGTCATGTAAAGTCTGTTTGGTCCCAAACCTTTTAAGTATACAGACTCTACACTTGCTCATGGTGCCATTAATCTTTTCGAACTGGCTCCTAAGGATGAACCTGACTTGTACTCCAGATGCTTTGCCTGACTTCTCCCCAACTCCCACTCTTAAATATCTTGGTTTATGCAAACCGGCAGTGACCCACTGCAAATCTGACAATGCTGGGTTTCCATTATAGATTTGCTCAAATGTTTAGTAATTTTTTCAGAATGTCTATTTAAAAAAAAATTGTTAGGTGGACACAAACTGACAAATAGCCCAACATGGAAAGAGTTTTCATGGAAAATAAATACTCGATATTTTAAGACACCTGCTATCACTTCCAAATTCGATAAATCAAACAAACCTATGCTGGAGAAACTGTGGACAAATTGGAGATTATACTCACATTTTCTGGGACTTTCCAAAACTTAAAATATTTTGGGAGGGAATCAAGGAATTCATTTCAAATATTCTACAAACCTATATTGACTGGAATCCCCTTGTTTTTGTTTTTGGATTATTCCCGGGGGACTTTCTATCTAAAGAAAAACTGTATCTTTTCAAGATAATGATACTGGTGGCTAAGAAAATATTTGTGTATATATACTGGTATAAACCGGATCCACCTACAGCAAATCACTGGAAAGATAGGATTTTGGATGTCTACAAAATGGAGAAAATAACAGCAAGATTAAATCTCACTATGGACCTATTTAGAAAGAGATGGAAGCCACTGATAACATACTATGACTGGATATAAATACAGATTGTGAGGTGGAGAAGAGCAGAAAAAGAAAGAAGACAGAAAGAAGGAGGAAGGGGAAAAAGTAGAAAAGGGGAAGAAGAAGGTAAGAGGAAAGAGGAAAAAAGGAGGAGAGGGGAAAAGGAAAGAAAAAGGGAGAAGGAGGGACAAGGAGGAGGGAGAAGGGAAGGAGGGACAAGGAGGAGGGAGAAGGGAAGAGGAGGAAGAAGGAGGAAGGAAAAAAAGGGAAGAGGGGAAGAAGAGGGAGAAAAAGGAAAAGAGGGGAGTGAGGAAGAAAAAGGAAAAAAGAAGGGGAGGAGAGAAGGAAGGAAAGGGGAGAGGGAGAGAGAAAAGAAAAAAGGAGATGAAGGAGGTTATCACAGGCTAAGGGCGCTAATGGAGAATACGTAGAGGTATTAATATGTGTGTGTGTGTATGTGTATATATATATATATATATATATATATATATATATATATATATATATATATATATATTCCTATTCTATAAACACTATATATTTGATGCCAAAAGAAACAATTTGAAATGTACAAATTTGCCAAGTTTTCTCTGTTCTGATCTTTGTTCTGGTTTTTTTTTGTGTGTGTGTGTGTGTGTGTGTGTGTGTTCTGTTCTGTACGGAAGCGTATTGCATTCACTGGATAAAAAAAAAATAGACCACTGATCTCGTAATTACGACATCGGGATCTCATAATTACGAGAAAAGATCTCGTAATTACGAGATCGGGATCTCATAATTACGAGATCAGGTGCCTTCTGATCTCGTAATTACGAGAAAAGATCTCGTAATTACGAGATCAGGTGTCTCCAGCTTCCCTGTATGCGCGCTTCCTCAATGATCAGCGGGCATGATGGCGCTGTCGCAATTAATCTGCTGTTACCACCTTCTCGGTCTGAGACACTGGGAAATACTGATATTTCTTAAAAATGAGGATGATATTAATATTAGTATGTCAACACTGCAGGCATCTCAAGTTGGGATTGTTCTGGCAGAAAGCCCAGTCTGACGTGCTGGACATCGCTCTCTTTCTTACGTACGGAAGCTCTGCACTGCCGTCATGTTATAACGTGATAAATATCACGTTATAACATGAAACTTTTCACGTTATTTCGTCATATGAAGTGATCATGTTATTTCATGATGCGGTATTTTCACGTTATAACGAGAAATTATCACGTTATAACAAGAAATTATGCTCCACGTCGCCATAATTATGAGATCAAGCTATTGTTTTTATTTATTTATTTTCTCTGTGTGTGTGTGTGTGTGTGTGTGTGTGTGTGTGTGTGTGTGTGTGTGTGTGTGTGTGTGTGTGTGTGTGTGTGTGTAATCGCTTCTGTACTTCCAGCCCAAGCGTGAGAATGCCCGAGTCATAATCGAAAATAGGCCAATTTGTAACCTCCGACACTGCATTGTGATCCACACCACGGCGCGCACAAAGTGTGGATTTCCCACTAAACTGTTGATGGATGAATGAAACTCCTGCAGCGAGGCGAGGCACAGCTCGGGCACACAGACTGGCATGTGCCCGGGTGGGAGTGAGCCCCTCTGTGTCCCTCAGTGGTCGGTGGGTCTGTGTGAGTGAAAGCTGGAAGTCGCCCCATGCTCCTCCCTGGACATTCATCCGGGAGCACTTCAGGGGGAAAATCCACACTTTGTGTTTGATTATAGTGTGTTATCATCGGCTGAGCTCAGCTCACGTCTGTGCTGAGGGACTGGAAGTACGGAAGTATATACATAAAACTATTTAGACACCTGATCTTTTCTCATAATTACGAGATCCTGATCTCGTAATTATCCTGATCTCGTAATTATGAGAAAAGATCTCGTAATTATGAGATATTTTCTCATAATTATGAGATCCTGATGTCGTAATTCCGAGAAAAGATCTAATAATTACGAGATCTTTTCTCGTAATTACGAGATCTTGATCTCGTAATTATGAGATCAGTGGTCAAAAATTTTTTTATACAGTGAATGCAATACGCTTCCGTAGTTCTGTGTTATCCATCATACAAATGTAACACTATAAGAGCTGTTATTTAAGACGAATTTATTGTAACATTATACGATGTAAAGCTTTAAAACTAAGTTGAATAATAAACTTTCGTTTAAAAAAAAAAAAATTGTTGAGCAGTTGAATACCAGTGAGTAAAAGCCCTACCATATATTGTGTCTTCTAGTGCAATTAAAACAGGAGGTTTCAGTGATTAACTCATCTACCTGCCTGAAGAGTTGAACTAATTAGAATCAGGTGGTTTAGTGGGTTGATGGAACAAATACCGTATTTTCCACAGTATAAGTTGTGTTTTTTTTTTTTACGAGTTTGGGAGGTCCTTCGACTTATATATACAGAAAAATCATACATTTACTAATAATGATAATTATAATGACTATTTAAAGAGGACTTTCCCAAGAATCAAAGTACTAAACAAAATAAACTCAAATAATAAAAGAATAAATATGAATAATAAAACCTACATTATGATGAAAATTCCAAAATTAAAGAGCTGCTAATAAACGAAAAGGGTGCGACTTATATTTTGGTTTTTCATCTTCATTTTTTAACAGATGTGACATACACCAGTGCGACATATACTCCGGGAAATAAGGTATGTGGTTGGACTTTTGCTCACTGAAGCCGGGAATACCCACCACCACTGCTGGGTTTTGCCCTCTCATGAGAGCTGTCATTCTAGCGATGTTCTTGCAAGAACTGTAATTCTAACAGTCAAGGTGACGAAATGGTAAATTCCACAAAATATGACCATTTTGTTGTTGTTTTTTAATGCAGTATTGCTGTAGCATCATTTCTTATAACATGTAACCAAGCCCGCAGTCTCTTATTTCATCCACAAGTATGGTGTGTCATGTATTTTACAATGTTATGTGACACTTTCTGTACACCATAAAAAAAAAGGTTTCTATTGCAGTTTTTCAAAATAAAGCCTTTTACAATCCCCCCCTCCCCCCCCCCCCCCAAAAAAACACCTAATTTGGAGGGTAATGGAAACTCGCCTACAGTGAATAATTAAATAAGTCCTATATAGTAGGGATGTGAATCGTACAACAACGCACGATTCAATTCGATTCCGATTCTTGGGGTGACGATTCAATTCAAAGAGCTCTGAGAAATAGTTATATTACTTAAAAAATGTTTATGTTTAAGAAAATGCAGCTTTAGAAGGTAAATCAAGTGATTCTAAAGATGTAAATTTACTTATCTGCTTTGCTCGTTCAGAATTGGCTGGCAGTTTAGTGAAGTGATGGAGTGTGTACTGGTCAGTAGTCAGCAGAGAATGCTGCTCCGCTTCTTTTAGCTCCGGGTGATGGCGTAGCATGTGGGCTTGCAGATTTGAAGTGTTTCCGAAGTACTTGACTTTCATTTTGCAGATTTTGCACACTGCATAAGTCATGTCAAGCTCCTTCTTATGCAGAAAATAATAAAATCCAAAATGCGCCCAAACATTTGCCAAAGAAGGTGCTGGCTGAATTAGCTCTTTGTCCGCCATGCTAAGCTGCAGCTCACGAATGTTTGAAGCACGCCGTACCCTCCCCTCGCGGGGACGCTGTAGTATGGAGGCCGTTGCTTGACAAACATTACACGCAGCAAGTAAGTAAGAAAATGTTTAAAAAATGCTTTTTACAAATCGATTCTTGGACATTTTGGATCGATTCAGAATCTTAATAAGAATCGCGATTCGGACATGAATTGATTTTTTCAGGCACCCCTACTATATAGGCCCTGAGGCCCATTATTTTAAAGTTTATATATGTGTGTGTATATATATATATATATATATATATATATACATATACACACAAACACACACACACGAGTCTTTCACAAGTCAAATGAAATCAAAGCTATAAAACAAAAATGTACGACGTCTGTGAGAAAAGTATCCGACCTTTTTATTTTTTTCAAAAACCATATGGATTTGAATCACGTGTGATTGCATCAGCCAAGCTTGAACCTTCGTGTGCATGCGTGAGTTTTTTGCGTGAGTGTCGCAGTGGAGCCGCATGGCGCAAAGCAACGCCGTGATGAAGCCTCACAGGACATGTTGGGGCATGTCCAGCTCATGCTCAATTTCTCGGATAATCACACGACTGAAAAGCAACCGACAGCCGTCTGAAATCCACCTGAAAGCCGTCATGTGAGACCAACACGGAGGTGGTTTTGTGCCGCGTCATGAACGGCTCCGTGGCGCGTCCCTCCTCTTTTCTTTCCATGAAAAAAAACTCCTGTAACAGTGGAATGTGCCGAAAAAGTGCTGATGTCCACGCCTTCTGCCTTTTTGTGAAAGTCATGCGACGTCCCGGATCAACAAAGCCTTCACGTTGGAAATTATCTGGTTGTTTCAGCGGGGTTGGAGCCTGTCGATCGGCGCTCGGAGCATGGTTCGCTTTCAGCAGTTGTGGGCGGTCTTTAAACCGTCTGGATCACTCCTTAATTTGTGTAATCCCCATAAAATCGTCCCTGAAAGCCATATTAATTTTCCGAACAGTGTCCACCTGGAGGTCTCTCACAGTTTCTGGAAAACAATTGATGCAGCAAAGCTCCAAATCGTTCAGACATTTATTCGCAATAAAAACGACGAGAGGGGTGGACCACTGCTCACACAAAGCCTGCTCACAGGCGAATGACGCAACCAACAGGCGTGAAAAAACTCACGCATGCGCACGAAGGTTCAAGCTTGGCTGATGCAATCACACGTGATTCAAATCCATATGGTTTTTGAAAAAAATAAAAAGGTCCAATACTTTTCTCACAGACCTCGTATATTTGATTTTTTTTTTTTTTTTTTTTTTGTAGTGGTGCTCCTCTTAATCATTTTCTCTTTGGACAAATTGAATTTGAACGCTCTTTTCTTACAATTTCCTTCTCAGCAGCCACTTCCTCCCTCTCTGTTCTCCCATAGCTTCTGCCAAGGATGTCGGGGGGGCAAAAGCACACCAGGTCAATTTATTCATTTTCACAATGAGTCTCATTAATTCACAATCAGTCATTTGATAATTCTTTCCAAAAAGCTGCATCCCCTCAGTGTCCTGCTCCGTCTTTTTCTCTGTCTCACTCATTTCTGCTTTTGCGCAGACGTGCACGTATGTACATGCACGTACATACACACACAGAGGCGGTTGCAGGCACGTCTCACAATGCCTCCTTTTTGCCTCTGGCACCAGAGTACATCACTGCACAGTGCGCTTTGTGTCTCAGAGAAGCTGCTCTAAATAGGAGCCGCACTCTGTTATTATCCTTGCAGGCTGCCTTTGGGGCTAAGATGAAAAATCAGTATTTAATTTGTATGTTTTATTGTCAGGGAGGAACGACAAAAAAACTTTTTTTTTTAAAAATCAGGTTGTTTATTTAACATCTGGTTTATGTTTTCTTGTTTTTGTCTTCTTTCTTTCACTCTGTCTGCCATGTAATCCTGGAAAAGGAACAGGGTTTTTTGGGGAACATTTATTTATTATTGGGGAACATTTATTATTTATTTATTTATTCAGTTATACAAAAAACAACAACCTCCCCAAAATTGAGCAGTTTAAAGGAAAAAAGAATAGAAAAAGAAAGGGGACAACAAAACAAAATCAAAATACAAACAAACAAAAAGAACAAAGTCTGTGTGTTGGGTCACCTTATTGATTGTGTCTTTGTTTATACATCAACCATTTTCCCCAATATTTAATAAAAAGTTCTTCCTTCATTTTCAACTTACGAGGTCTGTCAATAAAGTAACGGTTCTTTTTATTTTTTTCAAAAACTATATGGATTTCATTCATGTTTTTACGTCAGACATGCTTGAACCCTTGTGTGCATGTGTGAGTTTTTCCACGCCTGTCGGTGACGTCATTTGCCTGTGAGCATGCCTTGGGAAGGAGTGGTCCCGCCCCCTCGTCGGATTTTCATTGTCTGGAAATGGCGAAATGAAAAGGACTTTTTTTCATCAGAATTTTTTCAGAAGCTGTTAGAGACAGGCACCTGGAAACCATTCGAAAAATTTATCTGGCTTTCGGTGAAAATTTTACGGAAAGCCACGCGGAGGCTTTGCGCATAAAGACCGATTCGCTTTGGAAGCGAGACAAAGGAACACCTCCGTTTCGGCGTGTCAGAGGACAAGTTTGGACATGTCCAGCTCTCCACAATTTCTCTGATACTTACTGGACTGGTAAGCATTGAAAGCCGAGATAGGCATGTCCAAACTTGTCCTCTGGCACTCCGAAACGGAGGTGTTCCTTTGTCTCGCTTCCAAAGCGAATCGGTCTTTACGCGCAAAGCCTCCGCGCGGCTTTCCATGACAAAATCTCTTGTTAAAAGTGAAATCTGACGGAAAATGGCTGATGTCCAGCTCTTGTGATAACCAGAGAAAGAGCACACGACGGTCTCGTATCCACAGAGCCATCCATTTAGAAATGGTCCGGTGGCTTGTGCCGCGTCGTCGCAGCTCGGAGCGCGGCGCGCCAAGCGTCCTTAAAGGGGTCCTTAAAGCTGTAGTAACAGTCCTTATTCTCTGTGAAGCCCGTAAAATTTTCACCGAAAGCCAGATAAATTTTTCGAATAGTTTCCAGGTGCCAGTCTCTAACAGCTTCTGAAAAAATTCTGATGGAAAAAAAATCCTTTTCATTCCGCCATTTCCAGACAATGAAAATCCGATGAGGGGGCGGGACCACTCCTTCCCAAGGCGTGCTCACAGGCGAATGACGTCACCGACAGGCGTGGAAAAACTCACGCATGCGCACGAGGGTTCAAGCTTGTCTGACGTAAACACATATGAATGAAATCCATATAGTTTTTGAAAAAAATATAAAGGACCGTTACTTTATTGACAGACCTCGTATATGTAAGGTGTTCCATCACATGTATGTCCTCTATGATTAGCAAACATTGTTTGTAACTGGGAGCATCAGTCTTGAGCCACTTCTTAGTAATGGCCTTAGTACCGGTAATCTCCATTTTAGGATTGATATATTTCAGATAGGGTTGGGTGGTACTACCTAAAACTTATATCTTTGTACAATTTGAGACATGGATGATAATGGGATGTATCACAGTATTTAGTTAAATTCTTTTTTTTTTTTTTTGCTTTAAAATTTTAATATGACTGCTTCTGAAAGAGTAAAGTACAACTATGGGAACTGTTACTGTACTCTAAACAGGATTACTAGGACATATTTAACATGATAGAGATATACAATATTTAAAATGCAGTGCCGCAGTAAATAGGAAAAAATGCAGCTACAATAAATAACAAAAGTTCAAAACCTTTTTCCTCCAATATAAAATTTGCCCATCCTACATACACAATGCTCCATACTCCAAACACAAAATTACAAAATAAATAGTTACACTGTTGCATGGATAGGGTTGCATATAGTGAACATAAAATCCATACCGTAAGGTGAATTTTTACTGGTGTATTATATTATTTTCTGCCCGCCTCTTGTTTCTAGATGAATTGTTTTCAGTTTTTACCAGTTTCCATACACTAGGATGAAAGCCTTTTAAACAGCATTGGAGACTGAAATGAGCTTGGTTGTCAGTTTCTTTCATTTTCAAAGCCTACAACTATTGGCCATAGGCCACTAAAGCTGCTGCTGCTTGTGCATTTTTGGTTGAAATTATGCAAGACTATCCCATGAATGAACTCAGCTCTTTCCTGAAAGGCCACCCCTGCATGCAATCTACAAACAAAAAATAAAAATACAGTGTGCATGCAAGCAAAACTGGAAAATGGTCATTTCAGTCTCTATATCTCTTAATGGCCCTCACTGCTGTTTATTTTACCAGGCTGTGAATGGATGGCACAATATGTTTGATCAGATTTGCTCCAAGGCCACATGTTAAACAGTTCCATACCTTATATGCAAAAAAAAGTGTTTTTACCTGTTCATATTGCTGGAAAAAAAATCTGCTTTGAGTCACTGAGGATAAAAAAAATTTCCGCTTGTAAAGTGAACTAGCATTGTCCTTGTTTTCACTGTGCATAGACAGTGTCACAGTCACAGACGGCTCCTGTCTCGCTCCCTCCTTCTTCCCAGACAGCCGTTAATAGTCAGGAGGAGAAGACGCTGATCCGACACAAAAATGGAAAAATGCTACATGACAGTCATTCCGTTAGGAGGTCGGGAAGGAAGGAGGAAAAAAATTGAGATGAGAGTAGAGGAGTGATAGGAGCGAGGCAGCGTTGGGGGATGGTTAAGAGACGGCAGGGGAGTGAAATGAGCTGATGAGGATGAAGTCCGGGTAGGTACAGGCAAGTAGATTTAAGCTGCTCTGACTCTAATAGGGCCGCCGCCGCGTGACGACTTGGAAATCTTTTGTGGGGAGGAGACGGGCTTAGGAATCATAAAACATCAGAGAGAGTGAGAACAAAATGAGAGAGAGGGTGCGAGAGAGTGAGGAGAAGAGTCAAAGCATCAGTGACAGGGTATGAATGTCAGTGAGATGTGTTTGTAGGCTGAAAATAGGACTGAATCGCACCCGGGCTGCTGCTCTTAATCACTCCACATATACAACAGCAGCTACGAAGACACACGGTGACAGAAAAGATTTTAGGGTGTGTGTCTGCTAAAGTGGAAGAGAGCGAGAAGCAGAAGACAAACATGTAGATTCTAGAGGTGGGCGATACCGGGAATTTTGGTATTGATCCGATACCAAGTAAATACAGGCCCAGTATCGCCAATATCGATACCGATACTGATACTTTTTAATATTTAAGCCTCATAGATCCAAAGGATCCAAAAGACCTAGGATAAAATTTCACCAAACATTGTACGTGACAACAAAATACTTTATGATCGCAATCAACATTTTTGTTTAAAAAATATCACTCAACACAACTTAAAACAAATCTCCTAAATCTCCTGAGGTAGAGGGCTGACAAACCACAATACAAGGATGTGCTGCTCCGTGTTGTGTGACACAGCGCAGCACCGCTCTTACAGAGAGTAGACTTTGATGAATCTGCGTCAGTGCGTGCGGGAGAGAAAAAAAGCTTGAGTATCAATCTTTTTACACGAGGATGGTTCAATATCAATACCAGTGTTGGTATCGATATTATCAATATTAGGATCGATCCGCCCACCTCTAGTAGATTCTATGACTGAATCTGTGGTGGGTGCAATTCTGCTAATAGGCTGAAATAACTAATTAGTGAAGATAACTTTTCCATTGGCAGATTATTCGTGGAAAAACAAAATCAGTTAGTGTTTCAAACTTGGTTTGAGTTAAAAAGTAAAATGTGAAGACCTCTCTGTTGAATGCTGTTTAAACATTTATAGAACAAAACACGAATGTCTGATTAAGCTAACTTTTCCATTAGCAGATTAGCTTGCCAGCTAATTTGGAAAGCCAAAAGTAGGCCTCTTAGCTTCCTCTAAATTTAGTTGTGGTAAATGGGTACTGCTTTTTGGTTGGGGAAGTAACCTTTGTTGGACAGTCATACGGTACAGGGGAATTCCGAGACTCATTCATTTTTTTGTCATAGAATCCGGGGATAATTAGCAACATCAACAGGCCTCAAGGCCTATATAGAACTTATTCTTTAATTCTCATAATGGACAATGCAGCTGCAGGATTATGCTAAAAATTATCTTAATTTTAAAGAATTAATTTAAAACTTTTTTTTTTATTATTTATCATTGTCATTATTCTGTAGTTGGTGTCACCCTGGTTTGTTTGTTTGTTTGTTTACACTTGGACAAATCCAGCCTGTGTGTATAACGATTGTCATCTGTCATGAAGCTGTTTTCTTCATATTGTTTTCCGATGTACATTCCACACACGTTCTCACACACAACAAATCCCAAACGGACAAATTCAATGACTCCAGCGTTTCCTCTCATCACTCAAATCCATTTTCTATGGTGATCCTGTAGACGCGGCTGCGCGCTCAGGAGGCCTTCGTGCCACTGCGTGTGGTTCTGTGGACTCAGACGTCGGGGTTCTCTGTTCTCTTCGGGATTGAAGCTGTCACGCTCTGAATGGCCTGCACCGTGGTGCAGATTGTGTGGCCCACGGCACAACACAAGAGTGCAGGATTGTGAAAATTGCTTTACTCCTCAGCTTCATTCTGCTGAGTGTGTGCAAAATATGATCCATTTTGAGATCATTTCAGATTCACTGAAAAAAAAAATGCCTATGAGGGATGTTTTTTTTCAGGAGCAGATTTTTGCACTGAGCCAAGTTGTGTAGCAGCTGGTGAATACATTCAAATATCATTTGGAATGCTTGTGACAGCACATTCTAGTAGGAATGGATTTCAAGACGAGGATCAAGTCACCTTAAAGGACAGAGCATTTTCACCATTTGGGCAACAAGTAGGAAGTACCGGTAAGTCTTCTCCAGGCGCTGAGGCCCATTGGTGCCTGTACATATCCCCAGATTCTGAAGCGTGAAGCTGATGACAGTCTACAGTTCCCGCAAGAATGAACATTAGTCCATTGCAATTTTCCAGAGCCCAAGTCACAGGTTTTGTTGTTGTTTTGGGAGATTTGGAGGTCCCGTGACTGGTACTCCAGTGCAATTTATATACTCAAAAATCATGCATTCATTATCAATGATGGTAATACAATAACAACAACACTACAACAATGTAAAAAAAATTAAAGTGCTGATTTCAAATAATCAAATGGACTCAGATTTTTATTGCAGGGTTTCCAACGCTGTGGGTCACCAATCTGTCCATCTGACATTGTGTCTTGTCCAGACTGCATCGCACACTTCTCTGTCCATCTTGATTACTTTCGGAATTTAAAAGTCGTTCCAAGGAAAATGCTGTGTTAATAACTGTGTTCCACATACAGACAAAAATGTGACTTTTACTCCAATGTTACATGTATGCATTTTTATTTTTTACTTTTCAAGAGGCATTTTTTTGACATATGCAACTTATACTCTGGAAAATACAGTATGTCCCCAGCCAAGGCTGGTCCACATTTGAGACTGGGTGGACTGGGACAGTGCAGATGGAAAGACTTGTCCTAGAGGGCAAGGACAGATAGCATGTCCAGCAATCAAACTCAAGTCTACATACAGTGGGGTAAAAAAGTATTTAGTCAGCCACTGATTGTGCAAGTTCTCCTACTTAGAAAGATGAGAGAGGTCTGTAATTTTCATCATAGCTACACTTCAACTATGAGAGACAAAATTAGGAAAAAAAATCCAGAAAATCACATTATAGGATTTTTAAAGAATTTAATTGTAAACCATGTTGGAAAATAAGTATTTGGTCATCCACAAACAAGCAAGATTTCTGGCTCTCACAGACCTGTAACTTCTTCTTTAAGAAGCTCTTCTGTCCTCCACCTGTTACCTGTATTAATGGCACCTGTTGGTACTCGTTATCTGTATAAAAGACACCTGTCCACAGCCTCAAACAGTCAGACTCCAAACTCAACCATGGCCAAAACCAAAGAGCTGTCGAAGGACACCAGGAAGAAAATTGTAGATGTGCAGCAGGCTGGGAAGAGTGAATCTACAATAGTCAAGCAGGTTGGTGTGAATAAATCAACTGTGGGAGCAATTGTAAGAAAATAGAAGACATACAAGACCACTGATAATCTCCCTCGATCTGGGGCTCCACGCAAGATGTCATCCTGTAGGGTCAAAATGATCATGAGAATGGTGAACAAAAATCCCAGAACTACACGGAGGCACCTGATGAATGACCTGCAGAGAGCTGGGACCAAAGTAACAAATGCTACACACTACACAGAGAGGGACTCAAATCCTGCAGTGGCAGACGTGTCCCCCTGCTTAAGCCAGTACGTGTCCAGGCCTGTCTGAAGTTTGCCAGAGAGCATATGGATGATCCAGAAGAGGATTCGGAGAATATCATGTGGTCAGATGAAACCAAAATAGAAAATTTTGGTTAAAAACTCAACTAGTCGTGTTTGGTGGAAGATGAATGCTGAGTTGCATCCCAAGAACACCGTACCTACTGTGAAGCATGGGGGTGGAAACATCATGCTTTGGGGCTGTTTTGTTGCAAAGGGGACAAGACGACTGATCTGTGTTAAGGGAAGAATGAACAGGGCAATGTATTGTGAGATTTTAAGACAAAACCTTCTTCCATCAGTGAGAGCATTGAAGATGCAACGTGGCTGGGTCTTCCAGCACAACAATGACCCCAAACACACCGCTCGGACAACGAAGGAGTGGCTCCGTAAAAAGCATTTCAAGGTCCTGGAGTGGCCAAGCCAGTCTCCAGAAGTCAACACCATAGAAAAATTGTTGAGGGAGTTGAAAGTCCATGTTGCCCAGCGACAGCCCCAAAACATCACTGCTTTAGGGGAGATCTGCATGGAGGAATGGGCCAAAATACCAACTACAGTGTGTGCAAACCTGGTGAAGACTTACAGGAATGTTTGACCTCTGTCATTGCCAACAAAGATTATGTTACAAAGTATTGAGTTGAACTTCTATTATTGACCAAATACTTATTTTCCGCCATAATTTACAAATAAATTCTTTAAAAATCCTACAATGTGATTTCCTGGATTTTTTTTTTCTCATTTTGTCTCTCATAATTGAAGTGTACCTATGTTGAAAATTACAGACCTCTCTCATCTTTCTAAGTAGAAGAACTTGCATAATCAGGGACTGATTAAATAGTTTTTTGCCCCACTGTATTGGTAGCCCAACTCTTCAATCCCAATGAGCTACCTGTTCTACTTAACCAGGTATTGTAACAATTTAATTTTGGGTAAATGTTGATCTGGCTCATGGATTAGATTGGCACAATTCTGTCAAAGCTGTCGTGGGTGGCCATAACTGGAAACAAGCAATTTTGAAATGTTCTACAGTCATGGTACAATTTTTGTGTATGTCCCACTCTACAGGTCTGGCCCTTTACATCACAACTGTCATGTTTGTCAGGGTTAGAGACTGTGAGCTTCTAGGATGCAAATCCATGACAGTTTCAAGCAGGGCTCGAGTTCAAAAGCAAAAGTAAAATGTGTCAATTTTTCTGTTGAAGGCTGTTTAATCATTTATTGAACACCACACTAACACTGCCAGTCGTATTTATTTGTGGATGTTGTCACAGGGTACTGAGGTCCTGACTGCAGATGATTTAAGTCTGACCTCTTAAACAGAGAAAAGAAAGAGAAAGATGATCTGAAAGAATAAAAGATCTAAAATGCAATAATTAAGAGGCAGTACTCGCCCATATGAGCCTTTTGGCAGATCGTCTTATACCTGAACTCAAGTAGGAGGCACTATTTGACATTCTTTGAACAAAGCATGTGCTTGGTTCACGACATCACACACACACACACACCGTCGCCGCTGCACGCTCTCCTCCTCTGGCTTTTGTTCAGGAGAATTGATTGTCCTTTTGTTCGCTGTCGAGATAGATCACAGTGCTGGCGGGCAGCGTTTGGGGAAGTTTTATTCAGCCGTCCAGATTCCTAAATGTGCTTTCATAGCCTCCGTTACAGCCATCATTAATTACTCACCCTGGCACAGTGCGGGACTGGCTGGCTGCTATGGCAACAGCCCGGCGGTGGTTGCATACACGTGGTGTCCATGATTAGAGTCTCTTCTTGCACTGGTTCAGTCATCTGTCCATCACACAGTGACAATTATACATCTTTATAAAGTGTTTAAGTGTATTCAAGTTACAGTGTGAAGGCAAAAGGGTTTTTTTGTTTATTTTCACCATTGTCACGTCTTAAGACAAAGCGATGTCTTCATGTGTCCCTTTTCCTCAGGTAGGGCATCTATTTGTGAGATGTTCAATCAGAGACTCGTTTAAATTCATATACTCAACAAATCCTCTGTGACATTATCCGTAGGTTTTTTGAAGAGCAGGAATAAAGCTGAAGTGGGGTGGCTCCAAATGTCGCCATCGTAGCAGCGCTTGACTCTGGGGAAGAATGGAATAAACAAAATTATTTGCACCCCTGTGTTTTAAGCACAGGATTTAAAATATGCTCAGAAATAAATGCGAAAGAACCACTTTTGGGTCATCACAATATCAAAGAAAATGTCCATAGTTTTTGAATAACAAGACAAAATGCTTTCATACAGTGACATAAAAATACATAAAATGTGTATGTTACACAGTTGGGAGCAAACTTTGATACAGTTACAATAAATCATAACTTTTATAGCCAGTTTTCTTTCCACAAGTCACAGGATGGATACGCAAGCATATTCAAGTCACCAAATTGGTCTTGGATTAAACCTGTCTGAAGTTGCCAGTTCTCAAAAACGTTGTGACTGCGCAAGGAGACTAGTGAGGAAAGCCACCAAGAGCTCCATGACAACTCTGAAGAAGGTATAGGCTTCTGCAGATGTGACTGGAAAAACGTGTCGCAACTTCTTACTGTTGCATCCCAGTTATACATCATCATTGTAGAGTAGAACAAAGAAGGATTTTCTTAAAAGAGGCTATGAAATTTCAGCTGTAGTTCACCAGATGCTACATTAGAGACTTAATCGATGTGATGTTTTCTTATGTGACATCCTTTTATTGTTTGCTATATCATCAGTGATGTAACCAACTAAAATTCTGCAATGATGAGTTTCTCCAGTAAAATCCACAAACACCTATAGCCCATTCAGAATGATCCTGGCCTTTTTTTTTTAACTATATGAAGTCATTTTGGACATTTACTAAATATTTTGATGATACAAAATGGGTTCATTTGCATGTATTTCTGAACATATTTTAAATTCTGTACTTAAAATAGAATGGTGACAAAAATTCTGACCAGGACAGTAATAACAGCACATTAAAAAGATTTCAGCTGTTCCACTAAGAACCTTACAGTATTTCAAACTGTAATAAATTAATATCCAGTCCAATGTGACTAATAATAGTAAATTCGTCCAAAGAATTTTGTTTTGAGTATCGAAAGATTCTTTGAAATATTATGGAAATGGGACAGGGGGGAGTTTTGATGATCTCCCTAACATTCAAGTCGAAACACAAAATGTAATCAAAAGATGTATCGCTGATTCATAGCTTTCCTGCTGTGGTAAATGACATAAGTCTTGTATCTCTGACTTCCAAACATTTCAGTCCTTCCAGTTGGTTGATTTAATGGTTCATGTTACATCAGTTCTCTGTCTTTTTTTGTAATTCATCAGGCCAGCCAGTTAGGAGTTTACCGAGCATTTGTGGACAATTATGAACTGGCTGTGGAGACGGCTGAGAAGTGCTGCCAGGCTAACACACAGTTTGCTGAAATTTCAGAGGTAAGTCCGGGTGAAAAAATGTTCAGTTAACACTTAAAACAAAGTGGGAAGACACATTTTGTTTCTTAATTACGTATACAATGTAAACTACAGGACAGGGACGAATACAACAGAAGAATAACATACAGGGAGGGTTGGAATTAGAAGGAGTTGTACGTATATAAGTTCTTACGGCTTTGCCCATTTTGCTTGGTGGCCACTCCAACAGGTCTGATAGCGATCTGCATGTAGACTTGGCGCATGTTTTACGCTGGATGCCCTTCCTGATGCAGTGCTACTTTACATGGAGAAAAGGCAAGGGTGTCTTGAACTGGTAACATTCTGTATTGAAAACAAGTGAGTCCTATATAATTCTTCGTTCTCCTGCAAACATATTGGCATCACCAAACTAGATTCCCTTTATTCAGAGAGTAGTGTCAGCTGAGAACATGGCGCCATTTTGGGGTCAATTATGCTGAACTACTGAATGAACTTTTTATGTTTTCAACATTTTTTTATCAGTTAACCACAAACAGCAACACATTCAAGTACAGGTACTATTAATATAAATATAAAAATAGTTTAGCTATCAAATTTACATGAATATACAATTTATGATGATTTATGTAATTAGTTTAGCACCTGATATACGGTTCTGTAGCTCTGTAAGTCCGTGTCATGCAATGACGTGAGTGACAGTTTTGAAGTTCTCTGTCTCTGGATTATGCTTTATTCTGGACTAATTTGTCCCTCAACAAGCTTTTCTTTCTCCAATTGTCACCTCCAAATCAAAGGTATGGTGCACAATTTCGTCTTTTTTGCGCTCTGCTGTAAATTTGCGGACTTTTCTGCCAAATGTATGTGATCCCGAAGTGTAATCAGCGTGCGCACTGCAAAAACTATTAAAATATGAGAAGAAAGAGTAAAACCAGAAAAGTGTCAATCTGTACATCTTGAAGCCCTTGTTGTGTCTAGTTGTGCATCCAAATGCACAACAACCCAGCATGTTCAGTGAATAAATAAATAAAATAGCTGGATTTACATGCAGATAGATGAACACCGAATGCTATTTTTCCCCCAAGATGGCACCACAAGTCATGTGACTTGTTATGTCACTATCTGAATAAAGGGACTCTATGCCAAACAACTGTGTTGATGAACCTTATGGTTCCACAAACTCTTCCCAGGCATCTCTTGCTCCCAAAGACATTAAAGCCACTCCCTTGATTAGTGAATTTCTATATAAGTTCAACACTTTGACAGGATGCATATACCAGTGCGATGGCTGTCCTCAGGCTGTCATTGAAAGCTAGGATCCAAGTCTAGATTTGGGACATTTGCAAACTAAGACACTCTGACTCTTCACTCAGCTTCTCAAGTGCTGCTGTGGGGCATTCATTGATTCTGCAACAGATCACAACATTGTCTTCAAAGTCAAGGTCATTAAACCTTTCCTTGATGTTAAAGGCACCCAGGTTGCTGGATTCCAAAACCCGTTCCAGCATCCAGTCCATGCAAACATTGAACAGTGTAGGAGCTAGATCACATCCCTGATGAATGCAATAATTCCTTGGAAGAAGGCAGAGTCTCTGCCTCCGCCGTGCACAACACTGACAGCACCTGAATATTGGCTGGCTGTGATGTCCAGCGATTTATTGGGAATCCACCAAATTATTAGCATGTCCCACAGAGCAGACAACCAAATGAAATGCTTTGCGAAACTCATCGAGGTTTGCGAAGAAGAAATATCGCTACACACGACATACGAGTACGTTTGTCAGAGATATTTAACTTCATTAATCCCTACCAATCTACGTTAAAACAATCCAAGTTCAATGATTCATCTGAGTGTTGTGAGATCATACAAAGGAACCATGGTGATGCTCCAAATGGGGCAGTAAGGAGGAACTGAGGGGTAGCAGTGTTTAAAGTCTGCTAAGAGTTTTTAGTAAACCATAATGAGTCATTTTCTCTATTGGGCATGTGGGAAACTGAGTCTGGTGGATAGGGAATCAGTACAGTCAGAGCCGCCTCCTCTTCCTCTGAATTAGTCATTATCACAACACAAACTCCAAAAAACAGCAAGCTTTTAAATGGGTTGCCTATCACCTGTTTGATGTGGTTTTTTATGATGTACTATTTGTACTACACATTATTTTACAGTGGTTAGCCATAAAAGTGACAATATCTCATATCAGCTGCGTAGAGACAAAATGCTTTGCCTCGTTTGTTGCGTCTGACATTTCACTTTTATTGAGTTCAGGCTTCAGTTTCTGCCTTAGAGCTATTGCACGCTCTGAAACTGTGATGTCTCAGTTATTGGATCTTTTCACGAGCATGCCAAATTAGTCAGGCACTTAACCCTTTCCTTCCCACAAAGCATCAAACCCAAGTGTGCAGCACTGCCGCCTGTGAGTTCCAAGTAAATCTTTACAAAGCTGCAAAACTGATATTCATAATCAAAGAATGTGCGCTACACCCCTTGAACATTTTTCAGACTAGCTGTAGCGTAATGAGAGCGTATGTGGCTTGTTACAGTCTTCATACCTCATCATGAATCCGACCAACATCAATGAAAATATGTATTTTATCTATTGTTTGGAATTGTACCCGTTTTCCTTCCTCAAGTGCTTGGCTGTTTTATCGAGTGTGTTATCGAGCCAACTCGAACAATTATTGCATACTGACATGAATGTTCGGGTGCTGGGTCATCACATCGTGACAGATGCCAGGTCTGAAAACATCGGTCACAAATACCTCCAGACAAGGAGTGGGTCGACCAGGAGGAGGCTTTGAGACTTTTTTCTACAGGTGACCTGCTGTGCATTAGACATACGTATGTCCATTTAGCCAGCAGGTTTTGGAGCTCAGACGGTTAAACTATGATTTTCTAAAGCATAGAGCATACGTACACATACTTTAAGATAATCCAATAAAGGTTGTTACCAATTTTTTATTAGTATTTTCTTATATTTTACAGGCTAATCATTTGCTTTACAGAAAAGTCAATATCAAATGCAAAATCTTTACTAGTTGTGGTCCCAGTTAAAGTCAAACAGCCTCAGGTCTTGGAGACTTTTTTTCTAAGTTTTCATTGTCTTTTTTCTGGTGGTGAGGCAGTTTCTCATAAATCATCAGCCTGCATATGCTGTAATAGTCAGACTTTTAGCACTCAGGCTCGTGTCAACATGTGAGTTGAGGAATTCATCACTGAGGGTTGTTAATGGCTGAAGTAATGATGCGTGACTCTGAGCCATCTGAGCAGGATGGTAGCAAGAAGCTGCTGAGGAGGGCATAATTAATTTGGAAGTGAATGACCTCAGAGGTATAGAAAGGATAATATCCTCAGCATGTTTGCACAGTACTTAACTGTACTGACCCCTTCTTTCAAAAGGTTTCCCCATTCACACTTTGCACCTGTCTCATCTCTCCAACCAGAACCTGAGAGTGAGGAGCCCCAAGGACAGTAAAGACCAGACGGCTAAGAACTCTCTAGAAGGTAATCATCTCGGAGTGGATTAGATTAAGTCTCGTATTTGGTATCTGTTATGTCAGTATATCCGATAATATACCGATACTGGAACTTTCAGTATCTGCTCATACAATACCAGTTTGATAGTTTTCTTCGTCTTAAAACTACCAGTTTGTCAATAAATACTTTTCTGGATGTACTTTGCAAATATTATTGCAAACATAACCCCCATTTGGCATTAAGACATTTATATATTGAATTCCAGGTTTGATTAATTTTTTTGCTTGCTTTTTAGCTTTGTTGTACAAACCGGTGGACAGAGTGACACGCAGCACACTGGTGCTCCATGTAAGTATGAGCGAGCGCTGACATAGCATCTCTTTAATAAGGTACTTGTGCATGAGTGTGTATTTTGTAATGCATATGTGCAAAAGGGAAGCATGCATGCGCATCCACAAATTCATGTCTGTATATATGCATGTTCCTGGATCTTTTTTATTGGTTAAGTTTTGGTTTGGTCATCTACTGTTGCAGGACCTACTCAAACACACACCCTCTGGTCACCCAGACCACCCTCTTCTGCAGGACGCGCTGCGGATATCGCAGAACTTTCTATCCAGCATCAATGAGGAGAGCACATCCCGCCGTCAGTCTGTGACTGTCAGGAAGGGAGAGGTGAGCGCTTTCCTATGAATAGCTGATAAACGACATAAATACATGCCAGTACTTATTGTCCTTCAGGAAAATGGTTACATCTTGCAGACACAGCTGACAGGAGAGTTTTATTGTAATTTAAAGTGACCTGTCTTCCAGAACGAGCTCTTCCAGAGCATAACGAAATCCATCTCTGGCCTTCTTAATTTATATTTTTTATTTAATTATTTATATTATATTTTTTCCCACTGCTGAATATTCGCATTCAGATTGTTTATTTTCACCCTGGCAACTAACAGAGGAGGGTGAGGTTGTGTGATTACCCCTGTCAGTATGTTTATGTACACACTAAAAAGTAATTAATTGATTATCCCTACAATTAGGATTAATGGAGTCCGTTAGATTGTGAGTGGGTCGGCCAAATTTCCGTAACTAGTAAAGACGACTGCTTATTCAGCTCTAAAATTTTGGTTCCTGCTAGGTACAAGTGAGGAACCTTCTATTTTAGCCCATGTTGGCATCTTTTAACACGCAAAAGCACTGTAAATGGCTGCTTGTCTGTCACCAGTATTATCAGAGCTGTCTACCTGGGAACCTGCATAGTTGCCCCACAGTCATACCTGGGAACCTGAATAGCTCCTACAGGCTTTCACATAGCACAGTTCTGCTGCAAAAATCTCCGTGTTACATGCAAGCTGACATAAAGAGTGAAACACTCAGGTGCACCTTACAAAAGCAGGTTCTCAATGCACATGCACCCTATGTGCTTGCACATGTTGTCACCAGTCACCTGCAATTGTACATATAAGTGTGATGGGGCATTTCACGCACTTTCCATAAAAAAACAAACAAAAAACAACCAGAATCTGCGCTACAGTGGGTTCAACTGAGTAAGTTGATGCCTATCACATAACACTTTCTAGTCAGAGTGTCTGGGTTTGCGATTGTTCTGAATCAAGACTAAGATCCAGGCTTTCAGTGAGTCCCTGGACTTGGCCATCAGAAATCTGTATCTGTATGTGGTGAACTCAGAGGGTAATTCACTTGTCTCAGCAGTGACATTCACATGAGTCCCAGTGCTTCCTCTCTTATTTGTGGGAGGTTGACACTAACCAGTGACCTAAAGTGACAACTGAATGTCTTTGGTCACAGATTTCTTTGAAGGATCCTTCGGTAACGCTGGAATGACTTTGTGTGAAATGAGCGGTTATTTAGGGAGATTCAGATGATGTGAAGAAAAGTCAACTACAAAATTTAGGCCATGTTGCACGTTTCTGTGCATGATCCAGCATGTAGGTACATCAGTGCGTTACAGGACCTCAGCGAATGGGACACCTGCATTTCACCTGACTGCGACAGACAGATGGCTGCACTCAAGAAGTAGGGATGGTTTAGTTGTCTGACTAGATGGTTGCCATCCAGGATCCAGCCTGGTTCTGAGGTGTGGAGAACTCTGGTGCCGCCTCCCCAAGGAAAATTCCTACCATGTTTTGGTGAAAATCATAACAGTTTCTGTCTTATTTTGTACCAAGTCAGAGATGCACAGTACTGCACTGCTGGTGTACAGGGCAAACAAAAATAGTGTGTTTTAGTGTGCAGGGTTGAGGCATAGGACAACTAGCGTGGTGTTCCCAGTTTGAACTTTAATCAACTCCACCCAGCCAAGAGCCTGAAACACAAAGAACTTATACATGTGCACCCAAACAGGCCCAGGGTAATGAGGGGCAGAGCCATCATAACAGGAAACATTTGGACATTTTTCTCTTTCAGTCTTTCCATTTCTGGTGCATTGTGTATGATGATGTCATGACCCCACCGTTTAAATGGCCTTAAAGGAGGGTACATCTTCAAAACAGTGGGCACCAGTCTGCAGCTTCATGCATGCCCAAGTCCTTGTATGGTAATGGCAGTTTTTTTTTCCACTCTACGTTGTAGCTCCACCTTTACGTCATCTCGATGGAAAAACACACACTTTCTTGCAGCATCTCCCCCACCCTGTTCCTCTCATCCCGGGAGAGGACTTCACACACACAAATGGATGCCTCCTGATTGATGGCGTGTGTGACACTGCCGTACATAATGTCGTGTAATGAGCCACCGGTTTGCTCAGAGTGGCAGATTCTAAGTTAATTATTTATAAATAGAAGGCGCGTTGACTCCTCCCTCTCCTCACTGGGGGGTCATTACTGCACCCTTTCCACACACACAAACCCGCAAAATATGGTTTTCTTGCCCTCTGTTCTCTTTGCTCTCAATTTCTCGTTTTCCTTTGAATGTACATACCCCCCCCCACACACACACACACATACACACCCACACACACAATAAACACACTGTGGCTGCCCCACCTTCCTCTCCTTTTCCCAGAGGCCTAATTCTACCCCAGTCCATCCAGACCTCCACACCAGTCATCAAATATTTATGACTGATACATGAAAGCGGCTCATGGAAATCAATGGGCCTCATTATATTGTACCTCACCACAGAAACACTATATAACGTGCTCGCGAGTTTAGTCTGATTTTCACTAACTGAGCTGAAACATGTAATGTGCTTCTATCACCAAAGACCTTTTATGACCTGGAGAAGCTGAAAATCAGGTGCAGCTAATTTTTCAGACACATACTCTTTACTGATGTAAATGTATTAATTTAAAGCTACAGTCTGTGGGATTTAGTCATCCAGAGTAAAACTTGATCTGTACCAGATCTGCTGTGGTGATACAGAAAAAAAACAGCCAAAAGAAGAATGATGATTAGTCCACAAGTAAGGTTGGACCTTACTTGTGTGAAGAGCCTTGAGGCAACTTTGTTGTGATTTGGCACTATATTATAAATTAAAATAAATTGAAATTGAAATAGTCTTAGGTAGCTGTGATCTGATCGTCAGAACAGGTGATAAAAATTAAAAAGTACTCATGATAGAAAAGCTCTAAAACATTAAATATGTTGTTCCACGTTTTGTGCATCTAAAGTTTTTTTTACACCACTTTTTTTAAGGCTCTATTGCGGCGTGAAAAGCGGCATATGTTTGACACATTTAACGGAGCCATCTTTAATTACTGCGAAAAAATGACAAACTTCATAAGCTTTTTGAACGGAAGCCTGTTAATGACGACGAAACAGTTTTTATGAACAAAATGTTGCTTGTTGCCTGTAAGATGGTGTTAGTTTGACACTGTTCCCTGGGTGTGATGAGCCAAACAGAACCGCTTTGGATAACAGCCCCTCCGAGGGTTGCGAACCCTCCCGCAGCCGGCGAGAAAATATCCGCACTTTTTTCACCTGCATTGAAACTGGAAGTGAACTTACAAGTGCGTTCGTTGGTCGGTTGTGGTTGGGCATATATGCTTGCTCGTGTATTTACTTTATTAAACCAATGGTTGGGCGTATAGCCACTCCGTTAATTAAAATGCACATGATGGCATTAAACTACACACACATCAACACCACTGTCTTCCTCCACTCTGCCATTACATAAGCACAGCCCATAATATGCACATTCACACTTTGCTTTACTCACAGTCAACAAATGTTATTGGATCCTTTGTGAACTTGTGCAGTTACGCTTGCACGCACTCCGCCAGGAGATGGTCAATATTTCATTGGCGTTTTGTGTTGTGAGCGTGAGGTTAAGAACTCTCTGCGCTTTGCTGTTGATATTCCACTCAGATTACATGAGAAATCGAGAAAAGTCACATTTCTCCCACTGGCGGTTTTCCTGAAAATGTCACCTGATGTGCTGAAACAGCTGTTTTGTTGAGCGGATTTTTTGAGCCAGAACGATAGAAAAGCAGTAGCAGAAGTAAATATTTAATGAATCCTCAGATCGCTGTTTGAGGAACAAATCTGAACATGGATCTGCATTCAGAGATTAAAAACCTTGATCCTCAGTTGAATGAGAAACAACATTTATGACATTACTGTTTCTTTTTCTCAAATACGCTTTTTCAGATCCAAGTTTTATTTTTATTTTTTTTGAAATTCTGGATTTAAAAAAGTATATAAACTGTGACAAAGTTAAGTATGCACTTTAATAAAAATGCTATTGTGTGCAAGTCTTTGGTGACCTGTGTTGCTTGATACACACTGCTACGGTCCATGCACACGCCGTCGATGTGACAAGCTGGAAAACAGCAGGTTGCTCAGAAACTTCAAATCCATGATAAAATGTAAGAAAACAGACAGAATGTTGGTAAAATGCTGGCCAGGAAACAGCGGACAACACACCATTTTTAACACAGCTGAACATCACGCATGTTCAGCAGAAGCACAGCAGCCAAATGCTCCTAGTACAGGCTAGTGTGCCATAATTCAGAGAGTGGCGACATGATGAGTTGGGGGCGAAAAAATGGTCATGTGACTCATGGTGCCATCTTGGTTCCATTTACTGTTAATCTGTCTGCATGGAAATCCAGCTATTTTATTTATTTATTCGCTGAAAATGCTGGGTTGTTGTGTATTTGGATGCACAAATAGACACAGCAAAGGCTTGAACGTACAGATTTCCTTCAGATCCGAACAGAAGAAAATTTTGGGAAAACAAAGTCAGCAGTGTGGGATGGAAGCCAACTTCATCATCAAAGTTTTGAGATATAAATTTATTGTTCAGTCCCATGTACAGTAAAACTCACCTCAGCCGTCATCGTATGTACCAGATATTCACACTCACCAGACAAAGAAAGTCCCAATGTATTTGTACTGTTTTCCGTGTAATAAACACTGTATATAGTGGATTTTGTATCAGATTTTTTGGTCACATTGGATAAAATGTCCTGTCCGCACGCAATGTATTTCCATTAAAAACCCTGAGCAGTCTGGACGTGAACAGTAACAGAGATACAAATTAAAGTTCAGCTCTGACACTCGCCGATTTGAGGAAAGTGGGACCGGAGTCATTTCTGTGATTAAAAGTCCGACTGTTTATTTTTTTCACACGGTACTCAGACCCGCAGCCTGGATGTGCACCTCTTAAATCAGACACAAAAGGCTGTGATTTGACACTTTTCTGCTTTGACTGCTTTGTCTGCCATCATATTATAATAGTTTTTGCAGTGCGCACGCTAATTAAAAATGGATCAGAAAAGTCGGTAAAGGAGGAAAATGTACAACTTACCTTTGATTTGGAGGTGATGATTGTAGAAAGAAAAGAATAAAGCATAATCCACAGACGGAGAACTTTAAAACTGTCACACACGTCATTGTGTGACACAGAGTTACAGAGCAGTAGCTGCATAAATCAGGCTTTAAATTAATTAACTCATTGAGTGCCAGCCATTTTCAAAGTTCAGAACATCTCAGTGCCAGGATTTCTTCAGCATTTGAATGTTTTTTCAAGACCCATAGAAAATTGAGTTCTATGTCCATGTCAACAACAAACATACCACAAGAAAAGAGAAGAAAAGAAATTGGCTCGATGACACGTCTTTGGCGTGGGGCGTTACTATCGGAAAAGATGCATTTTATAGTCAATGGCATCGAGTGAGTTAAATAAGTCATCATAAATTGTAAATTTATGTAAATTTGATAGCACATGTACCTGGATGTGTTGCTGTATGCGGTTAAATGATTTTAAAAATGTTGAAAACATTAAAGGTTCATTCAGTAGTTCAGCGCAGTTGGAACCAAAATGGCGCCATGTTCTGAGTTGACGCCACTCTCTCAATTAAGGCACACTAGTACAGGCATATGCGTGTCACACACCAACAGTTGCCACGCACATGCCTTCTGTGTGAGAGTAGCTTAAAAGCTACATTGTCTAATTTAGAAGTTGTTTGTATTATGTGGTTGCTGGTCACAATACTCACATTAGTGATTAAGAAGCCAGTGCCAATTTTTCTTTGTTTGTTAAGAGAGGACACGGCAGCCAGTGGCTGATACCTATATAATGCCTTTTTTTTTTGGCTTGTGACTAGGTATATATGAGATTCTAACAGTATAACCTTAAGCAAAAAAAAAAAAAAAAAAAAAAAAAATATATATATATATATATATATATATATATATATATATATATAGTATATTTATTTGTTGGTAATGTGGTATTTTGATTGCAGCTTTAAAATGTGTTATTTTGTTTATTTTGAAATGTCTTACTATTTTAACTGAACTGCAGCTGGGAGGCTCTTGCACCCTCCTGAAGCTATCAGATTTTGGTTACAGTGACTGCAGCGCTATCTCTCTTCACCTGCTCTGTCTTTCTTCAGGGATAGAGGGAGACAGAGAAATGATCAGAGCCTTCTTGACAAACATCAGCTGGGAATATTGAGCTCACACATTGCTGCTTTCCTCTTCATGGCACCAGTCAAAGGAAGGCTTCCTCCGCAGGATCCGCACAATAAGCGCGGATCGTCAAATAAAAATCCAAACATATGCAGATCAGCAGAAAGCTGCACTTACAGTCTGTGTCGATTGCTAATAATGTCACAAGGCTTGAAAAACGTGAATTTGTCCTTCAAATCCGCATGCAACAAACCCAACAGAATCTATTGGGCTTGTTGCATGCGGACGGAGAGATGTAGCTTTGCGTTCACTCTTCTGTTGCACGCACCTGTCACTAGAGACAAATGTGTGGTGGTCGGACAAAGACCAAGTCATCTGGAAAGGATGTGCCACAGGCCGTCATCATGACAGGCTTCATTATCTTGCTAGTAATTAATAATTACGTCCACTATCGGGAATTCAAACTATATTGTATTTTTTTTTTTTTTTTTGTGAGAGAGATGGGGATTAAAATCTGTTGTCGGAGCTCAGTGTGGCATCTCTTCCAGTGGGGTTTCTGACCTTCTCTCTCCTACTCGCTCAGTTGTTTACTTCCATCTTCACGTCTACCATCTCGGTGGTCACGATTGATCTTTATCAAATATCATCCTCATAATCCCGCCCACCGCCCCTACTCCTCCCCCTCCCCCGTGCAAATTTCAGCAGCAGGTGTGCTTCAGTGTCTTCTGGTGATGACAGCAAATGTGTGTTCATGATAGAGGGAGAAAGGGGTGAGATGGGGTTGTGAGAGGAGATGGGGTGTGTACCAAAATGAAAGTAGGGATGTTATTGGCTGTAAACAGCAGTGATGCCTTGCTGCCAGGGGTTTTTGTTTGTCTTTTATTAATGAATTAAAATTAGATATTAATAGAAAATACTTTTGCACTTAATTTGTTTTTTAATTTGTTGTCACAAACAGCTCTTAGTTTTCTATTTTTTATGCAATAAAATTATTTCTGCTTTCATACCTAGCTCCCTCTCGTTCTTCATTGGGTTAAACCTGATTATTTTCATATATCAAAGGTTTTTATAAGGTTCATTCAATAAAATATCATGAGTGCGTTGCTTTAAAATCTGTTTTGAAATTGTAGAATAATAAAAATTAAGCAAATGTTCAAACGCTTTTTTGTAATATGTAGTGTTCTTTTGATTTATGCAAAAAAAAAAAAAAAAAATTTGAAATTAAGTTAATTGAAAAAAACATTTACAGCCAACCTGTGCTTCCTGGCTCCTATTTAAAAATGCAGATTTTACTTTATTCCTTTGTTTATGTTCGTCCCTCATGTCAGACATTTTCATGCACCTAAAAACCCTTAAGCATGAGAAAATGTTTTTTCTACTCTCTTTACAAAATGATATTACTGCCCCCTTTTGGCCACTAACTGCATTGCATATCTCATTACATAGTCTGACATCAGTGTTTAAAAAAACCAGTGCCACATATCCCTCTTTCTTTTCCTCATTACGTCATTTATTTAACCGTAACCTGTAAACTGATGTTGACGTATCACCCAGACTATGAATGTAAAATAAGATTTTATAATTTAATGAATGTTGGTGCTCATTTCTTTTGCAGAGTATTCATGTAATTGTGTATAATTATTATGTAATAATCGTCGACATCTTGAGGATTCTTTGATTCAACTTGATGCATTTTGAGTCTGATTGAAATCTACGTGTAAAAAAAAATGACCTTCTTGTTTCTTTCATGTGTCGTCCAGGCAAAGAGAGAAAGAAATAAAGCTTTTGGGACGCAGCTGTTTTGACAGTTTTATTGTTGCGACTTACACAAATTGCCCAGAGCAGGTTTAAAAGAGTTTCTTTCTGTTTGAGTTTCTGTGTTTATGTGCTTGGAGAACGTTCAAAGAGACCTGGAGGAAAATAAAGGATTGACCTCTTTTGACTCAGCGTCACACGACGCTGACGTGCCCTTTTTAGGGTTGAACTAATTGCCAGCCGGTGAGTTATTGACAGTGAAATCTTTGTGTTAATGAGCGATTGCCGTTATCTGCTGTCACAGAACCGGCAGCTGCTGAAGGACAGTTTCGTGGTGGAGCTGGTGGAAGGAGCCAGAAAGCTGCGGCACGTCTTCCTGTTCACCGATCTGTTGCTCTGCGCCAAACTGAAGAAACAGATCGGAGGGTAAGAAATGTGAAGGCTTGGATTTTTTTTTCTTTTCTTTTTTTAATTCTGGTGTCAGTCTTTCTCACTGTGTTGGTGTGTTGGCAGCGGTGAAGAGAAAAGTGTGAATGCAAGTGCAGCCAGTGAAGCAGAAGATATCTGAGCGTCTGAAATTTTACCTGGTTTACCAGATCAAGTTTAGGATTCCTTAAAGTTGACATTATTTAAAAAGCACGCGTATGCTCTGTACTAACCCACCGCAAGCTGGACAAACGTCAGTAAGCTTACCTTTGACAACTGACATGTTTCTGCAAAAAGCTTTTACAATGTACAGTTGAGTGATTTTGACCTTTTTTTGATCCCAAATCCCAAAGACTTCTAGTGGAGTTTGGTGACAAATGGGCAGTTAAAAAATAAGTTATTTTTTTCTGACAAGATTTTGACAAAGAATGCTCATTAACCTTGACCTTTGACAATAAGCTTCTTGGGGTCACCATGGCTAACACACTTGACCTTTGACCTTTTCACCCCAAAATCAATGGTTGTCTTTGGGTCACTAGACGTGATGCATATACCTAGTTTGTTAACCAGTCAGTACCATTGAAGTAATCTTACAATTGAAGTGTTGCATGACTGACTGATTTTATGCACATAGTGATGTTTGGCCCAGTGGCTGTATCTGAGTAAACTGGATTCAAAAGTGTACACTCATTTCAACAGTAGGGATGGGTATTGATAAGATTTTATGGACATCGATACTATTATCGATTATGCTTATCGGTCCGATTCCTTATCGATACCGCTTGTGAATTATCTGTGTACTAAAAGTAGGCTTTACATGTTTTCTATGTCAACAACATTTTATTGAGTGTTAAAGTAAATAAATATGAAATTGGTCACTGGATCCTTGATCTCTGGACATAAATAGAAATAAACAAAATCTGTAGTTTTTGTCAGACATTGACAGTGTTGCCACAGTTACTTTGAAAAAGTAATCCAATTACTGATTACTGATTACTCCTTGAAACAGTAACTTAGTTACTTTACTGATTACTCAATTGGAAAAGTAACCAAGTTAGATTACTAGTTACTTTTTTAGTTACTTTCCCCAGCTGCTGACAACAACCCTCTGCCACCTCAACATGACAATGATACCTGTTTTGCCAAAACTCACTTTATAGTCACCCTTTCTTGACTTCAATGAAAATAAATACTTGTTTTATAAAAAGTAAAATAATCTTTCTTGACCTCATATTTAACTTTTGACAGCACTGTAACAGTAAAACTTGCAATTTCTAACCTACACTGTTTATAAATGTAACTATTAAATTCTAACATTTTTCTAACATTTAAATTCTCTATAAACATTTTACTTGTCAAAATTCTTATTATTTTAAGTAGTATTAGTAGTTGTAGTAAAAAAAACGGCTTCAAAACTGGACCTTTAATCTAGGGGTGTTGTGGGGGGGGCACATCCCTGCCCCACACCCCCATTCCATCTGGATTCGCCCCTGCTTTGGCGTTTGAGCACAAAGAATGGATAACATTTATTTATGCAGAAATCATGACCAGATTTACAGGTAATAAAGTTTTATTGCTTTTTCACATCATGTGGTCCTCAGAAAGAGAGTTGAGGTGCATTTGAGTGGAAAATAGTGTTAGTTGTTGACGCGTCGCGGAGGATCAGCTGTTTTTAACGAGACGATACGGAGCGGCTCAGCTCAGAATTCTAAATAAAGGAGAAAAATAAAGCATAAAAATGACTGTAAAGCTCAGTGCAGGTGTGCTGTTTTCACCGCGCTTTAAGAGGTGAGGACGAGTCGTAGCTGATGAAAAGCTCACAGCTCGCTTAAAGTGGGTAGTTCAGTCAAACCCCAACCTCCTGCCCACGGACCAAGTTTAATGCCGCTGTCGACCCACAATGCAAAAATAATAGTAACGCACAGTGACTTGGAGAAGTAACTTTAATCTGATTACTCATTTGGAAAGATTAACGCGTTAGATTACTCGTTACTAAAAAAAGTGGTTAGATTAGAGTCTAACCACTGGACATTGATGGCATGAATGTCGCTCCATACCTCTGAGCTGAGTTCTTGCAGCTGGCTGTGCTGCACATCAGCATCAGAATGCAGGACGCCTCATTTTGGGAGGAAAAAAAATGTTTTAGTCAATTGTAGTTTATTGTCTGTATTACAATGTTTGGAAAGAGGTGCAATTTGATTTAAATGGTGATTCACTTTGAAATTATTAAATCTGACTGGACTTTGTCTCGGCAGAGAGCGACACAGTGTTTGGAGTGGTACAAACGGAACATAGGACGATTCATGTTGCTTATCTGCAACAAGACAAGAGTCCCAGTTAGTGTCTTTTATCCGCACAAAAATGACTCACAATTGACATACTTTAATGGCTTTGAGAAGGGTTAAGATGCAGAGTTGCCACTTCTGAAGAGCAGCGACTCAAAGAGCCAGTGAAGCAGCAGATCGAAGCACTGCTTCATTGGTTCAAGCTTCAAAGCAGAGCCACGCTGCAGAAGCGTTTGATTGCATACCTGCTACAGGGTCTGTTTTCAACGTAGAGAAATGATCATTTTCCCAACAAACACCCTCAAAAACAATGGGCGCTTTGAAGGGCCGATAAGGGAATCATTAAGCAAAAGGGTTATTGATTTCAGTGGATTGAATCATTTCTTAACGATACCTGAAAAGAACCGGTTCTCGTTACCCAGCCCTACTCAGCAGGTAGAATATTCCAGAGAAAAACCTTGTAACATGGCCTTCTTTTCCATCATTGGGATACAACCTGTGTTTTGGGAGCACCAAGCACGAGACAGGATCTAAAGGTTTCGCAAGAGCTGCCAGATAAGATATAACTAGCACTTGAATTTTATTGCTTAAAGTATATCAGTATTATTGTTGTCAGGGGCCTGTTCTCTGTACATGGCTTAAAAGATGGATCAACTGGCTGATCAAGAAAATGCTGATCACTTGTCATTCCAGTCGTTGTTGTTGCAGTGTTGTTCTTCAGATCCAAGTGAGGATCACACAGAATAAACCTGCTCCTTGGTCGGTTTGGCTTTATGGATGTCTTATTGTGACAACCAATTCAACAACTGTTTTGAAGAAACAAAAACATTCATAATCATGCCAAAGGTTCACACCAGGACCCTGGTTATCAGATGAGAAGCATCACCAACAGAAAGATTTGTTGGCCTTCAAAATGCTAATGAAATGGAATTTGTGAAGCAGGTTATTATACAAATTAGGTATTTTCTTCATATTGTGATTTTATTACTTTAATATCAGTCATAATAATTCTTTCTGTTCTGTCCATTTTGTTCCTGACTTCAGAAAAAGTCAGCAGTACGACAGCAAGTGGTACGTCCCGCTGACTGAGCTCACCTTTCAAGGCCCAGAGGAGGCCGAACCACTTACGATCCCCCAGGTCCCAGACGAGGAGCTGGACGCCATGAAGGTCAAGATCTCCCACCTCCGCAGTGAGATTCAGAGAGAGAAGGTAGTGTGGAAGCGCCAAATTTCTGCTAACAAATTCAGACAGGATGTTCTCGCTCAGAGGTGCAGATGGGCTGATGTTCCCACATCGATTCTCTCAAATCTATTCAGGAACAGAAAATCAGACCGGAGAGTTTTCCCAAATCAACATTAGGCTTCGAGCACAAACACTTTTTGAGTTTTGAACTTCATTGTAAAACAGCAGCTTCTGTTTTTTTCATGCGTGGAAATTCATGTAATTTCAGAGAGCCAACAAGGGTTCAAAGGTCATCGATCGTCTCAGGAAGAAACTGTCTGAGCAGGAGTCTCTGCTCTTATTAACATCTCCAAGCATGGCCCTCAGAATCTACAATAGGAGCGGCAAGGTAGCAGTTTTGTAGCAACAGCACCACATTACCAGACATGACAGTACCATCATGTACTTATTTCCCATTTTATTGACTGCTGAAAAATAGTAATTTTTATGTGCATATGTGTTTCAGAGTTACATATTTTTGATTTCGTCTGACTATGAGCGTGCAGAGTGGAAGGAGATAATTAAGGAACAGCAGAAAAAATGTAAGTCTTACAGGAAATCATATGTGATTAGTGCCACAAACCACCAGCACGTGCGTCTGGTCTTCATCCAGTCTGTAGGGGGCAGTGGCTGTCTAGTTAAAAATGTGGTGTATAAAATTTGAATTTGTTTTATGTCCATAAAATATGCAGTATGGCCACCTTTACAGTATCAACATCACACAAAATATGAAGGAATGCCACCAAAAGTTGCTGACATGTTGAACAAAGAACTGAAAGTATTGCAGTTTTATGACAAATTGTCAGAGTCCCATTGACTCAAATTTTGGCATGAAGGGCTGTCAGGTTAAACTTTGAAGGACAGGAGGAATCCACAGTGTGGTTAGTGAGAGCTAGCTCCATACAGGCAGTGCTAGTATAATAATTATACATTGTTTTTAGCAACAGCTCGACCCTGACATGATCAATTTTCTTCCCTTGAGGTATCAAACCTGCCTCTTTGACTTCAATGGAGCTGCAGATGTTGACCAGCTCCTGTGTCAAACTACAAACTGTCCACCACATTCCACTTAGCATCAATAGAGAAGGTAAGCAAACCAGCATTTGTCCATCAAATCATTTACCAAAAAAAAAAAAAAGATTTACTTATTTGTAATCTATATTATAATAGCCAACTGGCCTCTGTGTGCGTGCGTGCATGTGTATGTATGGCTTCAATCACTGAGAAACTGGGGAGAGCTGACCTTTGTCGTTTGATATGCTTACGTATTTTGGGTCAAGAATGAACACTGGAAAAATGGAAAGTTGGTAGGACTAATATTTTAGGAGAAATTAGCTATATTAGCTACCAACAGTGAACACTGGACATTGTGCTGCAGTGCACCATGGGAGTTTGGGGTTTTGGGGTTTTAAATGTTGTTACTGTGGTTCATGTTAGTTTAACAGTGTTGTCAGTGTTATTGATTTACTGTGTTTATGTAGTTCAGTTTAGTTAAGTGTCATGTTGCTGTTACCATGAATGAAAAGTGTAGTGCGTTTGAAGTCTTCTTCCACCCTCTCTGTTTGTGAGTGTGTAGAATTAAAAGCACTTGCTTGCAGCAGAATGCAGAAAAGACAAAAAGCTCTGTGTGTGTGCGTGTGTGCTTCTAACTTTGATCACAAACTGTGGAGAGCTGACATTTGCTGTTTGGTATCCTTATGTATTTTGGTTCAAGGATGAACTCTACCAAAATAGAACGTTGATAGGAGTAATATTTTTAGAGAAATAATGGATAATAGATTATAACACTGAACAATGTGATAATTACATTCTGGAATCATATGCCAATCCAGCAGGGGGTGGTAAATCTTCGATATATTAAAAGTGTGCGTGCTTGTGTGCATGATTTTATTTAGCAACTTCAATGTAAATACATAATATAATTTTAAATACATTAAAAATACATGGATGATACAAGAAGGTGAAAACACTTATTACCATTGCGGTCCATTTAAAAAATAAAATGACAAAATAGAAGTAATAATAATAATACTGATGACAGTAATAATAATGATAATAATAATAATAGTGTGTATATAATAACAAAAACCTAAACATTTTATAAATACATTAAGACAGTAAATTAACATTGAAATTTATGTAATTAACAGGAAATAAAAGGGTTGTGTTTTTCTTCTAAAAACTGTTCAGGTCTAAGGTTCTAAAAACATTCTGAACTCACACGTCATTCAAACTCATTATAGAAACTTTGCACCATTTATTACCTCCCTTGAAAAATGTCAGCTAGTTAGTTTTAAACATATTTAACTGTCACATTTTGAATAGAGTGGAAATGCTGAAGTAGAGATTTTAATGGACGATCGGCTTCTTCCAAACTACAAAGTGTCGAGAAAATGTCCAGAACATGAGTGATGGTTAATAACTACACTGTAAAATCTAACGTGTCGTTTCAACTTAAAAATACGAGTGAAAGGGCTGCCTTAAAATTTCAAGTTAAGTGAAAGAAAATAAGTTATCTAGGTTAGATATTCCTTGTTGGGTAAACACCTGCGTTAGTTTGGGTTGATTTATCTTTCATAATTAATTGAACTCATTCAGGTAGTTGTTTGAATCTGAAATGGTCAGTTTTATAAACCTTTTGTTTCAGTTAAGTTGACTTGGATTTGTCAATTGATTTAACTATTTAGGGTAGTTGTCTGAACTAGCAAATCTGTTTCATTTTAATTCAAACTGTAAGTTGTGTAATCCTTTTGTGTCAGTTAACTTGACTTATTTATTACTTATTAATTGATTGACCTGCTTGGTTGTGATTTGAATTTGCACACACACACACACACACACACACACTTAAATGAAATTGATTAATTTCACCGAGTGAAAGTTTTACGTCCGAAGAAACATGCGGTCGATGATGCCCTCCAACTTGCGTCCAAAATGGAGGAAGGGAGGAAAGGAGCACATGTTCACCCGCCCGCAGCTGCATTCCCACAATGCATTTCAAGAAAAGCATGATGACGCAGGCGTTTTTATCCCCAAAGTCAAGTTGACTTACATTTCTAATTCAATTGGGCCTGGATTTTCAAATTAGCATTTATTTTGTAGTTGAGACGTTTTTAACTAATAATTTCATGTTATTATAACAACCTCAGTAATCATGTATCTTAATGACATAGAATAATATGTTAAGATAACAAACAGACAAAATCACAATTTACAGTGTATGCAGCTGGTGGTGTTTCTCGTATTTCTTTCATTGTTCCAAAGAAAACTGCATGTTTTTCTGCTCCCTCGTAACTCCTATTATCTCCGCTGACTGTTCTTCCAGAGGATGAATCAGTCGGACTCTACGGGTTCCTGAATGTCATTGTCCACTCTGCCGCTGGTCTCAAACAGAGTCTGAGTGAGTGTCACCTTCAGCCTGCACACAGTACGGAGCTCTAAAAACACAAGTTCCATGTAATCGAGACAACTGCAAAAACACACAATCTTACCATGTGTATTTGTCTCATTGCTAGTTGAAGTAAAGTTTTAGTAAGATGAATAAGGACTTGATTTGAGATATTTTTAGAAAATACATCTTAAAAATCATAAGTGAAAACATCTTGGTAAAACATCTTGTTTTGAGGCATATCTGAGATAAAACAAGCGTTTGTTGAATCACCACCATCACGTGTTTAAGGTCCTTTGTTATTTGTAGAAGTTGTAACACTTCCTAATACTAGTAAAATAAAGACCAGAATTAGTAAAATAATGATCCAAATAAGTTTTGTCAGCTAATTTCAACATATTTAAAGAAATCCTAAGTGAATTTTAATTTGTTTCCATTGGCTGTTTTGTTTTGTTTGCTTTGCTTTGTATTGTTTGTTTGTTTTACTTGTTTCAGGTTAAAAATGCATTCTTCTCATGTTTAAAAACATAGATAATTGTATTTCACAGAGTATAAATCACACCTGCCAAAAATTGGCCCTTGAAGAGGGGAAGAATATATATAAGTTGCACTTTTTAAAAAAATTAGGGATATTTGTGCATTGTTGTAGTGTACTTTTTATTATTGGCATTTATTTTTTATTATTGGAGTTTATTGTGTTTAGTGTTTTATTTTCTGTAAAAGTCCTATATATAAATAATTATTAGAATTATTATTAGGAGTAATGAATGCACGATCTTTCAGTGTATAAGTCGAACCTGAGGAAAAAAGTCCCGTGGGCTTCCCGAAGTAGTAAAAGTAAATGTGACTTTACTCTAAAAAAAAATATGGTAGATATTTTGACTAAAGATTAGACAAATGTACTTGGTTTTGCAGTGGACTGTGGAACAAAAATGTCAAATATTTCCAGCAGAATTGATGTTGGTTTTAAAGATAAAAAAATTCAAGTTTGTTTCTGACAGAGCACAGCTATTTGATTTGTATGAATTTGCAGATCTCACATCTTTACCTGCTTGTTTGTTTGATATTTACAAGTAAACTGAATGTGACCTAGGTATTTTGAAGTATCAAAATTTCTGAGTTAAAAATCTAGCATTATGTAATCCCACCCAAACCTCTCTTCTCTGTCAGATCTCTACTGCACACTGGAGGTAGATTCCTTTGGATTTTTTTCAAATAAAGCCAAGACGAGAGTATATCGCTACACCACTGAACCCAAGTGGAACGAGGTAGGAAACTGTCACCAGATTCTTAAATTGTAAACGTCAAACAATGAATCACATGCACCAAATAAGGCTAATTTTTCATGATTACATTTGTACAAAAGCAGCGAGTACCTTAGTGGCTGCCAGACCCAGGCGTTGGAAATGAAGCAAACTGAAAAGGTCATTTCAAGCTACATATAATTTGAGTGTGACTAGCAGCCTGTGACAAGTGGTGTACCACAGAGCTTAATTCTTGGGCCAACTTTATTCATAATATATATGTCAATGGCATAGATGACGGGTTGGCAAGTTTAGTACTCAAGGTTGCAGATGATGCCAGGCTACTCTGGTAAGTGTCTACTTTGGAGCAGGCCTTCATACTGCAATAAGATCTCTGTAAGCTTTGGAGCATATACTATTTAATGGAGATAAATACAGTATATTTCCAGGGAACAGCATTTTCCATTCACAATTTGTGTGTAAGTCACAATTTTATTGGTTTGGAAAAGGTGTGGGAAAGATGTGTAACTTTGAGTGAAAAATGCATGAAGGCTACAGTGCTAGAGTAGGAATTTGAACTAGATCTTCAAAGGATACAACCTTGCTCCAAATGAAATCCCTGGAAATTTGTGGAGAGGTTAGTGTTCATTGTACATGGATGCAATGTTTGGCTCTGTAATGTTCAAAACCAGGGGAAGGCTATTTTTCATGGAACTTGGCATAGACTTTCAAAAGATGTATTCTTGCTCCAAATTTGCTAAACCTTTGTTATTTCTTTGAAAAGGTTATGGGAGTACAGTGCTGTGGATAGTTTTAGCCATATGACCTTCAGAATCCTGTCAAGGTCAGTCATCATTGATGTTGGCCTAGACCTTGAAGGGATGAATGTTTGCTGCAAATTTGATGAACCTGTCTGAAATCCTTGGAAAGTTATTGAGAGTATAGCCTTCATCGTACACAGACACTAGCTTTGACTATTTATCCTTCAGTATTTGATCAAACTCACTCATCATCAAACTTGACCTAGACCGTCAAAGAATGCATCTCTCCTGCAAATTTGAGAAACTTGTCTAAAATCTATAAAAAGTTATAGGGAGTACAGTTGCGGGCGGACGTATGGATGAACGCACAGCATTTCTGTGTCCCTCCGTTAAGGTGATGGGGACAAAAAGCTGGTGTGTCATCTGCAACATGAACCTCAAGACAGAAATTTGCTCAGGAAAGTGGAAATAATATCAAGTAATGACAGGCTGCTGGTGATGGCTCACATCTGCCCAAATGCTAAGTGAACCAGCAGCCGCCTTAAACGCTGTGCAGAGTGATCCCTCACATAATTACATGTTGGTGGGCTGTGTCCTGCCGTGTGATGTTTTCCAGCATTATAGAAGCTGGCAGATTTTCTCTTTGTCTAATAATCAATACGTGCTGGGTCAAACTCAACTTGTTTGTTTGTTTTGTTTTTTTTGTCTTCCTCACCCTCCAAGGAGTTTGAGATTGAACTGGAGGGCTCTCAGACCCTGAGGCTGCTCTGCTATGAGAAATGTTACAACAAGACCAAACAGAACAAAGAGGATGGAGAGAGCACAGACCGCATCATGGGGAAAGGACAGATCCCGGTATGGCATTACGTCACCCCCACCACCAGAACCACCGCGACTCCTTATTGATAAACGGTTATGTCACTGCAGCTGCAAAGCTCCAAATTCACACGACTGCTCTTAAAGAGTCGATGTGGAAACCGGATGATTGGATTAATTACCTTAATACTGTGTGTCAAGCCAACCAAAAGAGTGAAAAAGTTGCTGTAACCATCTGGGATCAATGGGTGCTATTGATTACCACCATTTCCATTGTGCACCAAATGGCACAAGACCAGATTGACTGGTCCCTGGTGGTTGATAGTATTTCTGGTAATTTGGTTGCCAAGACGACAACCAGAATTACATCACTCTGGAAATCATAACAATCACAACGGGTTTACACCAAAACACAAATCTCTCCTTTGTTCTACGACCAGCACAAACCGTGTTACTCCACAACTCCACCTGCAGCAGCCCAGCTGTTTGTTTGTGTGTGTGATGTCAGTGATGTCACTCCACTAAAACCTTGAGCAGGCGTTCCGAACAGCAATCTCAAACCATCAGCCTCTAATTAATGCCGCCTGTTGGGATTTATATTTGGCAGTTAGGGCAGCGCCCACAGATTGGCGGTGAGAGGTTTGCAGATTGCTTAGTTGCTTAAAGGCAAAACATTTTCAAGGTTTTGCTGCAAATTGGAAATTGTTTCCGACACAGCGTTTGAGCTGTCTTCTGTTTTCATCGATTACTGTTTGTGTACAGGGGATATATCTGTCAAACGCACTGAGAAAACTATGATGTTCACACAGTATTGCTGTGCAAATGCTCCCTTTAGCGTAGCGTGCATGTAGGTTTGTGTGAATGCACGGCTACAGCAGCACCGTGAGAAAGCTGTGTTCATTCTGTGCAGCCTTTGTCCTTCATATTCTCCCCAAACAGCACCATATCCTCACTGTCACACTGTGAGTTACAGTCACAAGCTCCATCTAGTGGCTCCAGTGGTCAAACCATCCTGTGGCAGTGCACGTAGAACCTGCCATGCTGTTAGCAAGATTTAAACCTGACACGGTTTGTTTTATACTTGTGACATATAGTGCAAATCAAAAATTTTGGACACACTTTCCCATTACGGTAATCATTACATCACTGTGACATCATTGACCCCACTGCAGATAAATATTTGAGTTTCTCACTAGTTGAACTAGCATTGAAGCTTTTATGGATGAAGAGCAAAAGTCTTCAAGGAACTAATAAAATCCAGTTGACCTACTCAGAATTCGTAAGTCATGAATGGGAATGATGTCACACCTGAGGTAAACAAGTTCCAGTTTCACACAACACCAAAAGTTGGAAAATAAACTGGGCACCTCTAAGATTTTAGAATATAGAGTGCTATACAAATATTTGGTCCACCACAGAGTTTTGAGTATGCACAGGAAGACGCTCTGCTGGACATTGTTGCATTGACATGGCAGATTCAACTACTGACAGGCCGTATTAAAGGATAGTACTAAATACTACCTGTATTTAGCATTAGCACAAGTGGACATATGTTAGCAGTTAGCGTTAGCATAGCGTACCTCATGTTATCGGTTAACACTAGTTTACGAGACTCGATGTTAGCCATTAGCATTAGCATATCCAGCTACTCTTGGACTTTATTAAAAAGTAATAGAACATGATGTTTTAAGTGACACACGTTACTACCTTACCTGTCTTCAGCAGAAATCATAGCCAGTAAATCCCACATTTTCTATTCTCCATTTCTGTCTAAACTGAGGTTTACAACAGAATGATTAGATTAACGGGATTAGCGTACATTAAAAAATAATGAGCTGCTTTTTATGTGACATGCTGCAATTATTATTTGACATAAAAGGAAGAAATTCATCAGAAGAACAAATAAATAGGTTTTTGGTGATTGCCCAGTGGTGTATTTGAGAGTTAATTACACCTTTCTAACAGTGTGAGAGAGCATGTTTTAGCTTTTTGACTGAATGTCATTTTCCAGCCTGAATGTGGTTGAAATGATAAATTATACTGTTCTTTTTTTTTTTCTTCTCAGCTTGATCCTCAGGCTCTACAAGGCAAAGACTGGCAGAGAACAGTCATTCCTATGAATGGGGTGAGAACATCACATTGATCATACTGTTGTCACACATTTTATGCCTTTGGCCTGGCACACTATTGTATATTTAAATTCTCTGTGAAGTCAGCATCTGGTAAAGATAATTATTTTAGGCTTGCCGAGTTCTCAGTCTCTCTCTTTTAACTTATTATATAATTTTCACTCATGTCAGATCGAGGTTAAACTGTCTATGAAGTTCACCAGCCGAGAGTTCAGCCTGAAGAGGATGCCTTCACGGAAACCCATGGGTGTGTTCGGAGTCAAGATTTCCACGGTGACCAAGTAAGTTTCTACTATGTAATGGGAACCACCAAATGTAGAATCGAGCAAAACATAAAAAAGTGGTGAGGAAGAAAAGAATAGTGATTGAAAGTGTGAATAATCCTCCTGAATCAAGGTAGGTTCAATCATCCTGTAATTGTCACCATTCATTCTGCACTGAGGTTCTGCAGGGCATGATCCTAGGTCCTCTCCTCTTTCATATCTGTGCTTATTTTGGTTCTTTCACATCCCACATTGTTTCACATGCTGATTGCTCAACTTTATCTATTTTTTTTTTTACTTCGACTGGTAGTTTTAGTTATTGATATCCTGAGTTAAGTCACTTTTGAAATGGTTTATCTTTGTCATTGACACAGCATCAACAAGCCAATATTATATTCTGCACAGATGCAGTGTCTCAGGTCCATTCCAGACATTTAACTGTAATTGGCATTTTTCTGGCGCGAACACGTCACCAGAAATAGAAGCAAAAACCAGCAGGATGTCTTTCTAGCCATTTTCAAAACCCAGCTATTAACCTTGCCCATCTTGCCATTTCAGTAACTTAAAGAAATCTTTGTTTCTTTAAATGTAAAGTTTGTTTTTATTAGTAAGCCTTTTGCTCCGCTTTCATATTTAATATTTATGTTGCTTGCCATCCAGACGAGAACGCTCCAAGGTGCCCTACATTGTCCGACAGTGCCTAGAGGAGATTGAAAGAAGGGGTATGGAGGAGGTGGGCATCTACAGAGTATCAGGTGTGGCCACTGATATTCAGGCCCTGAAAACCGCCTTTGACACCAGTGAGTTCTGCCTTTGTCTTTATGTGCCGTGCGCTTTTCAAAGTAAAGACAGTTGAAATAAGGGTACAAATGTAGGACAGAGGTCAAAAGAGCTTTCCATTTGGCAAGAAATACCACAAACATTAGGATTCATGATTATTAATTCTGGTCACGTCTCATCAGATAACAAAGATGTGTCAGTGATGATGAGTGAGATGGACGTCAATGCCATCGCCGGAACCTTAAAGCTGTATTTCAGAGAACTTCCAGAACCTCTCTTCACTGATGAACTCTACCCTAATTTTGCCGGTGGAATCAGTAAGTCTTTGCAACTCTGATGTTATCACAGTCACAACTTATGACCTTTTATTTGTAAAGGAAATGACTGTAAGAGATGTAGGTGACCACAGCAGTTACATTATTTGTTAGTGCCTATTTAAGGGTTGGTGTAAGAACATTCTTATAATTTTGTATATCCTGTTATTGGCAGCTCTATCCGACAGTGTTGCCAAAGAGAGCTGTATGTTGAACTTACTGCTGTCACTGCCAGAACCAAACCTGGTCACATTCCTTTTCCTTTTGGACCACTTGAAGAGGTAGGACCAAGTAACATGACATAATGGTTATAGCGAATAAATACTATATAAATACTACTAATACTATAATAAATATGTTAAAAGTCAACAGTTAAAAAAAAACAGGCACATTCTACAATAATTGCAGAAATAATTTTGCACTGACCCCCCCAAACGGTCATGTAACTAACCTGATTTCACTCACTCATTCACTCACTCACTCATCCATCTTCAACCACTTACTCAAATTAAGGGTCATGGGGGGCTGGAGCCTATGTGATACTTTACAACAGAACTACAAGGTAGTAAGATTAAGAGCAATAAATAGGCAAACATGAAACACTAATTAAAATAGAAAAAAATTCAATATGCAGTAACAAAATTTATCAAAGTTATTTCTTTTTAATGGTCTTCAAACAGTTAATATTTTAATATTTGAAGCACAACTGTGTAAAAATAATTATGGAAACACTGGCTAAGCTAGCATGGAGTGCCATTATAGCCATTGGACCATGCAAGCTAACTGGAAAAGAATAATAATAATAATGATAATAATAAAACCGTTTATACTTCAGTAGGGGAGGCTTTTATATTAGATAGACAATGTGGCTCTGACAGCTAATATGATAGACACAATTTTTTTTTCTTTCACAAATGCTGTTTTTGCCACTTTGGACACTTAAAGCAAAAACTCTCAAAACTGGGTGAAGTAATTCACCTACAACAACAAAATTATTAGTAAGAATAAGCAGTGTGTTCGCGCTCAACCCTGATTTGAGCGCTAACACACTGCCATACATACAATGTACAGCTCTACTTTAATCTGTATGTGGTCTTGTCCTTCATCTGTGCCACTTATGGGTGTGATGCTGTCCTTTACACAGAGTGGCAGAGAAGGAAAGTATCAACAAGATGTCTCTCCACAACCTGGCGACAGTGTTCGGACCGACCCTGCTGAGGCCTGCTGAGAAGGACAGCAAGATCCCTGCCAACCCCACTCAACCCATCAGCATGGGGGACAGCTGGTCCCTGGAAGTTATGGCACAGGTGACGCACACGTGACCACAGATCCTCAGTCCTCACTCTTCTGTCTCACATGTCTCGTCCTGATTTGTGCCTTTAAAACCAGTGGCCTAGACATCTCTGCCTAGACACCGTCTTGAGCTCGCTTTTCACGTTCCGGGATATGCATCACCGGAACTTCATGGTTTGAAACCTTGTCCTCAATGTGGAAAACCTTACAGGGTCCGTGAACTGGGATATTCTGTCATTGCACCATGGCCATGTTGTAAATGGGATTCAACTTTCAAGATGCCCAAAATGAATAAATAAGTATTATTCCGTTGCAAATTTTGACATGCTTTTTGTTTCCACGAAGGCCGTAATGTTGTCATCCATGCTGTGAGTTCATCAAGAGGTCTTTCTGGAGACTTGCTGCTGTGTTTATGTTATGGTTGTTTTTGCACTTGTCACATGGTCTGTGGCTTATGTCATCATGCTGAGTGCTAGACCACATTCATGGGCAATCATGATCTCTACTCACCAAATTAGCACACTGTAGACCGTGGCATTGATTGATGCAAATCTGTGAAGGTGAAAATGATGCTTTAACCTGAAACAATTGTATATATAATGTCTTGATTTACTAGTTAATGTTTCTTAACAAATGTCTGAGCTAGTTGCCAAGTTTGATCTTGAGCCTTTTTGGTGCATTTGATGTCACATGATTTGAAACTTGTCTGTCTACCTTTTGAATTGACCCCTTCAGGTCCAGGTTTTGCTGTATTTCCTCCAGCTGGAGACGATCCCAACTCCGGACAGTAAGCGGCAGAGCATCCTCTTCTCCACAGAAGTATAGAGTCCATCAGCTCTGAAGGTGTGAAAACCAGACGGACCTCGGCTCTAAGCAAGCCTACAGTAGTATGTTTTTCAATTTTGGCCAACACAGCCAGACACAAGAGGGTGCTGTTGGGTCTTATAAAGCTCAAAGGGGGTTGAGGTATTTCTGTGCGTCATTTCTTGTATTTCATCAACCTCTGACTACAACGACAGTTTTGGAATGGCACACTAAACTGACAGAATCAAGGGATCTTTCTTGATTTTCTTACTTTTTGATTTGTCTGCATGGAAGGCAATGCCAGTGCAGTTGTACATAAATACACATCAACGTAAACAAGCGTTTGTTCACCTCAAACATAAGAAGACGAGGAGATACCCCTGATCCAGATCTGTCTGTCTGTCTCTCTCTCTCTCTCTCTCTCTCTCTCTCTCTCTCTCTCCTCTCTCTCTCTCTCTCTCTCTCTCTCTCTCTCCTCTCTCTCTCTCTCTCTCTCTCTCTCTCTCTCTCTCTCTCTCTCTCTGTTATGTCTCTTCTGCTTACATATCATAGATGCAATATATTTTCTAACGTAGACCTCGTCCGTCTTCATCTCTTCGTCCATCTTAGTGTAACGTACCATCAGACAGCTTGCCAAATTCCATCCTTTGCTCTTCAGAGAAATGGATACAGTTGTAATTATAGATACCGTATGTACATATAGTTGTATCGTTTTGTTTTGCAATTTAATCAGCGTTATTATTATTATAATTTATTTTGGGATCTTGGGGGAAGATTTTTTGTTTTTCTATGTCTTTTTTTTTTTTTTTTTTAAGAAAATGGTCTTGTTCGCCTTTACTGGAAGTCTTGCAGTAACTAAGCAGGATTTAGGCTTGTTCTTTTAGAAATGACTCCGTCAAAACACTGCGGTGGTAACACACAAACATGGTGGTTTCATACTGTATGCTGCTGTGGAAAAGGCACAAGCTCTTAAAGCACCGGGTCTCCCGTTTTTCTCAGCCATGGCCTGTCTCATGTAGACTTTATGCAAAGTCATATTACTACAGCACACGCATGTGGCGTTGTTCCATTTTACCATTTCATCTGTGCACTCTCTCAGTGTTTAGTACCACTCTATTAACAATTCAAGTGACCTGAGCGTTTTTTTCAATGAAGGAATATTATATCACTCTGCCATTCTAGTTTATCTCATTCAACGAGGAAAACGACTGAATAATTCTCTTGCCCTGTTAGCTGTTCTTTGTCACATTAAGCGTGATGCACACAAGCTGAAAGCTCTTTCCTGTGCTTTATTGATGCTAATTTATTCGGTGTTTTAGTTGATGTGTCTTTGATTTAACATGCAGGCGTGTTTGCTTGTTTTTTTTTTTTGTTACAATCACAAAAAGTGCACTAGCAGTCTTGGTATCAGGATATTGGTTTACATTATTTCCTCCAGTAAACACTAAACAGAAGGTTTGTTTTCATGTCTGAGTTTTTTTTCTCAACAGTCTTACAACTTATGGGATGAGAAGGAAAGAATAAGTTACCACAAATCCAGAATTTTTTGTTTTGTTTTGTTCAGCAGGGTTTTGTCGGTTTCTCGTAAAATAATGCATGGACCTGATTTTTTTTTTTTTTTTGATCTTGCATATGTGGAATTTCAGTGTATGTAGACGTGCAGTTTGGTGCTGACCCATTGAGTTAAAGCTGGGTGGCTGTGGGTAGTTTACATGTTTAGAGATTTTAGGGTTGGAATATATGTTTGGTTTAATAAACTTGAAAGGCCAGTGTGGCGCATGAATGCACTCTACAGTGTGTCCCACTAGATTCACATCATCCATTTTGGGCCCATTTTTGGGTAATGGCTTCTCATGATTTGTCAGGAAATGTGTTATGACAAGTATCTCTGCATTAATGCATTCTTGCCTCCGGCCTTGATAACATATCTCTGGATTTGACATATTGTACATGCAATTGACCAGTTTAATGAATTTAAAAAGGGCTTTTGTGTAGATGTGTTTGTTTTTTTTTAAGATTCTTAAACAACATGGGATAATTACATCAATACTGGTAGTAGTCACTATTTCAAAGCCATTTCAATTACAATTCTTAAAGGGGTCATATTGTGAAAACCTTTTACAGTTACATTATATGGTTCAGATTTCATGTTAAAATGGTCAAACTCCCACAATTCAATGAATGTGCATATAGACACTCCGCGGACATAAGCGTAATTTAAGCCTGAAACAACTCGTCTGACACCTCCGTGACATATGTCATAGAAGTCTGTAACTACGCTGCTGCTTGCTATGTGAGACACGCCCAACTAGCATGTCTGTCACATGCCCTACCTTTGGAGCTGGGGTGTGGCAAGCAAGAGCACTTTTTTATTTAAAGTAACAGGTACAGAAACAAGTAATTTCGTACAAACCAGTTATTTTTTTAATGGGATCATCACCTCTGTGTGTGAGTATTTTATTTTTAATGTTTTATAGACTCCTGCTGACTTATATTAGCTTGCTGAACATCTACAATATCACCCCTTTTATATTTCACCAGCAACAATATCATGTCTCATTTGTTTTGTGCTCAGTTTCGGATTTATTATTATTATTTTATTTAAAAAAGGACCATGTAATTTCAATCACTCCCAGCACAGTTGTCTTTTTTATTTAATCTGTTGTATATTTCCACAATATTTGGGCCTACTGTAGCATGCACACATCTCTTGACAGTCCATTCATCCTTCACCTTTAATATCAAGTCCCAATTGCCTACACGACTCGACCCTATCGTGCCTGGACACCTTTGCTTTCGTTTAGCGCCTATGGTATTCTAACGGTCAGCGCACGTGCTGACGCTGGAAGCATTCAGTCTCCTGTTGCCTTTGGTGAAGACAGCCACACACATCTTTCATCTCTTTAAGACTAATACAGGACCTTGGACTTTACGTATGGCCTTAGCTCACGCTGCATTCGCCTCTTCTCGGTCAGGTTCGGTCTTGCGTTCTTTCGTATCCAGTTCTCGCTTGTGTCATCTCACTTGTGTTGCCTTTTTAATTTTGTATTTATTTTGCTTATGTTCAAATTTTGTAAATTAAGGCCAGCTGGATCTATTTATTTATAATATCTAAAGTTAAATTAATGTTAGAAAGTTGGGTATAGTTATGGGAAGATGTACATTTAAGGTTAGTCTGCTGATAACTGTTGTTTTGTTAAATGTCCTGCAAACATCGTGGAAGCCTTCAGCTCCAGCATCATCCGCTCATTGTGTGTTGTCTGACAGACTGGCCACTGTGATTGTTAGCTATCTTCTTTAGATAACTGAACAGCAGGAGAGGGTTCTAGGCAAGTCACGTTCTGTGAGTTCACGGAACTCTCGTACTTTTCCATAAAGTTGTATAATATGTATTATACTAGAGAGAACATACTTTGATTTGTGTTTTATTTATTGCGCTGACATTTGAGTGTTAAGGGTTGATCATTCTTTTGCGCCTCTGTTGCAACCGTTATTGTAATCACTCACTTATTTTCATGATTATTACAATTGTGGGTGTGAATTCACAGCTTACTCAACCACTCTTGTAATAAATTTTTGGAATGCAAATAAAACTTTTTCGATAAACACAAGAGTTTGTCTACAAGTTCTTAATTAGTGAATAATCGCTTTCTTAGTAATTATTACAATAGCGGTTGAAACTGCATGAAAAACATAACCACTATTGTAGTAATTATAATAATTGTTATGATAATAATTACGCTTCCCATTAAGCTTTTTGGGAAAGTTAACTACTGTTTAAGCACTATTTTAATAATTGTAATATTACAACACTGGGCCAAATTGCACAGCAAAGTACTGTAATAATTGTAACAGTTATTGCTGAATTAGTTCAGCTTACTGTTAAGGTTCCAGAGAAACAGAACTACTGTTGTTATAATTATTACAAAAGTGGGCCAACTTGCATAGAACCACTATTGTAATGATTGTTACAATTATTATAATAGTGGTTATATTTACCATTAACTTTCCACAGAAACTCAACCACTATCATAATAATTGTAATAATATTACAATACTGGTCCAAATTGCATGGAGAGCTTAACTACTATTATAGAAGTTGTAATAATACAATTATTGCAATAACTATTATTGTGTAACTACTATTGTAATAATTGTAATAATTATTACAACAGTGATCAAGTTGCCAGGGAAACTCAACTACTATTGTAGTAATTATTGCAGGAGTGGGCCAATTTGTTTGTAACCCTACCAAGTATTGGAATAAATATTACAGTTATAATACCAAATTGTATTGGAAACTTAATGATGATAAATGAATTTTGTAGTAATGGGCCACCTTGCTTGGGAAACCTAACCACTGTTATAATAATGGTAAGAATTATTACAACAGTGGTCAAGTTTACCAATAGTTTCCAGAGAAACTTCACTACTATTGTAGTAATTATTGCAGGAGTGGGCCAACTTGTTTGGAAACCTACTCAGTACTGGAATAATTGTTATATTATTATACCAAATTCTAATAAAACCAATTTTAATAATTATTACAATCATTGTTACTTTTCCTGATACACTTCACAACTGTTGTAATAATCATTATAATTATTACGACAATCATTAACTTTCCCGGAAAATATAACTACTTTTGTAGTAATTATTGTAGTGATGGGCCATTTTGCTTGGGAAATTTAACCACTATTGTAAACATTATGTAAACAGTGCTTAGGGTGTACCATTAAATTTCTAGAGATGTTTAAATACTGTAGTAATAATTATTGCAGTAATGGGCCAACTTGCATTAGAAAACTATTGTAATTGAAATAATTGCACATGAAACATAAGCACATTTGTATAATTATTATATGCGTGATTAAGTTCCCTGTGTAGTTCTGCCTGTTTTTGTATAAATTACTGGCAAAGTGATGATCTGAGTAAGAGATGAGACATTAGTTACATTACTAACATTTATGAGGTTTGTGGTTGAGTGAGCTGTGCATTTGTGTCTACTGTTATAATAATTACTACAACTGTGGCAGTTTTTATAACAGCGGTTGCAACACACCTGTAGTGTTTTTGAAAAGCCAAACTGTCAGCGTGCGGTAGAGGACTAAACCGTCTTATTGCGCTAAAATCTGCATTGTTTGGGTCTGTTGATTGTCTGCATGTCTGTGTTCTCCATCATCAACTGTTTGCACAGCCTTTAGTTCCATCCATTAAAAAGTAAATGCAACATAAATGTTTAATTTTGCTGTGAAATGTCTAAAGATATGGAACATATTGCTCTATATGAAACTTAATGGAAATCTCCATTTATTGTAAACATTCCATGACCCTACTATTTACTAGATCGCTACATTTCCATATTATATGTAATATTTTCAAGTGTCCGTTTCTCTGACATCACGCTGAAGCTAAATTAGACGTGGTAGGGTTGTTTTTGTTTGTTTGTTTGTTTTTTATTAAAATGTGAAGCTGAGGATTTGTGACAAACTACAAACACTTTCTCTTTTTATCTGCCTCAGCTCAGACTTGTTCAATATTCAATGTTCTGCTTGTAGAACTGTAAAAAGTAATACTGTATTCTGAAGGCAACATGTTTGAAAGGCATTTGCAGCCTATGTTTGTACACAATGTTAAATAAAATCTTCTGTATCTACACAGTTTGACATTTTACTTCTTTTTTTAACAGCAAACCTGCAGCCTGGTTGCAACTTAAAGGGAGCAGTGCAAAATACTTTTACAGTTATATATGGTTTGCTTTTGTAATTAAATATCCACAACGTCTCACAATATTATGACTTACTTACTTATACATGCTCAAAATCCAGCTTTAAATTGAATTTGGGCTTTAAACTGCACTATTTAGACTTTTGTGACATGTCACGGAAGTCCGTATCTAGACTCTTGGTTGGTTGTTGCCTGATGAGCCTGATGTAGAGAAAAAGGGTAGCGGGTGGGGCCAGCAGGAGATAAACTCTCTGTTCTGTGTGTAATTCTGTGGAATGTTGCTTTCTTGACATGGTTACACAGATTGTGTTCGTGGACTCTGTTGAAAACAAATGCACATGGAGAGCGGTGGGAGGAGGGGAACGCTGGCATTGAGTTTTTACAAGTTTTGTGACATATGTATTACGGAGCTGTAGGAAGAGCTCCGTAGAGAAGAATGCAACCAAAAAAAAAAAAAAAAAAAAGATGAAACGATGAGAAAATAACCAAAGTTGTATAGTACTTTAAAGAAATGGGGACAGAAACAGCTTTTTTCACATAGGCCTGAATTATTTTTTTAAAGATTTATTACCTCAGTGTCCAGGATATATTTGGCCACAAACATAAATATATTTTTGTTGTGGACTATATTAACTTTGCGAAAATATGCATATGACAAGCCCCTTTAATAGTCAATACAATGTCAAAATGATTTGAGTTTATGATTTTAAAAAAGACCAATTTAAACTGAATAATACAGTTACAATCATTTGTTTTTAGTCTGTCCTACATGGGCGTGGTCTCGAGAAAGAAATCTTTTAAGATGAAAGACTGCTTATTCCGTGCACTGAACATTTATGCCCTTATTTTTAAAAAAAATCAGTGAAAATTAACGAAAAAACGTTTACACTGACACCTACTGGCTACTGCTTGGTGTAACATTTTTAAATAAAAAATCCTACAAAGGTAAGTTTATTATGACGTAATAAGAGCGCCAAAATAAAGTACATAAATTACCTTAACGCAGATATAATTATGGGAGTATAAAAAGGAACAAATACTGAAAAGAAAATGGTAATATTAAAAACAATGAAAATTAAACTCATAAATGTGTAAATATTAAATACATTTTATTGTATACTGTAAGGGATTAAATACTAAGACTTTGTGGGCTGTTTTTTTTACTGACATCATCTGCATGTCAAACAAAACAGAAAAGAATTAAGAATTTATTGGGGTGTGTGTAAAATAAATAAATAGCATGAACACGAATAACATTTATTGTGAAATATTTTCTAAATGTATTTAAAAAGTATTTACACAAAAACTACGAGAATTTATTCTTTATGACGCTGCATTATTTGTGGTTGGTTTCTGATTTAAAAATGTGTTTTTTTTTCTGTGCTTAAAAGTCCCATTCTTTCATTTTTATGTTTAGCCATTTTTTGGGGACTTTTTTCCCCACACAGTTTGCGCATTTTATTCTGTTTGCGCCAAAAATACTGCTTATTTCCATTTTCTACGCGTCTCTGGTTTAAAAAGCAAAAACGCGCCGTGCGTCATGACGCAGCGTAAAAGCGAAACCGCTCGTGGACCGCACGAGTCCCTCCTTCCATCGACTGTCACCAGATTTGGAAAAAACGGCTTCGGTCTTTTGCCGCTTTGACATCGACCAGCTGAAAACGAGTGGGTGGAAAATTCAAACCTTTTTGATTTCTAACTTCAAGGAAGGTAAGAAATGAAACTGTTTCTTGTTAATTCTTCTTCTTTTTTTTTCCTGAACGCATTTCTTAACACAGCAGGTGTGTTTTTTCAGAAATCCGGTTTTAATTAGATGAGGCACCTGTGGAGTGCACACATCTACCAAACCTGAACCATACTTGAATTTTCCATTAGATTAACAACAGTTTAGTCATTTACAATGAATTACATTTATTTGAACTTAAACAAGGAGGTAAAGGATTTAGATTTATGTAGATCCTGAATTTATTTAAGCTATGTCAGATGCAGCTTTTTCAACATTTCCATGAATTTTGCAAAAGCATCAGCCTTACCAAGAGGAAGAACTACTTTAGTTTTTGTGTGGGTTCTGGATCTACATATTTATTTATTTTGTGAGACAGAACATTTTAGAACATTTTCATCAGTGTCAGGTGTTTTTCTGTAAATTTGCAGAAACCTTCATCCTGATCAAGGACATTTTATATTTGGGTGTTGCTGGAAATATTTAGCCTGATGAGCTTTTTAAAAAGATTTAATTTTAAATAACTGATTTCTAATACTTTGTTTTTTGCTCTTGATCACCACAGCATGGGGCCACTTGTTGGTTTTGGCACAGGTTTTACACAGGATGCCCACCTTGACTGAACTCGTATGTGAACTTTTTATAGTTTGTTCAATTTCTCAAAAACTGATGAACCCTGACAGACAAACAAGTGAAATCTTCTGCAAATCCTCAGCAATAAATAAAATTAAAAAAAGGTTTATAAAGAAGTGTTGTTTATTCATTTAAAACATGGACACAAATGTGATGTTTACACTGTCAGAGTGCTGTTCTAGTTTCATGTCTGAGATGGAATATTTATAACTGACAGTTTTAACCAGTCACACAGAAATGTTGCAGCTTTACTGTTTCTTTATTTGCTCCCCATGGAGAAAAAAATGAAAAAAAAAACTTTATTTATTTATTTTATTTTTAAGGTTCATGCTTTCACAGATACTGAAACTTAAAAAAATCTGCAAAATGTTACAGAATGTAGTCATGGAAAAAAGTAACAACACAGTAGCTGGAGTACCATAAAAATACTGAGTAATAACAGAAAATATTGATCACTGCAGTAATTTTCATGTAATTTTGTATCGTGCATCATAAAATTACAGTTTTTGTTTTTTAACAGTGTATCTGTGCTTGGATGGATTAAAACTGAAGCCTGTTGTTTTTTTTGTTTGTTTTTTAAACCTCCCAGATGTGACTGAATGATTTTTGGATACAGGTGCTTATGTTTTCAGTTGGTCTCTGTTATGTCTGTGCTCCATGCCTATATCCTCAGTCCGTATCATGATGTCATCATTGCAGTTGCCAGTAGCAACAGAACAGTTCTTATTTTTGTTTTTCTTTGACGTTCTTGTAGCTGAGGTGGCCTATTGATTGACAGGGTGGCAACAGATACCCTTCAGCAGGATGTGCATTTGCTTATCAGTTCCTCCAAAGCCTTTAGTATACACAAACACGCGCTCGCGTGCACACACACATAAAACTATACTGTTTTATGTCACTTTGCACCACAGTATAGCGTTTTTTAAAGACACTGTTGATATAAATATTCTTTCACTGATTTGAGTTGTTTGTTTTTCTTTTGCACGCTGTCTGAGTGTTACGGACACTCAGGTTCCAGCAGTTGCAGCAGCTTTCCTTTAAATCCAGGTTTTTAAATTCCAGCAGGCCAAGGGGTCAGACTTTGTTCTGACAGACTGCTGGGCAGCTCTACAGGTTTATTTTGGAATATGTGGATGTACAGTGACACTTTTTTTTTTTTTTTTGGCTGTTCTTTAACGTTGGCACACAGTGACAGCACATGCTTCCATTTCCACTTAAGTGCACTAAAGCGTCATCATGGCTCAGCCTTCTTCATATATTGCTCACTGAGAGCATCTTGCAGGCCAGATGAAGTGCTTTTTATTTGAGATGAACTTATGTCCACATTGTAAAATATCTTTATAACACGCACTTAGGAAAGTGTGACTTAAAGGCGTTGTAAGATACATTGTATATGCAAGCCGTTATTCTAGGTGTCTTGAAAATAGAGGGTAACGTTCGTAGTCACAGTCAAATCTAGATGCATCCTCAAAAAAAAAAAAAAAAAAAATATATATATATATATATATATATATATATATATATATATATATATATATATATAAACGGCTGAGTGGATCCTTGTCATTTGATAGGTGCTTTGTGTGTCACGTGACATGGATTATTCATCCCATTTGTGTTGCGTTGCATTAAGCGTGCAATTTGGTTGCATTTACCGTGCAAATTTGGTTCCATACGTTTTGTACCATTGCATGCTGCAAACCCCGCCCATTTGTGGGGGCGGCGTTTAGCTAAACATGACAGTTTCAAACCCCACCTGCCGCATTGTAATGTGGCGTTGTCAGGAAGGGCAGCTCTGCATTTTGTATCATCAGTTATACAGCTTCATGATAAAGTGGTATAGAGGAGGATTTTCTTAAAAAGAAGACCTGAAAGTTCAACTACAAATTGCCAGAAGGTACATCTGAGATGCAAGCCTGGATTTGATCTGTTTTGGTGAAAGAATGTCCTTCTCTGCTCTACTCCACTATGAAACTAAGAGTGGTGATGCAAAATTTGCTCTGTGCACAATTTCTCCAATCACAGCCACATCAGCCTCTAACTTCTTCTAGGTTGTCTGGGTGTCTTGGTGGCTTTCCTCACTCTTCTCTTTCTTGCACAGTCTCTCAGTTTTTGAGAACTGTGTACTCCATGCAGATTTACCATAAAGTGCCATACTGTTGGTATTTCTTTGTAATTAATGTAAATAAAGTCCAAGACATATTCAGTGGCAATTTTACCATCAGAGAGCCTTGTCCACAACTACCACAAATACTCCAAACTGTCATTGATGTTAAAGGGGGCAATAAACAGCATTAAGAACAGGTGTATGTAAACATTTTATCATGGTCATTTTGGTAGTTTCTGTTGTCATTATAATTTAAAAAGAGGAAACACAGTTGTTTGACAACAGATGGCTTCACCCAACCACTAACCATGAGTGGAAAAAAAGGTTTTTGTGTTATCATTCAAATGGCCAAAAAGCCCAAAATTCTGCCAGGGTATGTAAACTTTTGAACACAACTGTACGTCCCAGCAAATTTTGCAAATGCCTCCAGATGGCTTATGGCGTACTGGATTTGTTTTTTCTTTTGTGTTAGAAGAATGAGTCGTGTCAATAAGATGCTAAGTGCCATTCCCGCTCGTGTGTGCGTGTGGTGGTTTCAGCGTGCAATGGTACAAATCATATGGAACCAAAACTGCCCACTAAATGGAGCACAATAGCAGATGGAATGAATGATCAATATTACATGACATACAAACCACCAATCAAATGACAAGGATCTATTCAGGCGTTATACAAAATATACATATTCACAATATTGGCAACACTTGTGGGCAGTTGGTAAAATGTATGCGTATAGATTACTTTTTTTTCTTCAGTTTTTGTAAAATAATTTGCAAAGAAATTCTCCTTTTTCTTCTGTTATGAATTATGACGTAACAGAATAGAGTTTTTAGTTCCCTCTACTTCTAGCCATAACTGTGGTGTTTCCACAGAGGTGCCAGACTTGCAGGTGCAGAGAAAATGAACCCACGGTGGAAAACAAAAATGATGCTAGAAACTGCTTGGGGTTGAGAGACTTAATGATTTAAAAATAAATAAATAGATGAACAGATTTTGGTCAAAGAACCGATGCAATTTTAGCAGAACACTGAAGGAAATGTTTTCCATCATTTGGAAAATTCTCTTTAATTCGATGGTTTAAAGGGTGGGGCAGGATATTAACTTTAATTCATCGATATTTTCTTTTAAGATGAGGTCATAATAAATTGACTTTTGCTCTAAAGAATACAACAGGCTTCAATTCATGAATAAAATATGACTTCTGTAGGATTGAAGCGCAGCCTGAAAGTTGACACTAATCAAAGTGTGTGGTCATTAAAACATTATTGCCTCATTAGTCTGCACAGACGTCAGCCATCTATTTTCCAGCACTTAGCCAGGGCCGCGTTGTGGAGGAGCAGCAACAGGCTAATGACGAACCTTAGCCACATCCTCCAGATCCTCTTAGGGGACCTCAGAAGACCCTAAGTGAATACAAAAAGCGCATCTGACAGAATGAGAAGCAGAACAGCCTGAAAATCAGCTTATTGCTTGTCTCCACCAACAGGCACATGTCCATTTTTCTGTCTGTAGACGATAAATCTCAGAAAGCAATTCAGAGATCAATGGGCTTGTCTTTGGAGGACGGTGACTGGAGCAGAGCTGAAGGATCATCCGCTGCACAACGGTGCCCAGCTCCAAATGTGAGGTGGGCACATGGAACATCCTTTCTCTGAACAAGGATGATCATGTTGGAAAACTCGTGGAACCACATGGCAGGAGTTTTATGTGGGGGTTTTGTGCATGTAGAAGAGCTGTGTGTGTGTGTGTGTGTGTGTGTGTGTGTGTGTGTGTGTGTGTGTGTGTGTGTGTGTGTGTGTGTGTGTGTGTGTGGAGTGGGGGGGTGTTCGTGCATGTGTACGTATCGACACTACAATTATATGCAGGGGTAATCATGTGTGGAGGCTCTTAAAGACATGATTATGGTCATGTTCAAACTTCATTCATCATTTTATTTCAGTGGCAGTAGACCAAGCAGCTTAACCCACACTTCCCTATCCTTTAACTCAGGGGTGGCCAAGTTCGGTCCTCGAGAGCCACCTTCCTGACACTCTTAGTTGTCTCCCTGCTCCATCACACCTGAATCCAATGAAAGGCTCATTAAGAGTCTGCTAACGAGTCTTTCATTGGATTCAGGTGTGTTGGAGCAGGGAGACAACTAAGAGTGTCAGGAAGGTGGCTCTCGAGGACCGAACTTAGCCACCCCTGCTCTAACTCTTCCTGGGGGATCCCAAGACATTCCCAAACCAGCTGGGAAATATAATACCTACAGTGTGTCCTGGTTCTTCCTCCCATTTCGATGTGCGTGGAAGACGTCCCTACGGAGACAACCAGGGGACATCCTCACCTTGTGTCCAAACCATCTCAGCTGGCTCCTGTTGATGCGAGTCCTTCCCGCATAGTAAAGCTTCTCACCCTGTGCCGGAGTGTAAGCCCAGATACCCGACGGAAGAAGCTCATTTTAGCTGCTTGTATCTGCGACCTTGTACTTTCAGTCATTACTTAAAGCTCATGGTCTTAGGTGAGGACCTCAGCGCAAATGGTGAGGCTCATCTTCTAGCTCGGCTCCTTCTTCACCGCGATGGTCCAATACAGCATCTGTAAAACATCAGATGCAGCCCCAGAACAAACTCATTTAGGATATCCAATTCAAATTTGGTAAGATTCAAACAAATAATACTCAACTTATCACATGCATAGGAAATTGTGGTTGGTGTGTGTGTGTGTGTGTGTGTATGTATGTATGCATATATATATATATATATATATATATATATATATATATATATATATATACGAGGTCTATTAGAAAAGTATCCGACCTTATTATTTTTTTCAAAAACCATATGGATTTGAATCACATGTGATTCAGACATGCTTGAACCCTCGTGGGCATGCGAGAGTTTTTTCACGCCTGTCGGTTACGTCATTCGCCTGTGGGCAGTCTGAGTGAGGAGTGGCCCACCCTCTCGTCAATTTTTTTTTTTCATTGTTTAGGAATGGCTCAGAGACTGCTGCTTTGTTTGATCAAAAGTGTAAGGCACAACTGAGTGGACACCATTTGATAAATTCAGCTGGTTTTCAGTAAAAATTTTAACGGCTGATGAGAGATTTTGGTCTGGTAGTGTCACCGTAAGGACGGCCCACGGCGCCTGACGGCAATCTGCACTTCGAGGCGGCAGCGTCTCGCCGTTTCAAGTTGAAAACTTCCACATTTCAGGCTCTGTTGACCCAGTAAGTCATCAGAGAACAGAGAACTTTCAGAAGAAGTCGGCATGAGGAGTTTATTCGGACATTCCATTGTTAACGGACATTTTGTAATGAAAGAACATGCGGGCAGAGTCGCATGTCAGGCCGGACCCGACCGCGGGGGGTCGCGACAGGAAAAACACCTCCGTTGGAAACCTTAACGGGCAAGTTGGAACATGCCCAAGCTGTTAAACAGTTTCTCAGTTACTCACTTGTTGAAAGCCATCAAAAGTGGAATGTCCGCATAAAGTCCTCATGCCGGCCTCTTCTGAATCTTCTCTGTTCTCTCACGACGTCCTGGGTGAATTAAGCCTTAAATTAGGATGTTTTCAGGTCGAAACAGGCCGACGACGGCGCCTGGAAGCGCTGCAGGACATCCCGCTCTGTGGGAAGTCCTTACAGCGACAGAAACACCCCATAATCTCTCATCAGCCGTTAAACTTTTCACCGAAAACCATCTTAATTTCTCGAATAGTGTCCACTCGGATATTCCTCACAGATCCAGAAAAAATTTTGATAAAGCAACGCGCGCCGTCTGGAGCAGCGTGTGAAACAAAGGAATTCAGCCGAGAGGGCGGGACCACATCTCACTCAAGGCCTGCCCACAGGGAAATGACGTCACAGACACGCGTGAAAAAACTCACGCATGCGCACGAGGGTTCAAGCATGATTGGTGTAATCGCACGTCATTCAAATCCATATAGTTAAAAAAATAAATAAAAGGGTCGGTTTATTGTCTAATAGACCTCGTATATATATGCATACATACACACAAACACACACACACAGAAGTACAGAGTGTAATTCTATATCCCCCCTTGTGACCATATACATGATTATTTTCAGACATGATTGGCAAACCTAGACCCCCTAACAGTAAACGGAATAACTTGGCCAGCGTTGTTGACAAAGGTTATCTGAGGTTGTATGTAATAATAAACCCTAATCCGCTCACAGTGCAGAGGAATTTTGCCAAAAAACACATGAAGAAAGGTTTTAGAACACAGCAAGTGTGGCTTTGATAAAGACCTCCAGTAGTAACACATTTAAATTTGTAGGTTTCTTATTCTGCGTAATTAGCAGTGATTTGGAAGGGAAGCACGTCAGTGCCAACAATGATTAGTGTGTGGAAGGCTTTTGGGAAAGTTTTCCTGAAACAAAAGGTGTATTGTTGAACTGTCTGCTTGGCTGTGCATGGAAAACAAATGGTGCCCCTGACTTCCAGAGATAGATGTCCTTCTGACATCTCTCGGTGTGTGTGTGTGTGTGTGTGTGTGTGTGTGGTAATGTGCAGTCTGTTTGTTCAGGCCACACCAATGACATTGCGTTCTCTACGTGTCCGTCTCCCTTCAGGACACCGTGTGAGCCGGTGGGCAGAACTCTGAGCCCCTCCACAACAGACTCACCTTCCAACTCAGACAAAAACGTTCAAGAAAGAACATTTGGAGAGGAAGAGTAATAGACCAATTGGGTGGGCCTGACGGTGACATCAAGCTCCACCAGTGGTGACTGTGGTGGGAACTTCCTGCCTCCACCGTCAAGTGATGCAATCGCACTTCCCCGAAATTGTGCCATGCTGTACTGCGCTGAGGTATTTTGTCTGAAAACATGTTGAAGGATAGCCAGCTGGTCTACATGGGTCTGGAGCTGATGATCGCTTGTCTGGCTGTTGCTGGGAATGTTCTGGTCTGCTGGGCGGTCTACCTCAACTCCAACCTGCAGAGTATCACAAACTTCTTCGTGGTGTCCCTGGCAGTTGCAGATATTGCTGTTGGGCTCCTGGCCATCCCCTTCGCGATCACCATTAGGTATCGTTTCTTCTTCTTCTTTCATTTGATGGCAGTCATCTGATGTGAGCATCTTGATGTAACATAACTCTGTATGAGGGAATGAACAGCATTTGTAATGTTAAGTTTATGATTGACGATGCCACGCTGCAGTAGCACAAAAAAACAAAAAAATAACTTTGGACTACTGCAGTAATACACCTCGGAAATGGTTAAAAATCAGACAGATTCATGAAATTCTGACATTTTTTTCACAAGGTACCTCATTCCTTGGTGTTTTTGGTCTGGAGTGTGAGACTGCAGTGCACTGGCGTAGGAGGTGGGGTCTGTTTGGGGGGGGGGGGGCGACACCAAATTTGGCTGAATTACAGAAACCCCCATGACTTTTTAAATTACCATATATTTATATACCCATATTTATATTGGTGACCAAATAGCGGTTTGATTGTTTACATTAATTGCGAAACTGTAAATACTTGTTCACTTTTCTGTCCTTATTGTCGAAATGTCTTGTCCTGTCATCACCGAGGGAAGGTGAGAAACGAAATTTCAGTTCCTTGTATGTGTAGTACCTGTGAAGAATTGACAATAAAGCTGACTTTGACTTTGAAAATAAGTCTGACAACATTTTAGGTCATTCTATTCTGTCTACATGGCCCATGCCCGGATTTTCCAGCCCATCTGCCCAAATTTGAGCATTTTGCCGAGCCTGGGGGGGGGGGTTGTCTGTCAATGGTCAATACTTTCTCCATATTACTTTATGCATTGTGTAAAATAAACACTGTGGTCAATTCATCTGATGCAGTACTCATTATTATGACTGCTGAAAGTTCTATTGTCAGAAGGCACCTTTGTCACATTTTGCATTCACTGACTCCAAAATACTTTTAGAAATGTGTGGAATACCTCCAAACCTCACATGATTAATTTGGCCGCCACTACCTCATCCAACAACATTGAATCGCCCAACAGCTGTTATTAGTACACCCACATTGTGTACACTAAGACTGAATGCAATACTTCATGTCCCTGATGATTTATATAGTGCACTGTGGTATACAAAAAACATCTCTGTTATGAAGTAAGTTATCCCCGCAAAATATTTGTAAGAAAATGTACAAGAAATAATGCGCAAACATTTCTATATATCCCATGTGTTCATCAGCCGGGTGGATGAATTTGGGATTTTCTGACAGAAAAAAGTGCAGTAATGCATCTTAATGTTATTGTTATTCTAGCCCTAATGCACATTTCTGAATGCTAAATACAAAATGCACATTGTGCATGCGTGTGGAAATTTGTAGGAATACGCACAAATTATTACACTTAATGTTTTGCATGATGTCATACGAAGGGCATCATAAGAATATGTTTAATGGAGGGTGTAATAGCAATTTGTTTTTTTTTTGGGGGGGGGTTTTCGGAATTCTCCTCGCTGTTGCTAGGCAGCACAAACAGTCCTCACAAATGCCATACATGTGAAAGTAGTACAATCAATGCTTTTTTCATCGGTGGTGAAATTTAATGTGATTATTTGAACCAACAATGATATAATATTTTAGTACACAAGAAGGATGTACAGCCCGCAGTGGTTGGACTTTTTCGTTGTGGGTGCTCGTCCGTAATTGCCACAGTGGATCTTGTATCTCCGCTTCGGTATGAATGATCATTTTTAGGCTCTGCATATTGATTTCTCACAAGTATTGCAGTGGATGCTCTTTGTCATGCAACTCCATATCTACTCAGAGAAAGAAGGGCAATTCTACAGTTACAGAATTATAATGACAGCAAATCCTGTCCATATTTTACCTTACTGTTAAAAATTTGATTTTTACTTTATTGTAATTCTGTTCCCGTAGAATTACTGAGCAAATGTGTGGTAGCGGAGGTATTCAGACAGCAAAATAGCGGAGGTATTCAGACAGTGGAAAAACGTTTAGTTTTTTTTTTTCCCCCCCCCTCATCATGTTGAGTGACATGCATGAATGTCAGTAGTTTTAGCTAAAGGCTGAAATCCAACAGTGGTCACAGGAATGACTGACTTTTCACATTGTGGTGAAGGATGTGGCTCTTTTTTAATGTCAAAATGGATATTTATTTTTAAATCTGTCATCACATCTGCCTTTTGTGTTCTTGCAAATCAACATCAGTACCGGCTTCTGTTCCAACTTCTACGGCTGCTTGTTCATTGCTTGTTTCGTTCTGGTGCTGACGCAGAGTTCCATCTTCAGCCTGCTCGCTATCGCTGTGGACCGCTACATTGCAATCAAGAATCCACTCAGGTGAGAAGCTTACAAGCCATATCAATTATGCTGATAAGTTGAATTTCAGATCACAAACACTCAGCTCAGTGCAGGTTAGTGGTGGTTGGTTGCTTAGGTCCTTGGGGTGGGTGGTATCGGACGGTACCAGGGGCGCGGATGTAGCTGAGGTGGTGTTGAACTGCTTAACAGTTTCTGGTTTATAGGCCAGTGTCTAGTCTCGGGTAAAATGTTGGAGAGGTCATGTGGTAAGGCCACCAGCAGTTATGTGTTAGTTCTCACATGAAACCAGTTTCTGTAGTTAGACAAAGCTGAGAGTCTACACATGGTTGGGTTGCTAGTCTGTCGCAAGACTGGTGCTCTACAACCCCAATTCCAATGAAGTTGGGACGTTGTGTAAAATGTAAATTAAAAACAGAATACAATGATTTACAAATCCTCTTCAACCTATATTCAATTGAATTCACCACAAAAACAAGATATTTAATGTTCAAACTGATAAACTTTATTGTTTTTGTGCAAATATTTGCTAATTTAGAAATGGATGCCTGCAACACGTTTCAAAAAAGCTGGGACAGTGGTATGTTTACCACTGTGTTACATCACTTTTCCTTCTAACAAGACTCAATAAGCGTTTGGGAACTGAGGACACTAATTGTTGAAGCTTTGTAGGTGGAACTCGTGCCGATTCTTGCTTGATGTATGACTTCAGTTGTTCAACAGTCCGGAGTCTCACTTAATAGGTGTTTGGGAACTGAGGACACTCATGATTGGGTATAAAAGGAGCATCCCCAAAAGTCTCAGCCGTTCACAAGCAAAGATGGGGCGAGGATCACCACTTTGTGAACAACTGCATGAAAAAAATAGTCCAACAGTTTAAGAACAATGTTTCTCAATGTTCATTTGCAAGGAATTTAGGGATTCTATTATCTACAGTCTACAATATAATCAGAAAATTCAGAGAATCTGGAGAACTTTCTACGTGTAAGTGGCAAGGCCGAAAACCAACACTGAATACCCGTGACCTTCGATCCCTCAGGCGGCACTGCATTAAAAACTGACATCATTGTGTAAAGGATCTTACCGTGTGGGCTCAGGAACACTTCAGAAAACCATTGTCAGTTAACACAGTTCGTCACTACATCTACAAGTTAAAACTCTACCATGCAAAGTGAAAGCCATACATCAACAACATCCAGAAACACCGCCGCCTTCTCTGGGCCCAAGCTCATTTGAAATGGACAGACCCAAAGTGGAAAAGTGTGCTGTGGTCTGATGAGTCCACATTTCAAATTGTTTTTGGAAATCATGGACGTTGTGTCCTCTGGACAAAAGAGGAAAAAGACCATCCAGATTGTTACCAGTGCAAAGTTCAAAAGCCAGCATCTGTGATGGTATGGGGGTGTATTAGTGCCTATGGCATGGACTACTTACACATCTGTGATGGCACCATCAATGCTGAAAGGTACATTGTTTTGGAGCAACACAGGCTGCCATCCAAGCAACGTCTTTTTCAGGGATGTCCCTGCTTATTTCAGCAAGACAATGTAAGCCACATTCTGCACGCGTTACAACAGCGTGGCTTCGTATTAAGAGTGCAGGTACTAGACTGGCCTGCATGCAGTCCAGACCTGTCGCCCACTGAAAATGTGTGGCGCATTATGAAGTGCAAAATACGACAACGGAGACCCCAGACTGTTGAACAACTGAAGTCGTACATCAAGCAAGAATGGGAAAGAATTCCACCTACAAAGCTTCAACAATTAGTGTCCTCAGTTCCCAAACGCTTATTAAGTCTTGTTAGAAGGAAAGGTGATGTAACACAGTGGTAAACATACCACTGTCCCAAATTTTGAAACATGTTGCAGGCATCCATTTCAAAGTGAGCAAATATTTGCACAAAAACAATAATGTTTATCAGTTTGAACATTAAATATATTGTCTTTGTGGTGTATTCAATTGAATATAGGTTGAAGAGGATTTGCAAATCATTGTATTCTGTTTTTATTTACATTTTACACAACATGCCAACTTCATTGGAATTGGGGTTGTATTACAGTTGGATGGCCTGGGGCAATGCAAAATAAAGGACAGACAGCCACACGTGGGAATAACTAGAGTTGAACTCTGGTCTTAAAGTTTACAGTTCATATCTAGTGAACCACCTGGTATAAGACACACAAAGAGCATGAACAGAAATTAAGCCATCTTGGAAATATGGTCTAAACATGCCTGTGTTGCGGTTTACCACTACACTGAGATAAGATAGGACCCCAGGATGCAGGACAGCCAGGACACAGAGATAAGGGCAAAAACCAGGGTGTTTAATATTCCAATTTGACAGTGAATGACAGAGGTGACAATCCCATGTGACAGTATACCGAACATGCCACAAATGACTGGGTGAAAAGACAAATGATGAGGTTAAAAACACCTGTCAAAAACTACAGCAGGGAGTGATACTTACAAAACAGAATAATCAGGTGATGACAGATGGAATGCATAACAGGAAACAAAGGTAAACGTAATTGACTGGCAAAGGAAAGACAAACGGAAGTAGCTTAAAAAGACTAATGACAAACAGGTGTGCAGGGGAAAACGGAAGGAGGAACTAACAGGTGCACGTGAAATAACAAACACTCGGAGAGGAATAACTAAACAGACAAGAATTGAAGATCATGAACACAGAACAGCAAACGGTGAGTAGATCAATAACTGACAACAAACAACCCAAACCAGAGATTATAACAAAATTCACACGGAAAATAAAAGACAACCACAGATGACAATACAGTGAAAATGGACCTCAAAGAAGACATACATGAATAATCAAAACCAAATCCACAATCAAAAGGAGAGTACCACAGAACAAACAAGGACTTTTAAGAGGTTTACTTTGAGATTTTCCAGAGACACAAGTGGAGGCCAGTGTCCCAAACCTGGGATAGGTGGCATGATGAGCAGGAATTCCTTTCATGGTATACTTTACTGAGCTCTTGACAAAACTCTGTTGTACTTGCATTATGTGTAAATGTCCACCAGGTGGAGATATTGCTCCATTTCAAGAACTTTGAGTATAGGCTGCAGTTGGACACTGCTAATGAAGACCATCCTGTTGCTTATTTTAGTAGATAATAATAGCCGTAGAGCCTCACTTCATTGGATCTGGCTTAAATTTGGAACAGTAGCCCTCCATAGGTTGGACCAGTGGTGTTTCATCATCTTCCTACCAGAGCAATAGGTAGCTCAGTAGGATAAGTAGAGATGCCAGTTTGGAAACTTGGGTTCAGTTCCAGATCACGCTACCTGTGTCTTTGGAAAAGGCATTTCATCTGCATTGTCCCAGCCCACCCAGCTGTAAGCGAGTACCTAAATTGTGTTAGGGTTAGGGTAAGTCATAGACTTTTGTCCACTTCACACTCCAGAATCCAGAGAGAATTACCATCCTCGGTGTCCAGAAAGGAGTCACTTCTTCTTTTCATACCAGAACTCAAAATGTTATAGATTTTTAAACTTGATTCAGATTAGCTGAGTAAGATGATGCATCTCTTTAAATGTGACCTCAGGTTTACCTCATGATTGGCCACTGCATATGGTACTTAATTTGTGGCTTATTTAAGGTTTGTTCAAGTTCATACTATTCTTTGTCCCAAAAGGACAATTTAAGTTCAGCAGGAATACACCACATGAAAAACATACAGCAAATAACACAACGCAAAGGTTATTGGGTTAAAAACACAATGTAATTTTAATGTAAATAGATGAAAGGCATCACAGCTCTACATGTTGCATTAAAAATGTACATGTAAATGCCTGCAGTGGTGTTTTTTTTTTTTTTTTTTTTTTTTTTTACTGTGTATGACCCCATCATATGACTTGTGTGTGACTTCATTATAAGTGGTCAATCACAAATATTTTACTGATCAATATATGCTTTACATCATTTGTCTAGGCTTCTTGGTTGTTGAGATATACAAAAACAAGAAAAGGTGTTTTTTGGGCCATGGTTTCCTTGATCTTTGAAAAAAAAAACTACTCCAAAATCAAATCATCTCTATATATCTTTACAAGTAATATTCCCACCAAGTTTCAAGGAAATCCATCCATCAGTGAAGAAAATACCCTACTATCACCTCTTCACTGACACACGGGCTACTTGTCTCTGTTAAACGTGCCGGTTTCAAATTAGGTGGAGGTATTCTTCAGCCTGGGAATGGCTTCCCAAGACAGTAGAGTGAAACTAATTACATATATAAAATGTGAGACGACTTGAAACTTTGTTGCCGCTTAAAGTCTGTCATGCAGCAAATGCAATGAGAATAACTGACCTGTTGGGGTGAAATGGTCTATAACTGCCACTGGATTTGCAGCACGCTGATCAGTTGACATGTGGCACCTAAGACATTAGAGCTGAGAGGTGTTCAGGGTGCAGAACACATTGAATTATCTTGGGCCGTTATTCACTTCAAGCTAATTTAATGTCTTGTGGGGAGGACAGTGACAGACGTCTCCGCGGGCTTTATTGGGTTAGTTATTGTTCATCTGCTGTTGGAAGAATTAAACCTGCTAAAGGCTTTGATCATTATATCTCAATAAGTCAACACCAGTGCCTGTTCAAAGAGATTCTTACACAATTTTTCCAAAATAGCTTCTGATTTTGCAGCTTAACAGCAATCTGTTGTGTTCTTTCTTCTCACTTCTTCCTGCACGTGTTTCACCAAAGCTGCTCTTGTCACAGCTGCAGTCTTTGCTGATGTCATAAGGGGATATTTCCTCCAGTAAGCCTCAGCAGGTGACACATTTGCATGAGTGATTACATAACAGGCTGGTTTGGTTTGTGTGTGTGCGTGCATACTTTCATACCACAACCAAAGAGTGTTAAACAGCTAAGTATCACATTCCTCTTGCTGCCACCCAGGACATAAAAGTCAGAAAAGTGATAAAACATGTGATAAGGAAATTCACATATTATTCAAATGTTTAAGTTGAAGGATAAATTCACTTTTTTGTCACAACTGCAGTCATTGTAAAATCTTGTTAGCAATAGGATTGTTACCACTTTTCACCTTCTACATTTGTTAAGTTTGTGATCTATACTTTTTTGAAAAGTTATCTTTGGAAATGAATCTATAAAATGCGATAAATCAGCCTTCATGGGAATAAAACAATCACATTATGCTCAATATAGCAATGAAATAATGCAAGCATTCATCCATCCATTCATTTTTTTTATACTCGCTTATTTCAGTTAACCCTACGGCCACATTGGCTACAAGCGGCAGCAAATGACAGAAACAAAGTGATGACCTGCCATTCATTTTCAATTAGAGTGGGCGTTTTGTAGCAGTAAGAAAAAAAACGGTAGTTCTGCCGCGGGGCCAAAACAGACCAAAAGTCTATTTTATACAAATGCCAAGCGACACGACGTGAGTCAGTGTGATGTCACTGTCAGATGGTGGTTCGCACGAACAGAATAATCCAAGATGGTGGAAAACACTCCTAAATGGCTTATTTCTGTATAAATCTCATGTGTTTCTCATATATTTTATAAAAGTTAGTGAGAAATAAACACTTCTATATCTAAAAACACTGTTTTTGTAACCAGATAAAACCTCTGAAGTAACTTACAAGACAGCTTACGAACATGCTAGCGTTCATGCCCTATGAGGGTGATTCTTTAACTACGGGCACTATTGGCCTTGTAAATGTAATTTCCACCACACCATTGCCTTACAATATTTAGAGGGACATTACAGTGTTGTGGTGGAAATTACGGCAATAGTGTGGGACAACTACATTTTGTTTAAAAAAAAAATCACAACAGTTGTATGACATTGAATACCCCAATTATGTTTTGATTATTTTACTGATATTTTATTCAGAGATATTTTAAAACATTAGAAAAAACGTTTCTTTACCATTCATTTTTATCATTGAAGATCAAAAGTCTGGGTGTGGGACAAGCACAAAACGGCAATATTTGCATATAATGATGCTGAAAAAAGGTGAAAAAGTCATCATAGACTACTAGAACAAATTTCTTAACACACTTTCATTGTAAAGATAACTATAAAAGTGTGAAATTTCCCCTTTTTTCTGTTTTTCATACAATATGATCAAAGGACATAATAAGTGCCCGTAGTCTAAGAATCACCCATGAATGCCCATCAAGCATCAAAGCCAACTGCTTGTCACTGTCATTTGTAGCTAATATGACCGTAGGGTAAGGATCGCGGTGGATCTCGAACCTATCCAACAAGTGGGGGACAGGATGCTAGTCTGTTGCAGGGCCTAATGCTAACATGCAACCAAAATTTAACCCAGAACTTTCCACATATAAAGATGTCAAAAACAAGACTTTTGAACTTTTAAAGCAAAATGAACCAGTTGCTTAAAATTTGAAACGCAAAGGGTCCAGTTGCTTCAGTGATACACTGTTTCAGAATGCTTAACCCTCAAGCGACCAAGCTATTTTAGCGACTAATATGACCGAGTGGAGTTATTTATGACCCCATTGACTTTATATTGGAATACTTCTATATAAATGCTTGTTTAAGGGTTCTTCATATTTATTTCAGTCTCTAATATATTTGTGCATCATCCTCACTCTGGGCATCAAGAACCAGTCTCAATGCTTGTGCAGCTGTAAATCTTGCTATTCTGGGTCTGTTGGCCATGCTTCCCTGCAAAACAGTAAAATATAATGATTAGAGTTGGCAAATTACAACACCATCTGAAGCTATAATGTAAAAAATGTCATAGATCTTCCCACAGTAATAAGTGACCCTGCACAAGTTTGGATTATACTTGCCACATGGACTGGACGATTCTTGCAAAATCCTATGAAGAAATGCAGGACAAATAGATTAACAAATTCATGGTAGGAATTTTTTTCAGATTTAAAATGAGAAAAACGGTGCACAAAAATATATTCCCGGGGTCATAAATGACCCCACTCAGTTGCTTGAGGGTTAAAACCCAAAATAAAACACTTCTTTTGCAACAGGAATCACTGCTTGAAACACTATATTAAACAGGTGCGTCAGAAAATGAGTCGTTTTAAAATGCTTAAATAACAATGTGAAGCAACTGATCCAAGAAATGATTTAATGTGCCCCTCCCCAAGCAAAATCACTTTGTGCCTATATATATATATATATATATATATATATATATATATATATATATATATATATATATATATATAATGGGGAACCGGACAATTGCATATCCTGCTTTTTTCATAAATCAATAATCCATTGTGTCCAGAATGCATAAATACATTTCCTTTGTGTAAATGAGCAAATATTGGCGTTGCCTTACAGTGAAAATGTTACAGTGAAGTTAAAGATAATGTTTTGGTTTGTTCTCCTCCTTTCTTAGGTACAACAGTCTGGTGACAGGGCGGAGGGCAAAGGGCATCATTGCTTTGTGTTGGGTGCTTTCAGTAGGCATCGGTCTGACACCAATGGTTGGCTGGAACACAGGTGGGAGATTTATTTTAGACTGGTCCATTGAAAATAGTAAAATATACAGTATGCTTGACTGCATCCAGTATGTTCTCACCAAATACAAGGGGAAAGCATGAATGTGGCATCTCTTCCACAGTACGAACAAGAACAATGTAGCCGTTTTTAATTTACAAAGGACTGACGCATTCATGAAGACATGACCTGTCAAACATTTGGCACACTATATTTTTTCTGTATTTATGGCAGTTTTTTTTAAAGCATTTCCAAGTAATCATAAAATCATCAAAACTACAAATTAAATGGAGTTCTACATAACAATAATACTGTGAAAGTAATGTGAACAGAAGGCCTTTGATCAAAAACTAGATAAGTACAATCTGGCAGACTTTTGAGTGTTATTAGATTTAAACAAAGACACCGCAGTTATATTACAGAGAGCTCCAACACCAACAATCCTGTTTGAAATTAAAGCTGCAGTGTGTAGGATTTAGGGCCACTTATGGTCAGAAATGGAACAATGAGTTAATGTGTTGTCATCAGCTTCCGTTCATATTTAAATGAGAGCAGACCCACTCTTGGAGGCCGCCGTGTTCCTCTGCAGTGTTGATACTGTAGCCCAAAAGGGGCCGTAAGATGTCTTGGAAATCACTTCAGAGGTATTATTTGGTTACAAAAACAGCTTTTTTAGATTTCAAGTGTTTATTTCTTGCTAACTTTTACAAAATATATGAGAAAATGTCAAACATATTATATTTATAAAGCGATAAGTTGTTCTTGGAGCATCAAAGTGTCTGGGTTTGCACTTGTCCTGGATCATGACTAACATCCGGTCTTTCCTGGAGTCAGCCATCAGGAGTGTATCTGTGTACAGTGAAAGCGGCAACCTTGTAAAGAGATTAAATTGTTGCAGCAGTGACGTTCATGTTTTTGGGTTTGTCTTTGGCATTGAGAGATGCCTGGGAACAGCTTTTGGAGTTATGAGGACACTGGACAGAGGTGTTTGGGGATGCCAACCCCTTTGCAGAGGACAAAGGTCCAAGTATGTCCCTAGTGCTTTCTGTGTTGATGTATGTGTTTGGATGCGGGATGTGTTTTTAGGTCTCTTCAAAGGATCTCTGGGTACTGCTGGAATGACTGTCATTCCAACAGTTACTTATGTAGATGAGGTATATCGTTTATTGTATCACATGTAACATTTTGGATACAGTAAGTAAGCAAGTGTAACGTGTTTCTCTGGGCACTATCCAGCACACGGGTTCTTCAGGGCTGAGGACCCCAGCAACTGGCAAAGGCCAACCGGACCCCTACATTTATTCTGGCTACTGTTGATTTTTACTTTAGACGTGTAGAACATGGGTGTCTGCGTGCTCCCAGATCCAACATAAACTGCATTTTGGGGGATATATGTACACGTTTTTATCCTTTCACTATATGTAGCTGACTGCAAACCATAATTGGTTGAAAAACATGTCAGTTAGTTGATAGCCCTAACATTTCTTTTGTTTCTGTTGAACAGGTGCAAACACCACCTCCAACAGCAGCAGGTGTCCTGAAGGCATGACCCAGTGCCTGTTTGAAGGTGTGGTTACCCTGGACTACATGGTCTATTTTAACTTTTTTGGCTGTGTGCTGGTGCCCTTGGTGGCCATGCTGGTCATTTACATAAATATCTTCATGGCTGCGCGCCACCAGCTCCAACTGATAGGACTCAAAGTTGCGCAGACACCATCGCGCGCAGTAGCCACACTGTCCTTGAGCTCATCTCGTTCGACCCTGCAGAAAGAAGTCCACGCTGCCAAGTCGCTGGCTATCATCGTGGGTTTGTTTGCCTTCTGTTGGCTTCCAGTGCACATCATAAACTGTTTCAACTACCTGTGCCAAGACTGCAGTCGCTCACATATCTGGGTGATGAATATAGCAATCATACTCTCGCATGCTAACTCGGTTGTAAACCCATTTATCTACGCCTATCACATTCGAGAGTTCAGACTGACCTTCCGAAGGATTATGCATCAGCACATCCTAGGACACAAGACTGGACATGGGTTTGGTGTTGGGAGCAGCAATGACAGGAATGATGGGAGCAGCAGTATTACACGGACATCTTTTCATATAAGTAAGGACGGCTCATCATGCAGCACAGTGGTGAATAGTTACGTGTTGGACTCCAGTCCGGATCTTAATCTCCCTGCTCACAAGGGGTCCAGCAACCAAAGGACAACAATGTTTGACCCTTCATCAAAAAGCTATACGACTAATGGCCACCACATAAGTGCTCTGTCACCTACAAAACAGCAACCGGGCATCATGGAATTTGCTATTCAGGTAGGACAAGAATCAACCACATATTTCAGGGGGACAACACATGCGTCACGTATAAAAGACAGTGGAAGTGGCATTTCTTTTGTAAATGTTTGCACTCTATCACCGACACAAACCCACACCGTCTTCTCTGCAGAACTTCAGGAAGCGATATAAAACACCCACGTGTTGGGTAACATCTCTTTGTTTCTGAGATGGGACAAAGTAAGACCACTTTATTTATACGCCACATTTTGTCACTAACTGTAAGCGCTGTTTCACATTAAAAACAAACCTGGAAGAGCTTCTCAAATTGCTGATTATCACACAATAGACTGCACAATCAATCAATAATTCCACACCAACAAACATCTCTCCAAGTTCAATTACACCATCAACAAAGTTCGGCAGACGCAGATGACACACGTGCAACTTATAGGAGGATCACACCAGACGTTTTGGTTGTAATTTGCATAATTACAGTACACTGGGTAAAACCACATTTGCCTGTCAGAGGGCCCAAGGTCAAGCATCAGCCCACCCCCTTTTTTTGAAGAAAGTTGGTTAAACTCCCACCTGAAATTAAATTACTAGTAAATTACATGGAATAATTTAATGAATAAGAAAATGACAAAAAATTGGACACAATCAGGTGAGGTATTTGTATAATGGTATACAATATTTATTTGCGATGAAATTAGAAATTTTATTGAAATCGGCTTTCCAATGGACATGGTTTTGGCCATGCTCGTGCATCGGCCCATCCCCTCTTCAGGCAGAATTTTGCATGGAGAGCCCTGGGCCCTCTGGTGGGAGAATGGGGTAGTACTTGGGGGCATTAAGGGGTTTGGTCCAAACTTTTTATTGGTACTGTTGGCCAGGTTTAAAATTAAATTCCTTGACTTTGACCTTTGCCAAAATGAATTCTTCAAGGGCAATTTTGAGGTCATCCTTCATTGATGGACCAACTTTAATAGCAATACGTAAAAGGACCTGGGAGCAGTAGAACAACAAACAGACCTTTTGGAAATATTGACCTCTGGCCAATTTGACCTTGCTGGGCAATTTTGGAACCCACCTCCATATGTTTGCCAAGTTTGGTGTATCCCAATGACTTTGACCCCAGCGCTTGATCTTTGGTCAATTTGATCTTGTGTGGACTATTACAGGACACACCTACATATGTATGCAAAATTTGGTGGACAGCAAAAATTTAATTTTAACCTTTGACCCCAATGATCTTGGACTTTTCCAAAACAAACCCCTTTGAAGGGCAGTTCTGGAGTTGACCGTCATATTCTCATACCAACTTTGGTTGAAATTGGCCAAAAGACATTAGAGTTGGGCAGCAAAGAGGAAAAATAAGCACATATTGCTCAAGTTATAGTATGATACACTAGTGGCAAACATTTTCTTGGTCATGCAGCTTTGCTAGATTGTCTGGGTGCCTTTGGTTTCAGTTCTTTCTGGTACACAGTTAAAATGGCAGACTTAATCCATCATATGGAACAATCAGCCTGTTAGGGTTTTTCTCTAATGCATGCATTTTTAGTGTTTTTATTTATTTATTTTTTGGTGGGAAGTACAGAGGAAGTGTTCACCCTTTATTGGCGACGCATTCATGCAGTGCCTTAAAACCCTCCACATCACTGCAATCATGTCGTGAACTTAAACACGAGAACAACAATAATTCAACACAGATTCACTATTTTTTTACTGAAGTTAACACTTTATGATTAATTACAGTGAGGCTGAATGCGAAACTCCTGTCAGATTTAGAAGCTAAACATTTTATTCGCAGAAATAGAATATAGGTGTCAAAACCATCTGCTTATTTGGGTATAATTACCTCTAACAGCAAATCGATTTGTTTTCATGAGCAGAATAATGCAATCTGCAACGTCATCACTAGATGATACTAAATCCTACACACTAACTTTAAAGGATGGGTTCACTGTTTCAAGATGTAAGATGTCAAGAGAAATTACTGTCCTTCTGTCCACCCTTCCACCCGTCTGTCTGTATGACCAAACCTTGCATGTCCTAAAACTTAGAACCATAAAACTCTCAATATTAAAATTTTTATGCAGTAATACTGGGAGGTTAAAGATCTGCCTGCCAAAAAATTTGGCATTTCTGACATTTTTAACTCATTGAGTGCCAGCCATTTTCAAAGTTCAGAACATCCCAGTGCCAGGATTTTTTTCAACATTTGAGTGTTTTTTTCAAGACCCATAGAAAATTGAGTTCCATGTCAACAACAAACATACCAAAAGAAACTTCAGACTTTCCTTTATCATCAGAAAAGAAAAAACATCTTTGGCGCTGAGCGTTACTATCGGAAAAGACACGTTTAAGAGCCAATGGCATCGAGTGAGTTAAATAGCTTTTTTTTTTTTTTTAACTGAATGTTGTGTTTCAAATAGGAAATGTACCAGAAGCCCTGAAAGGCCCACTGGATGGCAACAAAAGCTGCACAAATGTGCGGCAATGTCTTGACTCTTTATGCAATTGAGAAATTAACTTTTAGTGAAAATAAGTTGTGTCCATTGCCCTTATGGGCCATTTACTTGTTTTTAAAAGCATTGTTATGTTGAATCATTTTTTCAAATCAAACCTCTGAATACTGTGCTGACCTTTGATGATTGCTACATTTGTGAGAAATCCCTAAAAAAAAAAAAAAAAAAAAAAAAAAAAAAGAATGAGTCCAACCTTAAATCAACCAAATCATTAGAATAACTTTTGTTTGTGTGCTACATTGAATTACTTCTGCCAGGACATTTTCACTTATCAAGTTCACATAAACAGTATTTTTCAATAAACTGAAGACACGGCACTCAAGAAAGGTAGGAAAACGGGTGGCAACTTCTCCTTTTAGTCGTATGGTTTTGAAAGTGGTCCACCACTGTGTGACAATTCTACATATTGACCTGAAACATCAAAATGTCCAGTGTAACATTCCAAGATGCTACCCCCCCCCCCGCGCCCCCACTCAGTCTATATCCAGTGTTAATGTGCAGTAACCAGTTTTATATACCTGCCACGAGGCATAAAACATGCTCAGATATTTCATAATGCCCTAGATGAGATTATAACCCCCTCCCCAGCCCCTCACTGCCATACACACTGAGCCAGACAATGTAATCAGGGGTACAGTGTTAAATTTTGAGTTTAAAGCTTACAGACTAAAGTGGTGCACGTGATGGTGCTGTCCATTTTCAAAAGCTATAAAGCATTGCTACTGCAGTGTCACTATTTTTAAGGTATGATGGAAAATTCATTAATATTACAATAAATACTTAATTCTGAAATGGTCAAGGGGGTACGATTTGGACTGTCAGGGTGTAGTCTGTTCTAGACCAAAATATACCCCCCAGTGTATGAACCACCCAGGACTATACCGCAAGGGTGTATTTTGTGTTATGCCAGGTATAGATTGTTTGGGGAGGTAGGGATGGTGGCCAAGTGGTTAGTGCACTTGGGTTCAGTGCGGAAGGTTCCCGGTTCAAATCCCACCCCTGCAACATTTCTCAATGTAATGTGGAGTTGCATCAGGAAGGGGGTCCAGTGTACAACTTGCCGACCTGTGGACCCATCTCCGATCTGCTGTGGCAACCCCTTGTTTGCAGCTGAAGGGATTTACTATAGATTGTTTGGGGGATTAATCTTGTGTTAAAATCAGACTATTTGCAAATGGGTGGAAGTCAACCATGAAATTGCAGCCAGGCAATATTTGTTCCATATTTCTGGTGAATCTGCAAACACCCACACAAAAATTAGTAATAAAAATTGTGTATTTCTAGTAAGGGCTCGTGCATTTTGTTGACATACAATAACTGTAAGAGTTTGTGTGTAGTACTGTTGTATATGTTGTACTCTTCATGTGCACCTTATGATGTATTCAGCTCAGTGTCTTGCAATGTCTTTCTGGATCTGTTCACAACCACCTGAACTTTTCAAGGCTCAGTGATGATCGCTCACATCTGATTATGTAAAACACTTGAGGATTTTTTTTTCTCACAGAATTAACTTGTAAAATTTGGTGAAAGAGCTTTGCAATCAATACATTTTGGAGTAAACCCATTAGATAATAAAAAGGGCAGATTAAGGAAACACTACACGATAGGACGCTTGGATACTGGCAGAGGTTTGCGCTCTCATGTTATTCATGTATGGTGTCATCATTTGTAATGGTAATCCTGAATGTTTTTACTCATAAAATGAAAATCCTTAAACAATTTTGGTGGTCTGTTTGTTTCACCAAAGTGTGTATGTGCTGTCGACGTTAAATGACGTGACGTCACCCCCACCTATAAAAGCAGCTGCACTAAGCGAAGCACTAAAAAGACAACTGTTCCTGCTCAAAGACCTCATTAAACCATAAAACACTGTCCTCTCTGTCAACACACAAAAAAACACATTATAGTACAGAGAAAGGGTATTATACATACATCTCAGGAATCAAATTCAACATCAAAGAAAATCAAAGACAATTTTGTAATTTATGTCTGTAGCATGGCCCAAGCAGAGGGTCACCCCTTTGAGTCTGGTCTGCTTGAGGTTTCTTCCTCAGAGGGAGTTTTTCTTTACCACTGCTGCTCTGGGGGTTAGTAAGGTTAGACCTTACTTGTGTGAAGCACCTTGAGGCAACCTTTTTGTGATTTGGTGCTATATAAATGAAAAGAAATTAAAATTGTAAATTGATCATTCTAATTACTGAAGTAAAACAATTATCCAACATGACTATACTTACTGTATAAGTACTATGGCATTTTTAATACAAGTGAAAATAGTAAAATAAAATAGTTGTTTGTGCAGCCAAATGTTCAATCAGGTAACTGGAGATCAATTTTCACATTGCTGTGGTGGAATTTTAGTGTGTCGTTATTTGCAGAATAACGGCACACCACTTTTTAACAACATTGGAGCAACATGACCCCTGTGCAAACTGAAATTGACCTTTATCACCATTCTTAATGGGTTTTTTTTAAGTCATAACTCCATAACATTCAGTCACAGACAGTACAAACTATACCGTTTTGGAATCTTTATATTCAGACAAATAATATGGTATAGTTTTCCATATGATTGGATAATTTTTAAATTTTGACTCCTCTGTAGTTCTACAATTGACCCCTACCTGGTTGCCTGTTGAAAATTCAAGTGGCCAGTTAGTTTTTCAAGAGTGTCTAAGGAGCATTTGTGCCGAATTTGGTGCTTACATCACTTTTTGAATGATTGTTTCAGTTATCTGCTGTACTATATCTAGACAACTTGATTTCAGTCAATCACCTTCTTCCTGGCCTTTTGTGGAATTTCTTTTGACCTTGGCGTAGTGTAATAATTGGCGAGGCCACTGTGCTGAATCTGTTCTATTTAACTGAGGATTTGATATGAATAGGACAGACACAGAATAGCCCTGGGTGTCTTGTCCATCCCAACCCAGATATCAATCCATTTTGGTGGATTAACTGGAGGAAAGAAATACTTTACACACAGCCCTGATTACTATCGGATAACTTTTATTTTACTTCCAGTAAATCTGTCGAAACATTTTCGGAACAATGTATATGGTGTGTTAGGTAGGCGCAGTGTATATCTACAGAACTGCTGATGTTGCCAAGATTAATCAGCGATTTAATCACTGCCAGGCAGTGTGACACTTGATGGTCTCACAACTATTCTCAAAACAACACATTTGCACCAACCAGCCAGAACAAAGAGCTGATTTTATCTATTCAAATATTCCATACACCTGTAACATTGCTGCTTTTAGTCTGGGTTATGTACACATTCACATCATGGCACACTGCTGAGCAAAGAGGCATTTACCAAATCACTCGCCTGCTGACGCCAGGCCATGAACCTAATGCGGTCTAAATCAAATGGAGGTTTATTTGATGGTGTCTTTTATTATGCCATTATGTTTTGACTGTCCTCATTAAAAAGCCCTTAAAGTGTAGTGAGGCCCCGCATTAAGCAACACGTAGTCACTGAGCAATCCTGCACAAATGTGCTCACAATCGAATATACTGTGTGGGTATGTACAATACAGCATAAATAATTTTGTGCCTGAAACTTTTTAAAATAAAGGAAAGCTGATAAATGTGTAATATTTCATGTTACATAAAAATAAGTAAAATGTTTTCAGCTTTATTTTTATAATTTCTCATAGGCAGTTAATAAATTATTTTACATCATTTTATGCAACAACGGGTGATTCTTTAACTACGGGCACTATTGGCCTTGTAAATGTAATTTCCACCACACCATTGCCTACAGTATAAAGCGCCTTGGGGCAACTGTTTGTTGTGATTTGGCGCTATATACCTGTGCTCTGATGTCACTGTTTATCTCCATAGAAACTACCCAAACAATCTTTCATACAAACTGTTTAAAGGGACATTACAGTGTTGTGGTGGAAATTATGGCAATAGTGTGGGACAACTACATTTTGTTTAAAAAAATCACAACAGTTATATGACATTGAATACCCCAATTATGTTTTGATTATTTTACTGATATTTTTTTCAGAGATATTTTAAAACATTAGAAAAACGTTTCTTTACCATTCATTTTTATCATTGAAGATCAAAAGTCTGGGTGTGGGACAAGCACAAAACGGCAATATTTGCATATAATGATGCTGAAAAAAGGTGAAAAAGTCATCATAGACTACTAGAACAAATTTCTTAACACACTTTCATTGTAAAGATAACTATAAAAGAGTGAAATTTCCCCTTTTTTCTGTTTTTCATACAATATGATCAAAGGACACAAGTGCCCGTAGTCTAAGAATCACCCTTATATTTAATCAGATTTATCCTTTTTTTGTGATTGTTAATTACCCTGTGTGCCAGCAGTAGTGCAGAGAATGGTAACAATTGATTGATGTTTGCCTGCGTATAAAATAACTCGGAAGGAATTTACCAGATTTTCATAAAACTTTGTAGGAATATTCCTTGGACAAGTGTCTCCAGATGATTGACTTTTGAAGCTGGTCAGTCAAAATTCAAAGTCAATGTCATGAAAAATACAGTCTAAAAGAAAAAAATTCCAGGATGTCCACAACCAATAGAGACAAAGTGAAGATATGTAGATTATATCTAACATTAAATCATTTGTAATCAAATTATGACATCATAATGAAGTAATATAATAGTTTTTCAACACCCCCGTCTCTCACACACACACACACACACACACACACACACACACACACACACACACACACACACACACACACACACACACACACACACACACACACACACACACACACACACATTTCACAGGAACTCTCCACAACCAGAAGGGTTAGACAGGTGAGCCAAAGTTGAGTTTGATCAGCTACCCATTTGTCATTACATGGCATGAGTGACACTATGATCACATCACGTGAGCCATGAAATTTTATTTAATTTAACCTTTAACCAGTTTAGTCCCATTGAGACCGAGATCTCTTTTGCAAGGACAATTAGAAAGTTTCCAGTTCACTTAACCTGCATGTCTTTAAATGTGAGAGGGAACCCATGCAAACATGGGGAGAACATGCAAACTCCACACAGAAAGGACACAGGTGGGAATCAAACCCAACAGTGCTAACCACTAAGCCACTGTGCTGCCACTGGAGACCAAAAAAAACCCTGCAACAAATAGGTATGGAATAAGAATTCCTGTCTTATCATCTTGCTGAATCACCACTTCTGAATCATGAAGTGACAGTTGCAGTCTTACAAATCCATATTACTGTTGTGTGGGCCGCCCGAAGACATTACACCCAGGACATTACATTGCTGCTCTGATGCCTTTCATTGTCTTTGACTTTTCATATACAAGGGAATACACCTACAAATAAACCTGTGATGATGATTATAATTATTATAATTATATTATTTGAAAATTAAAATTGAACCTCAATAATTAAATTGTTTTTTATTAACTTTTCTGTGAAAAGCTACTTAAAAAAACAACTTCAAAAATTATTTTTCAAAAGTCTATATAGGGTGTTTGAACCTTTGAATATTGTGTGTGGCTTTTGATTTCCAAATTTGTGGATATACCTTGTACACAGTGTGATCACGTACAGGACTATTAAATAGAAGGAAGCTATTTCATTTTAATGCTTTGTTTTCTTGGTAATCTCAATAAAAGCCAGATAAGGATTATGAAAATATATATTTCTAGACAGTAAAAAAGGCAAACACAACTCCTAAATAAATACAGGACAGTCAGACAAAGATGCCACAGCTGCCAAACCCTCATAACAGACATCATTTGCAATATAACAACAAAACTGGCTCCACAACAGTCTGTGTTTACATAATGACAATGAGGAACATAATCCAGATGACACATTTATTGCAAATTATGGTAAGCCTGACATTTGGCAGGCAAAAATTTTATATACATCCTTGCGCAAAGAATAAATAAATTATCTGAAGACAGTAGGTTGTTGCTGAGTTTGTTTGTTTGTGTCTTATGACCCAGAGTGTGAATTAATGACAGTGGGGAGGTTGTAACCTATAAGAACATCATTCAAAGAGAACCACACAGCATAGAACAAGCCTGGCAGAGGTAGGGAGTGAAAGATTTCAAAGACTCTGGAAAGAAAACTGGTGAGAGATGTGTCTAAAGACCCCAGAACAACTGTCAAGACACAAGTGAATGATTTAGCCAGGGCGGGAATTGTAGTCTCAAACAAGACCTGAAGAGTTATAGACAGAGGTTTCAGACCAAGAAAAACTCCTCTTCTGCAGAAGAGAAACCTTCAAAACAGACTGAAGTATGCTAAGGACAACCAAAGTTTATGCATGCTGGAAGCATGTCCTTTGGTCAGATAAGACAAAACTAGAGCTCGTTGGCCATAGAGACGTTGCGTATGTTTAGAGAAAGAAAGGAGAGGCGTATAGTCCAAAGAACACCGTTCCTACAGTGAAACTCGGCGGTGGGAGTATTATGTTGTGGGGATGCTTCAGTGCGTCTGGAAATGGGAATCTCAATCATGAAGACAGAAGGATATGTGAAGATTTTGAAAGAAAATCTGAAGCAGTCAGCAGCAAAACTGGGTCTGGGTTGTCGCTTTGTCTTCGAACACGACAATGACCCAAAACATGTGTCTCTCCTGGTGAAGAAAACCAAAGTGAACGTTACTGACTAAGCAGCACAAAGTTTGGACATTGAAAATCTGAAGACCAACTTCCATACCAGAAGACCATGAAATCTGGAGGAGCTTGAGCGATTCACCAAAGAATAATGAACTGAGATTCCTCAGGAGACATGTCTGAGACCTGTTGAAAACTACAACTAATGGGTGCAGGCTGTTATCCTGCAAAAAGGATACATAATTGACTATTAGCATCAGGAGGGCTAATAATTTGACCCTAAGAATTTTGACCCTGGTAGTTTTTGCTTTTGTGAAATAATTTTGTTTCTGTGTGCAAAGTACAATTATGTAATAGTTGTAATAATGCAGTGTTCTCTCTGTTTCCCTGCTGATTTACTGTTGGTGAACTCATACCTTAGGTGCAGTTCTCTCTGTCCGAGGCACTCATGAGACCTCCTGAAGATGAGGGAAACACACCCCAGAGCACTGGACTGACCACAAGACCCTGGCTGAAGCTGGGGCAGTGGCCTGTGGACCACCTTGCCGAGGGTGATCTCTCTGAGCCACTGCAGTCTGCTTTTGGAATAAAGTCTTCCATGAAGACAGCTTTTATTAAAGTGAAACTGATGAGGTGATGGATGGACGCTGGCCCTGTGCCCCATGGTGTTGGACTGATCTCACAATCCCCTGCCTGTGGCGCCAATGAATGCGTGCTCACCTCAGTACTGCACTGTTTTTGATGCTATTCTGTTTTTTTATTTCCTGTTTCTTCAGCTTAGTAAAAATTTTTTAAATCCTTTTAACTGTTAGAATGGCCTAAGTAGTGGGACGCCCTTCTGAGTCTGGTCTGCTTGAGGTTTCTTCCTCAATATCATCAGAGGGAGTTTTTCCTTACCACTGTCACCTGTTAGTCCATGGGCCAAGCAGGTTTTCAGTACCACTTAAGGTCATGAAACAACACTTAGAATCCAGCCTCAGTGTACCATGATCTACACAAAAATGTATTACAGCCATCCCAGGGTGGTAGCTGTAGCCAACTAGGGGTCAATGAAGAATTACACAGAGGTCAAAATGTAAAACTGCTCCAATCATGTGAAAAACTATACTACATTATTTGATCATATCAATTCCAAAAAGGTATAGTTTGGACTGTTTATGACTGAATGTTCTGGAGTTATGGGGTAAAAACAACACAAATGGTGACAAAGGTCACTTTCAATTTGTACAGGGGTCAAAAGTTAAAGTTGCTCCAATTTCAGAAAACAATTATGCAAATTATTGTTTGGGTTAATGGGGTTCTAAATAGGAATAGTTTACACCATCTGTCATGCTTTGCTATCATGTTACAGAGTAACATATGTCACATATCAATGAATCCAATGGACGGCGACCTTGTTTGACCTTTACTTTGGACAGCAAACATTCAACACATTCAAAACTATTTCATTTGTTAATCCTTTTATTTGAACCTTTGTCACCATTTTTGCTGTTTTTACCCCATAACTCCAGAATATTCACTCACAGATAGTCCAAACTATACATTTTTAGAATCATTATGATCAAACAAAAATGTAGTATAGTTTTCAAAAATGACTGGAGCATTTTTACACTTTGACCTCTGTGTAATTCTTCAATGACCCCGAGCTGGCTACAGCTACCACCGTGGGATGGCAGTCATGCATTTTTGTGTAGGCCATAATACACTGAGGCTGGAATCTGTGTCGTTTCATCACCTTACGTGGTACCAATTACACTCAACAAAAATATAAACGTAACACTTTTGGTTTTGCTCCCATTTTGTATGAGATGAACTCAAAGATCTAAAACTTTTTCCACATACACAATATCACCATTTCCCTCAAATATTGTTCACAAACCAGTCTAAATCTGTGATAGTGAGCACTTCTCCTTTGCTGAGATAATCCATCCCACCTCACAGGTGTGCCATATCAAGATGCTGATTAGACACCATGATTAGTGCACAGGTGTGCCTTAGACTGCCCACAATAAAAGGCCACTCTGAAAGGTGCAGTTTTATCACACAGCACAATGCACAAGATTTGAGGGAGCATGCAATTGGCATGCTGACAGCAGGAATGTCAACCAGAGCTGTTGCTCGTGTATCGAATACTCATTTCTCTACCATAAGCAGTACATCCAACCAGCCTCACAACCGCAGACCACGTGTAACCACACCAGCCCAGGACCTCCACATCCAGCATGTTCACCTCCAAGATCTTCTGAGACCAGCCACTCGGACAGCTGCTGAAACAATCGGTTTGCATAACCAAAGAATTTCTGCACAAACTGTCAGAAACCGTCTCAGGGAAGCTCATCTGCATGCTCGTCGTCCTCATCGGGGTCTCGACTTGACTCCAGTTCGGCGTCGTAACCGACTTGAGTGGGCAAATGCTCACATTCACTGGCGTTTGGCACGTTGGAGAGGTGTTCTCTTCACGGATGAATCCCGGTTCACACTGTCCAGGGCAGATGGCAGACAGCGTGTGTGGCGTCGTGTGGGTGAGCGGTTTTCTGATGTCAATGCTGTGGATCGAGTGGCCCATGGTGGCGGTGGGGTTATGTATGGGCAGGCGTCTGTTATGGACGAAGAACACAGGTGCATTTTATCGATGGCATTTTGAATGCACAGAGATACCGTGACGAGATCCTGAGGCCCGTTGTTGTGCCATACATCCAAGAACATCACCTCATGTTGCAGCAGGATAATGCACGGCCCCATGCTGCAAGGATCTGTACACAATTCTTGGAAGCTGAAAATGTACCAGTTCTTGCATGGCCGGCATACTCACCGGACATGTCACCCATTGAGCATGTTTGGGATGCTCTGGACAGCGTATACGACAGCGTGTACCAGTTCCTGCCAATATCCTGCAACTTCGCACAGCCATTGAAGAGGAGTGGACCAACATTCCACAGGCCACAACTGACAACCTGATCAACTCTATGCGAAGGAGATGTGTTGCACTGTGTGCTTGCTCAGGGGGTTTGATAAGGTTAGACCTTACTGGTGTGAAGTAGTGTGCCTTAATTGAGAGAGTGACGTCAACTCAGAACATGGCGCCATTTTGGGCCCAACTGTGCTGAACTACTGGATGAACCTTTAATGTTTTCAACTTTTTTAAAATCATTTAACCACATACAGCAACACATCCAGGTACAGGTGCTATCAAAATAAATATAAAAATAGTTAAGCTTTCAAATTTACCATTTATGATGATTTATTTAATTAATTTAAAGCAGGGGTGGTAGCCACGTGGTTGGTGCGCTTGGTTTCAGTGCGCAAATCCCACCCCTGCCACATTTTTCCATGTAATGTGGAGTTGTGTCAGGAAGGGCATCTGGCGTAAAACCTGTGCCAAATCAACATGCAGATCCACTTTGGATTTGCTGTGGCAACCCCGAGTGCAAAACAAGGGAGCAGTCGAAGGGACTTACTTTTTTATTTAATTAATTTAAAGCCTAATTTATGCTTCTGCAGCTCTGTAACTCCGTGTCTTGCAATGACGTACATGACAGTTTTAAAGTTCTCCGTCTCTGGATTTTGCTTTGTTCTGTACTAATTTGACCCTCAACAAGCTTTTCTTTCTACAATCATCACCTCCAAATCAAAGGTAAGATGTACATTTTCCTCTTTTACTGACTTCATGCTGTAAAGTTGCAAACTTTTGTGATCCATTTTTAATCAGCGTGAGCACCGCAAATACTATTATAATATGATGGCAGACAAAGGAGTAAAAGCAGAAAAGTGTCAAATCACAGCCATTTGTGTCGATTTAACAGGTGCACGTCAGGCTTCAGGTCCGAGTCTGAACACAGTTTTTAAAAAAAATAAATGTTTGGACTTTTAATCACAGAAATTCACTCAAATCAGCGAGTATCAGAGCTGAACTTTAATTTGTACCTCTGTTACTGTGCACATCCAGACTGCTCAGGGTTTTTAATGGAAATACATTGCGACTGGACGGGACATTTTATCCAATGTGAGCGGTATGTATGTAATGGATTAGTTACAGTCAGGAGGCGCCGAACATCTACAGAGAATCCTAAATTGGGACGTGTGCCTCATTTAATGTCAAAATTTGCTCTGAAAATTTTTTGCTGCTAAATGTATTTGATCCATTATCAAAATGTAATCAGTGCGTGCACTGCAAAAAACTATTAAAATATGATGGCAGACAGAGCAGTGAAAGCAGCAAAGTGTCAAATCACAGCCTTCTGTCTCTGATTTAACACGTGCACATCAGGATGCGGCGCCGAATCTGAACACTGCGTGAAAAATAAACGGTCAGGCTTTTAATCAGGGAAATGACTCCGGTCCCACATACGAGGGGTTTAATGTAAATACATTGCATTTTATCCGATGTGAGCGAAAATCTGTTATGCAAAATCCGTTATATACTGTGTTTATTACATGGAAAACAATACAAAAACTTTGGGACTTTTTTGCCCGGTGACTGTGAATATCTGGTTTAAACGATGACGGTTTAGGTGAGTTTTACTGTACATGGGACGGAACAATAAATTTACCTCTCAAAAGCTTCAACAATGAAGTCGGCGTCCATCCCACACGGCTGACTTTATTTCCCCAGATTCTTCTTCTGTTAGGATCTGAAGGGAATCTGTACATCTTGAAGTCCTTGTTGTGTCTATTTGTGCCTCCAAATGCTCAACAACCCGGCATTTTCAGCGAATAAATAAATAAAATAGCTGTATTTTCATGCAGATAGATTAACAGCAAACGCTATTTTGGAACCAAGATGGCACCATGAGTCACGTGACCGATTTTTTTTCCGACTTGTCATGTCATCACTTTCAATTAAGGCACAATAGTGTGAAGCGCCTTGAGGCAGTTTTGTTGTGATTTGGCGCTATATAAATAAATCGAATAAAATGCAAGCATCCAAAAATAAAACTCGGATACTGGAAATGCTGTGCTGAAAATCCTTGTTCTGTTAAGAACGCACTCGGGAAAATGTTGAAGAAAAAGTTAAATTTCAGAGGGCTGATAGGTTGGTCCCACAGAAAAAACTACTAATACCACAGTGCATTGCGCTCTTCTCCCGGATGCACTTCTTTCACCGATTGGCATTGTGGGTAGGCGGAAAAAGGCTCGAAACTGTGCGTGAAAGCGACGAGTGCACGTTTTTTGTTCTTACAAAGAAAGGGGAGAAGTTCGACAAAGACGTAATTTTTCAGGACAGAGTTAAGGTTTGTGGTATTTTTCGTTTAAGCATTGTTACTAGTTTATAGTGTTTTATGATTTTGGGTTGTATATTTCATTGATTCACTCCGCTAGCGTAACTACGTGCTTTGTTGCATTGTGCTGGATAAAAATGCAAAATCTAACGTTTCAGTAATAAGGTCGTTGTTGTAAACTCTGAATTATATATATATTTTTTATTATGTACTCGGTTTTTTCTTAACAACATAAGGCGTTCGTGAGTTTTGCGTTTGAAGTAATGTATTAGCCAGCTAACGGCTAATGTAGTTAGCTTGGCTACAGCTAACTTAGGGAAAAAGCAAGTCGATTAAAAGCAAAAATGGGTTATTGTAAACACGGGAGATGGTAAAAAAATAAAAGATGTGTAAATATTAAAAACAAACGATATGAAATAAAAAAAAATTATTAAAAATTAGATGTCATAAGTCGTGCTATAATTCAAACATTATTTTTGGGATATTTTTCTTGGTATCAGGTCAGAATGTCCACAAGCAAAAAAAAAAGTCCACACCCAAAACGTCCACACTCTACATTTTCCCACAGAAAATAGTAATCATAATAATCACAATAATGATGAAGCAAAATAAGACACTAAACAGTAATCACATTAAAAGCAGAATATATTTGCGTATAAATTAATTTTCCATGATGATCATAAATTAAAGCAAAGGAAAATTATATGCACAAAAAAGATTAACATTTGGTAAGAGCAACATATATTTAACACTTGTTTTGATCAGGAAGCAGAACTAATGATAAACAAATTCAAACTATGTGGATGTTTTGGTCTGTACTGTGGATGTTTTAGGTGTGGACTTCTTGGTTTGTAGACGTTTTGACTAGAAAGCTTTATCTTGATCGCGCTAAAGCTACAACTTCCATAAATGGTAACGGGTTTGTTTTACCATTTAAATTTTTGCTCTGATTACAATTCTGTTGCTGGATAATTACACAGCTCTCAAAGTATTTACTCGTGAATTGTGTTTTAATGTTTGATTGTGCTTTTTAGGTCACAGAAACTGATAAAATAAGGGGATTGTCTGGCTGGCAGCTTGTGTAGACATAAAAAAAAATCCTGTAAATCATCAAATTAAGAGAGCATGTAATCAAGGTGAAATGATTAGTTTCTGGTATACCTTGATATGTTTCCTGTGGAATTCTGCTACTTTGAGCCTTTCTGAGTTGTGCAAACTCTCGTCTTGAAGCACAAATGTTCAAATTTCCATACTTGTTGCACATTTCAGGAAAAAATAAATCAAAACCCTTATACTAATCATAATCCTAAATCATTTCAGAGAAGTAGTTTGCAAGGTTGCTAGGCAACTGAGACATCAAGTTTAGAGCCTTGTTCTAACTCAAAAATATTATTCGAGTTGAACATCCAGTGGTACCCAACCTGGTCCATAGGGTCCCCTTAATCTGCACATTTGCCATCTATCCCTGCTTTGCCAAAAGTAAATTAGCTGATTCAGGTGTGCTGAGCCAGTCAAAAGCAAACACACCTGAACAAGCCTCAGCTTTTGGCAGAACAGAGAGTTATGGAAGATGTGCAGATTAGGGGGTCCCTGAGTACCAGGGTTGGGAATCACCACTTCATTGTTCAAATGCTTTAGAAAGAGAAGTGATCTTTTTTTTTTTTTTTTTTTTTTAAGTAATTGAGATATGTAGTATTGTGTTGTCTGTCATGGTGTCAGTTTGTAATATGTTTCTAACCCCTGTTGCTTTTCAGTAGCAAAGCTGTAAAGATGTCCATTGGTGTACCCATCAAAGTATTGCATGAAGCAGAGGGACACATTGTGACCTGTGAAACCAACACTGGAGAGGTTTACAGGGGCAAACTGATAGAAGCTGAGGACAACATGAACTGCCAGGTAGGCCCATAGCAATGTGAACCCCCAAAACTGCTTAACTTTGGGCCGCGTTGCCCGAGGCTGCTTATTTGCCGTCTTTGGACGGTTTTCAGTCTTTTTGTAAATTGTTGCCATCTAAAAGAACGCTCTTGTGAGGGTAGTAAATGCGCAACAATGTCTTGATGTTCCAGACAATTTCCTACCTACTTCCCGCGCCAAATCTCATAGCATCGTTTAACAAATTTTCTACCTTGTCAGTTTCTGATCGTTTATTTCCAATATTACACAAGATAAATGCAGGTATGGCAATAATTTAAACAACTAAATTCTGTGATGTTTTGGTATTGTATGATAAATGTAACGCTTAGTAAGCTTGGGTGTCAGAACCCGGTTCTCTTCAGGTATCGTTAAGAAATTATTCGATCCACTGACATCAATAGCCTATTTGCTTAACGTTCCCTTATCGGTCCTTCAGAGTAGTCGTTGTTTTGGGGGGTGTTTGTTTGGAAAATGATTGTCTCTACAGCATGGCTCTTCTTTAAAGCATTGATCTGATCCACTGCTTCGTTGGTTTTATTTCACTTTATCTTAATTTCTCCCTGCTAAAACTCCAAAGAGCACGTGTCTGTGAGTAATATTTACTTTTTTATGTTAAACTGACCTGTTATGGTCTTCTGAAACAGTTGATAGATGTATTTTATAACTTAAAAACGGACCGACGCTAACGCGTTAGCATGTCTATAGCGTTTTCAATGTTAAAGTTAGCATTAAGCTCTTTGGATCTCAGCATGTTTGTGTGCATTTGTTTTCTGTATAATAATGGCTCAGCGTTTGTAGAAGTAAAAAATGTAAAAATGTATTACAAATTCTAATTTTTAAATTTATTTTTGTTTAGATATTAATAATAAAGCAACAACAATAATAGTAATAACTAATGTTACAATACAATTTTAGAGGAGACAAAAACAACCTGATTAAAAACACAACAGAAAATATAAAACCAACTAACGATGAACATAAATATAGAAACAAATGTTTTCAGTGAACACCTAGTGACTCTTACACCTCTACTTCATCCCTGTTTTAAGTTTAATGATAATTTGTCAAACCATATTTTTAATTTGTTAATTACTTCAGTGATTTCCTCCAGAACCATCTGCCAAGCTAGAAAACTGCTGCTTCTTAGTAAGGGCAGAATATTACTGGAGTGAATTTAATAAGGAAAGTTGCGTTTTTCTCACTAAAATGGATGCTACACTCAATGCAGTTTATTGTCTGGAATAGTCCCAGATTGCATTTCAGAGCTAGAATTAAAAAAAAAAAAAAAACTTTTTTTTGGGGGGGGGGTGTGTGTGTGTGTGTGTGACTTTGGGTTACAGCCTTTTTTTTTTTCCAGGTAAATGTTTAGTAATATATATTAACAGGTGGTGATATGGTTATTCCAAACAGTTTAAACTGTTTGGAAAACTATTGTTATATTTTGTACATGCTCCTACATGACACAACATGCATTCAAAAGCCACATGTCAGATGTATGGGTATGTGGATGTAGTATGTTGCACATTTTATGTGGATGTAGTATGTTGCACATTTTATGTGGATGTAGTATGTTTTTTGTGATGTGCCGGTATGCAGGCTGCTGAAATTAATTGCCCCTGTTGGGATGAATAAAGTTGTCTAAGTTTAAGTCACATGTTGTGCCATACTGCATGTGATCACAAGAGAAATTTAACAGCTGTTTCAGGTCCAAATTTAGTCCAAAGAATGCACCACAGGGCACTTATATTCTCAAAATTTCCTGGGGGGGGGACACCCAGAATGTGGGAAAAGATTGAGGGTTTGTCTAATATGAGTGTGGGGTGTAATGGACATCAATGAATTGTTCCACGAATATTCACACTGTAAAGATTGGTTTCTCCACAAAGTTTTGAGTTTGTCAACTGGTGTAGATTCTAAGTATTGTTACCTTACTAGCTTAGGCTTTGTCCACTTGAATTGTAATACATTTACTACTGTATGAATGTGAGCTCACAGCTATATCATTTAACTGGTCTTGTCCCCCCCGGCAGATGTCTAACATTACAGTGACTTACCGTGATGGGAGGGTGGCACAGCTGGAGCAAGTCTACATCCGTGGTAGCAAGATTCGTTTCCTGATCCTACCAGACATGTTAAAAAATGCTCCCATGCTAAAGAGTATGAAGAACAAGAACCAGGGGTCGGGAGCAGGAAGGGGCAAAGCAGCCATTCTGAAAGCACAGGGTGAGTCAGAGCCTCTGATTCCTTAACACATTTACACTCTGGTCTATGCATCATGTATGTTTTCTGTACAATATTCAGTGGTGGTAACAGTTCTGCTAGCCGCTACTTATCAAAGCTAATGTTTTCATTAGCAGATTAGCTTTCCAGATAACTTTGAAAACCATTAGTGGACCAATTAGCTTCTGATAAATTTAGTTGTGATGACTTTTAGACCGCTAACACATTTTTTTTTTTTTGGGCATAGTGAATAAAGGATAACAGTAAAAAAAAAAACATTTGGTAGAGCTCTATCCTCTGCAGGCAAAGAGGAGAGAGAAAGGAAGGGAAAGAATTTCTCTTCACACCATACAGACCTGAAAGTCATTTCACTGGAGTCTTGCACAAGCAGACCGTTTTACTTGTGGTTATAAACGTAAGCGGAAGGCCGAAAACCAACATTGAATTGAGGGATTCTATTATCTACAGTCCACAATATAATCAGAAAATTCAGAGAATCTGGAGAACTTTCTACGTGTAAGTGGCAAGGCCGAAAACCAACACTAAATACCCGTGACCTTTGATCCCTCAGGTGGCACTGCATTAAAAACTGACATCATTGTGTAAAGGATCTTACCGTGTGGGCTCAGGAACACTTCAGAAAGCCATTGTCAGTTAACACAGTTCTTTGCTACATCTACAAGTGCAAATTAAAACTCTACCATGCAAAGTGAAAACCATACATCAACATCCAGAAACGCTGCTGCCTTCTCTGGGCCCAAGCTCATTTGAAATGGACAGACGCAAAGTGGAAGAGTGTGCTGTGGTGTTAGTCCACATTTCAAATTGTTTTTTGGAAATAATGAATGCCTTGTCCTCTGGACAAAAGAGGAAAAACACCATCCAGATTGTTACAAGTGCAAAGTTCAAAAGCCAGCATCTGTGATGGTATGGGGGTGTATTAGTGCCTATGGCATGGACTACTTACACATCTGTGATGGCACCATCAATGCTGAAAGGTACATTCAGGTTTTGGAGCAACACATGCCGCCATCCAAGCAACATCTTTTTCAGGGATGTCCCTGCTTATTTCAGCAAGACAATGCCAAGCCACATTCTGCACATGTTACAACAGCGTGGCTTCGTAGTAAGAGTGCGGATACTAGACTGGCTTGCAGGCAGTCCAGACCTGTTTCCCATTGAAAATGTGTGGTGTATTATGAAGCGCAAAATGACAACTGAAGTCGTACATCAAGCAAGAATCGGAACGAGTTCCACCTACAAAGCTTCAACAATTAGTGTCCTCAGTTCCCAAACGCTTATTGAGTGTTGTTAGAAGGAAAGGTGATGTAACACAGTGGTAAACATACCACTGTCCCAGCTGTTTTGACACGTGTTGCAGGAATCCATTTCAAAATGAACAAATATTTGCACAAAACCAATAAATTATCAGTTTGAACATTAAATATCTTGTCTTTGTGGTGAATTCACCTGAATATAGGTTGAAGAGCATTTGCAAATCATTGTATTCTGTTTTTATTTACACTTTACACAACGTCCCAACTTCATTGGAATTGGGGTTGTACATAATGGAAATCAAACACCAGTCACATGATTAAGTCATGCGTAAACAAAATACCATATGCATATTGTCATGGGTAGAGCATGCATGAATCAGTCAATGCATTGGTGCTGTTAAAACTGCTTTTCAGTAACTCGTTTCACACCAGATGTCTGTGAAGTCAAAGTACTACCGTGCCTGAAAAACGTCTTGGAGGGGTGGGATAATGCGCCATCTGCTTTATTTTTATTTATTTATTTTTTACTGTTTTCAAATTAAATTTGTTGAATAATATAGTATCAGTAATTCATTGATACAGTTCCCACATTTATTTTTAAAATATTAAAATCTTGAAATTGTTAAAATCAGGTGCACATAGCAAAATATTTTAATTGGGCTTCTACCAACAGAACCATAAAATGGTGAAAGCTGCCAATTTAAACATAAAACATGAACATCTCCACTATGATGATGTAGATGACCAATTTTATTCACTTTATACATGCTTCCCTTAGGCAGTATTATTAGACGGTATTGCTTAAATTTTTATTGTTACGCAGATGATACCCAGCTTTATCTATCCATGAAGCCAGAGGGGACACACTAATTAGCTAAACTGCAGGATTGTCTTACAGACATAAAGACATGGATGACCTCTAATTTCCTGCTTTTAAACTCAGATAAAACTGAAGTTATTGTACTTGGCCCCACAAATCTTAGAAACATGGTGTCTAACCAGATCCTTACTCTGGATGGCATTACCCTGACCTCTAGTAATACTGTGAGAAATCTTGGAGTCATTTTTGATCAGGATATGTTTGTAAGAGTAGAATGGGAGGCAGAGCTTTCAGGCTCCTCTCCTGTGGAACCAGCTCCCAATTCAGATCAGGGAGACAGACACCCTCTCTACTTTTAAGATTAGGCTTAAAACTTTCCTTTTTGCTAAAGCTTATAGTTAGGGCTGGATCAGGTGACCCTGAACCATCCCTTAGTTATGCTGCTATAGACGTAGACTGCTGGGGGGTTCCCATGATGCACTGTTTCTTTCTCTTTTTGCTCTGTATGCACCACTCTGCATTTAATCATTAGTGATCGATCTCTGCTCCCCTCCACAGCATGTCTTTTTCCTGGTTCTCTCCCTCAGCCCCAACCAGTCCCAGCAGAAGAATGCCCCTCCCTGAGCCTGGTTCTGCTGGAGGTTTCTTCCTGTTAAAAGGGAGTTTTTCCTTCCCACTGTAGCCAAGTGCTTGCTCACAGGGGGTCGTTTTGACCGTTGGGGTTTTACATAATTATTGTATGGCCTTGCCTTACAATATAAAGCGCCTTGGGGCAACTGTTTGTTGTGATTTGGCACTATATAAAAAAAAATTGATTGATTGATTGATAGTGAACAAAAATGTGTGCGCACATGAGAGGTGACAGATTTGTGTACATATTGAGCTTTGTTGGTGTAAAACTATTCCCTTGACCAACAGATTAACTGATTATTAAAATTGGTTCCTGTGCTTGTTTGTCTTTGCAGTGGCTGCTAGGGGTCGAGGCCGTGGCGGAATGGGAAGGGGCAACATCTTCCAGAAGAGACGATAACTGCTTGAGTTGGCAATAAAATTAATCTTTTTTTTTTTTTTTTTGTATAGACCTTTTTCTGGAATTGGATCCTCCCAGTTGATTGGTGTTTCTTATTGGTTTTCTTATTCTTTAAACGAAATAAACCTTTCGATTAAAGCTGTCTCTTCTTGTACTAAATTTGGCTTTTTTTTTTTTTCTCATGAGGTCATAGATTCCCAGAAGCTGCAAACTAAAATACTTATGCAACTTGATCATATTCACACATTTGCCACAGTGCCAGAGACTTTTCCGAACTCCCCCATCACTGAAGACAAGTTTCCTTAAAATAAAAAACAAAGTCTAATTGTCTGAAACAATTGGTAATTTTTAAACTAAACCACATGGCTTTTGAATTGGAGTGTTTGTTTTAAAAGCAGACACCAGTACTGGCCACTTTGTATTTTTAAAAGCTGGTGGTGTGGCTGTGATTTGTCTTCCCCAGCCAGGCACGAGTGTGCACTATTAATTTAGACACTTGCAAGTTGAATTTTTTTTTTTTTTTTTGTTGGTAATCATGTTAAACCTGAGGTGGTGGGTTAATCTATTTGCTGATTGCATTTTCCTTAGGCTTGTCATTGAACTTGCATATAGACATGGATGTGTATTTTGATTTCTGCACAAGCTTCACGCCAGGTACAGATGTGAAGTAGAGGCTGACATTGTTTCAGAAATCCCATGGGTTGTGGGATTCCCAGGGGATGGGAGTGAATTTATGCTATTTATCATGTGATTAGGACGGTACGGGATTAAAACTTTACAGGAGCAGGCATAGTGGGAACCAAGGTTTTAGGCAGCGAGCCGGCCTGCCATCATTTGGGCAGTCAATTTTAGAAAAATGCTGAGAAATAGAAAAAAATTGGGACTGTATTTAAAATGAAGATTAAAAAATAAAAATGCTGCACTATTCCCAGTTTTTCCACTCACACCCACAGAAGTCAAAAGCTCTTCCAGAGGTGTCTTGGTGGCTTCCCTCATCTCGTTCCAGCATGAACATTTAGTTTTTGAGAACTGTCTACCTGACACAGATTTACCATAAAGTACCACACTGTATTTCTGAATGATCTATATAAATGAAGTCTACAAAATATTCAGTGACTTGGAAATGTTCGTTTTCATCCTGACAATTCTCAAGAAAACTGGCTGTAAAAATGATTAATTCTTAAATTTAGTATAAAATGCCCTGTCCCAACCTTTTTTCTTTGAAAATGCTGCAGGCCTTAAATGTTGGAATGGATATATATATTAACAAAAACTAAAAAATAAAGCTGACCACACAAAATATATGGTTTCATACAGTCTGCAGTTACAGAAATAGAAGTCAAAGTAAATGTCAGGATCATTACGTGTCCCCCACTACCACATTGTTAAAAACTATAAGTGCCTCCCTGTATTATCACAGATGAATGGTTCCTGATGCGATATCTTATGAAATAAAACTGCAGAACACAAAGTAATCAAAAAACGAATGGGGAGAAGATCAAATTCGATGTATTGCCTTAAAACTAGAATAAAAAAAAAAAAAAGGTGCAGTACAGGAGTGGGATGGGACAAGAATTTTTCCGTGGGCGTGGGGTGGGACAGGAGTGAAAATCTACTCCCGTGTCATCTATTCTTAAGTTATAAGGAGAAATAACAATGTGCATGTTTTGAGAGGAAATGTAGCACGCACACGCGATGAGAACATGCAAGTCTGTGTGTGCAGCGTTCAGTCATTTCTCGTTAGGGTGCAACCCCATGTTTGACCACCAGGTGGAGCCAGAGCTACGAAATAAAATTATGAAGTATGCCAAGTGAGAGGAACAACGTCAGACGTTTACACAGAGATGCTGGTATTCGTTTTTATGGACTGGCTGACTTGAAGGTATTTTCCGGACACTTTAGGTCCGTGTAGTTCGGGCCTGTGTGTGTGTGTGCGCGCGCGCGCTCTCATCTGGATCGATGCTTTCTATCACACACACACACGGCTAGCTAGCTCTCGCCCCGGCACTGTAATTCTGAGCTCGCACAGACCGAACAGGCACATTAAGGTGAGGGGTGTTTTTTTTTCTTTCTTCATATTTTTACTGGTGCTGTTGGTTCGTGTATTCTCTGCGGTTGTATCGCTGTCCCGTGTTAGATGTTAGCATCCTCAACATCTGTTTGACAACTGCTAGCGTTAGCAAAGCCGACTGGTTTTAGCTTACAGTTCAAACAACTTTTAAACTATACATTCATTAAGTTCGTTGCTATTAAGATACTCTCATTGCCGTGACATTTGTAATATTCAACACTGAGTTGTAAGCTCGCCTTTAAAGGGGTTATATTGTGTATAGTCTATATTTATGCACCATTTTACACTTGGGACCCGGGTTGTTCAACATCCTCAGACTCCCACAATTCTGTGATTATGCATTAAATTAAAGCCTGAAACGGCTTGTTTTAGAATCCTGTGACTTATGTCACAGAGACTTTTGTTCACTCTGAGACACGCCCACATTAGCCGGTTTGTGCTGTGTGACATGCCCACACTTAGTGGGAGGGACATACTGTTGTATACTTAGTATGTGCTTAACGTTAATTAGTACAGTCACTTGCCCAGTTCCGGATCACTGCTGTAGTTTTTGCGCCACCGTTTCTCGTAATCAGCACGAATAAGCTAATACTTGGTTCCAATGTAAAGATTGATGTTTTGTCTACAAACGACCACAAGCTCGACCGGATCCAGCCATCCTTGTGATCAGCAGAGGAATCAAAACATCCCTGTGTCTGCGGTGTGCACGCTTTTTCTGACTCACTCATTCCTGCAAGTTTTAAAATAACGATCTCTAAAACGTAGCAAAGGTGAGTTAGCCATTCAGTGTCATTGGTTCTAGAGTGGGAAAATACTTACTTGGGTAGAAAATGTCAGTGTGTTATGTCTTGCTGTTTAATTGCTGTGCACATTTATCTCCGAGGCAAAAATTTGCCCGTTGTGGATCACTGAAGCAGCAGCCTCGTGTCTGTAGTTGTCAGTCATGTGGACTTTGGGGGTCATCTCAAAATCACGAATGGGCATGAATGTGGGGGCTTTTACTTTTTAATTCGGGAGAAATCTCATCTCCACACTTCATTTTTTGCTTGTAAAACGTATAACGGCGCCTTTTGAAACAAAGTAAATTCTCATTTAATAAGTATAATTTATATCATTTTGTGTTCAAAACACATTCTCGGGCACAGTGTGTGTCATTCTGCATTAGAAGGGCTCCAGCCAGATGCCAGGAATGCCCCCAAAGTGACACAGAGTGTCGTGATCCGGAACCGGCAAAAGTGATCCATTTCTGGCAAATATTTGCACCACACATAATGTGGCTTCACACTTTAAGTAGAAGCGCTACTCCAAAATACCCAATACAACAATAAAGGACATTCAGTTGCATTATGGCTCCGTATAGTGGGACTTTAAAAAGGTGATCCGGAACTGGGCAACCGTCTGTACATACTTTTAAGATAGTTTGTGACGTCTTGTGCAACTTACATTGAAATGAGATTGCGTTTTCCGTAACAGTTGTTGGGGTCTTAGCACTCTCCTAGACTGAGCACCCCCCTACCTTCACTGTGTATGCATCATGTCTGTTGTGAAGGTGTCGTAGCACGGACCCACAACAGGGGGCGCAAATGAACGGACAATGAGTAAGCCAAAAGGTAACAATTTAATGTTGTGATATTACACAACGAAACGTGTCTTAATGTTCACAGTCAATAAACACCAGGTGACGTGTGGGCAGGCTCGAAGATAGAAGACGCCCGACGAGAGAGAAGCCGCGTCCCACACGGCTTCCACCACCAACGGCCTGAAGAACACCGGAGCCGCCAAGTCCCGAGTCCCCAGGTGGCCTCTGTCTTCGGCTGTCGACCCTGGTACTGCTGGCAGAAAACAGAAAGATGATGTGTGAGTGTGAGTCCGCACACTCAGTGATTAACAGTCCAGACACCGTTAGGAGGGAGCACCTCCACCTCCAACATCACTCACACTCGTGCAGCTCCTGATCAACCACTTATCTGGGACGGGGTGCGAGGTGAAGCCGTCACTGTCACACCAAACACCAATCCTCCAGACAAGGCAACACTTCAGGAAAACGGCTGCAATAGAAGTTCAGTTGGTTACACAATGTGTCAGTCAGCAGAGAAATTACCTTAGTACTGGTAGTCGATTTCTCGGCGGGGAGGTGGAGTTGCAGTCCGGCTTATATGGTGGTGTAGATGAGTGACAGCTGGAGTAATGGGTGACAGCTGTCACCTCCTCTGGGTCTGGCGCCCTCTTGTGCTTGGAGCCCGCACTCCAAGCAGGGCGCCCTCTGGTGGTGGTGGGCCAGCAGTACCTCCTCTTCAGCGGCCCACACAACAGGACCCCCCCCTCAACGGGCGCCTCCTGGCGCCCGACCAGGCTTGTCCGGGTGACGTCTGTAGAAATCGGCCAGGAGGGCCGGGTCCAGGATGAAGCTCCTCTTCACCCAGGAGCGTTCCTCGGGTCCATACCCCTCCCAGTCCACCAGATATTGGAACCCCCGGCCCTTACGACGGACGTCCAGGAGCCTGCGGACCGTCCAAGCAGGCTCCCCGTCGATGAGCCGGGCAGGAGGCGGAGTAGGGCCAGGTGCACAGAGGGGCGAGGTGTGGTGTGGCTTGATACGGGACACGTGGAAAACAGGGTGGATCCGCAGTGAAGCTGGGAGTCGGAGCTTCACTGCGGCCGGGTTGATGATCTTGAGGATGGGGAATGGGCCGATGTATCTGTCCTTTAATTTGGGTGAGTCCACACAGAGGGGGATGTCCTTTGTTGACAGCCACACCTCCTGCCCGGGCTGGTATGTGGGGGCCGGGGAACGTCGGCGGTCCGCATGGGTTTTGGCCCTCGTCCGGGCCTTTAATAGGGCAGAGCGGGCGGTCCGCCACACCCGGCGGCACCTCCTGAGGTGGGCCTGGACCGAGGGCACACCGACCTCTCCCTCCACCAGCGGGAACAATGGGGGCTGGAACCCCAAACATGCCTCAAAAGGGGAGAGGCCGGTAGCAGACGAGATTTGGCTGTTATGGGCATACTCGATCCAGGCCAGATGGTGACTCCAGACCGCCGGGTGCGCGGAGGTGACGCAGCGAAGGGCCTGTTCCAACTCCTGGTTAGCCCGCTCTGCCTGGCCGTTGGTCTGGGGGTGGTACCCGGACGAGAGACTCACGGTGGCCCCCAGCTCCTTACAGAAACTCTTCCACACCTGTGAAGAGAACTGGGGACCACGATCTGAAACGATGTCCGATGGTATCCCATGCAGCCGCATGACGTGGTGGACCAGGAGGTCCGCCGTCTCCTGGGCCGTCGGGAGCTTTGGGAGGGCCACGAAGTGGGCCGCCTTGGAGAACCGGTCCACTATCGTGAGAATAACGGTGTTGCCCTGGGACGGCGGGAGGCCCGTGATGAAGTCCAGGCCGATGTGAGACCAGGGACGATGAGGCACTGGCAGGGGTTGGAGGAGTCCCGTCGTCCTCCGATGGTCTGCCTTGCCCCTGGCGCAGATGGTACAGGCCTGGACGTAGTCCCGGACGTCGGTTTCCAGGGACGCCCACCAGAAGCGCTGCTGGACTACTGCCACGGTCCTACGCACTCCGGGATGACAGGAGAGCTTGGACCCGTGACAGAAGTCCAATACGGCAGCTCTCGCCTCTGGTGGGACGTACAGTCTGTTCTTGGGGCCAGTCCACGGGTCCGGGCTCGTTGTCAGGGCCTCCCGGACGGTCTTCTCCACGTCCCAGGTGAGGGTGGCCACGACAGTGGACTCGGGGATGATGGTCTCGGTGGGGTTCGACAGCCCCGCTTTGGCTTCTTCTTCGTGCACCCGGGACAATGCATCTGGTTTTTGGTTCTTGGTCCCGGGGCGATACGTGATCTGGAAGTCAAAGCGCCCGAAGAACAGAGACCAGCGGGCTTGCCTGGGGTTCAGCCGCTTGGCGGTCCGGATGTACTCCAGGTTCCGATGGTCCGTGAAAACCGTGAAGGGCAACGATGCCCCCTCCAGCAGGTGTCTCCACTCTTCAAGAGCCTCCTTCACCGCAAGAAGTTCCCGATTGCCGACGTCATAGTTCCGTTCAGCTGGGGTCAACCTGCGGGAATAAAAGGCACAAGGATGGAGGACTTTATCAGCCTCCACGCTCTGGGACAGCACGGCTCCTATCCCTGAGTCAGAGGCGTCCACTTCTACTATGTACTGGCGATCAGGATCAGGCTGCACCAGAACTGGTGCAGTCGAGAACCGGCGTTTCAACTCCTGGAACGCGGCTTCGCACCGATCCGACCAGGCGAAGGGGACCTTGGTGGAGGTCAGGGCAGTCAGGGGGCTAACTACCTGACTGTAACCTTTAATGAACCTCCTGTAGAAATTTGCAAAGCCTAGGAACTGCTGTAGTTTCCTGCGGCTTATCGGTTGGGGCCAATCTCTCACCGCCGCAACCTTAGCCGGATCAGGGGCGACGGAGTTGGAGGAGATGATGAACCCCAGGAAGGACAAAGAAGTGCGGTGGAACTCGCACTTCTCGCCCTTCACAAACAGCCGGTTCTCCAACAACCGCTGTAGGACCTGACGTACATGCTGGACATGGGTCTCAGGGTCCAGGGAAAAGATGAGTATATCGTCCAGATATACGAAGACGAACCGATGCAGGAAGTCCCGCAAGACGTCATTTACCAAAGCTTGGAACGTCGCGGGGGCGTTAGTGAGGCCGAACGGCATGACCAGGTACTCAAAATGACCTAACGGGGTGTTGAATGCCGTCTTCCATTCGTCTCCCTTCCGGACCCGAACCAGGTGGTACGCGTTTCTAAGATCCAATTTTGTGAAAATTTGGGCTCCATGCAGGGGCGTGAACACTGAATCCAACAGAGGTAACGGGTATCGGTTGCGAACCGTGATCTTGTTCAGCCCTCGGTAATCAATGCATGGACGGAGTCCGCCGTCTTTCTTGCCCACAAAAAAGAAACCAGCACCCATCGGGGAGGTGGAGTTCCGGATCAGCCCGGCAGCTAAGGAGTCCCGGATGTAGGTCTCCATTGATTCGCGTTCCGGACGTGAGAGGTTGTACAACCTACTGGACGGGTACTCAGCGCCCGGGACCAAATCGATGGCACAATCATACGGTCGGTGCGGGGGAAGAGTGAGTGCCAGATCTTTGCTGAAAACGTCAGCAAGATCGTGGTACTCCTTTGGCACCGCCGATAGATTGGGGGGAACTTTGACCTCCTCATTAGCCGTAGTGCCGGGAGGAACGGCGGATCCTAAGCACTCCCGGTGGCAGGTTTCGCTCCACTGCGTCACAACCCCAGACGGCCAATCAATCCGGGGATTGTGCTTCACCATCCATGGAAAGCCCAAAATCACTCGGGAGGTAGAAGGTGTTACATGGAACACTATCTCCTCCCTGTGATTCCCAGACACAACCAAAGTCACTGGTTGTGTCTGATGTGTGATTAATGGAAGCAGGGTGCCATCTAGTGCTCGCACCTGCAATGGTGCCGGCAGAGCCACCAGAGGGAGCCCTACTTCCTTTACCCATCTGCTGTCCAGCAGATTCCCTTCAGACCCTGTGTCTATCAGTGCTGGGGCATGAAGGGTTAAATCCCCACAAAGGATTGTTACTGGGATTCGTGCAGATTTGCGGGGTTTTCCCGCGTGCGTGTTATGACCCACCCTTAGCCCAGTTTCTAAGGACGGGCGTTGTAGTTTGACCGTTTTAGAGCAGTCCTTCTGCATGTGCTCGCAAGAGCCGCAGACAAAACACTCCCCGCGGGCCAGCCTCCTTTGTCTGACTTTTGATCTTAATTTGGCCCTGCTCGTGTCCCTAGCCTCCTTAGCAGGGGGAGCCATAGCCACACGGAGCTCTCTGGCAGTGAAGCGTGGGGACGACGTCACCTTGTCGGAACCGGAAGGGGGAGGGACGGCTCGTGCCCGGTCACGCCCCCCGGCCTGCTCCCGACGATGCTCATTTAAACGGTTGTCTAAACGTATAACCAAATCGATCAGCCCGTCAAATTCCTGTGGTTCATCCTTGGCCAGTAGGTGCTCCTTAAGGACCGGGGACAGTCCATTTACAAAGGCGGCGCGGAGCGCAACGTTATTCCAGCCGGACCTCGCTGCCGCGATGCGGAAGTCGACTGCATACTCGGCTGCGCTACGGCACCCCTGTCTCATCGACAGCAGCACGTTCGAAGCGGTCTCGCCTCTGTTGGGATGATCAAACACTTGTTTGAATTCCCGTACGAACCCAGTATAAGACGTCAGGAGCCGTGAATTCTGCTCCCAAAGCGCCGTAGCCCATGCGCGTGCCTTTCCTCGAAGCAAATTAATAACATAAGCCACCCGGCTAGCGTCTGATGCGTACATGACGGGGCGCTGTGAAAAGACGAGCGAACACTGCATGAGGAAGTCCGCGCACGTCTCGACACAGCCCCCGTACGGTTCCGGAGGGCTTATGTATGCTTCAGGGGACGGTGGGGGGGTTCGTTGAACGACCAGTGGAACGTTTGATACAGGCCCTGGACCAGCCAGAGGAGTGGCTGCGGCAGCGCCCTGATCGCGCGCTTCCACCCGGCGGTGAGAGCCTCCACCCTCCGATTAAGGAGGACACTCTGCTCGGTCACAAACACTAACCGGGCCTTGAAGGCGGTTAAGATCTGCTGCAGCTCACTCAACCCGCCTCCCGCTGACGCCTGCGCTCCTGGCTCTTCCATTGGCCGTTCAAGCTGGAGTTGACGCCCCTCGGAGTCCATGACGATGGCCGAGAAATCCTGTTGTGAAGGTGTCGTAGCACGGACCCACAACAGGGGGCGCAAATGAACGGACAATGAGTAAGCCAAAAGGTAACAATTTAATGTTGTGATATTACACAACGAAACGTGTCTTAATGTTCACAGTCAATAAACACCAGGTGACGTGTGGGCAGGCTCGAAGATAGAAGACGCCCGACGAGAGAGAAGCCGCGTCCCACACGGCTTCCACCACCAACGGCCTGAAGAACACCGGAGCCGCCAAGTCCCGAGTCCCCAGGTGGCCTCTGTCTTCGGCTGTCGACCCTGGTACTGCTGGCAGAAAACAGAAAGATGATGTGTGAGTGTGAGTCCGCACACTCAGTGATTAACAGTCCAGACACCATTAGGAGGGAGCACCTCCACCTCCAACATCACACACACTCGTGCAGCTCCTGATCAACCACTTATCTGGGACGGGGTGCGAGGTGAAGCCGTCACTGTCACACCAAACGCCAATCCTCCAGACAAGGCAACACTTCAGGAAAACGGCTGCAATAGAAGTTCAGTTGGTTACACAATGTGTCAGTCAGCAGAGAAATTACCTTAGTACTGGTCGTCGATTTCTCGGCGGGGAGGTGGAGTTGCAGTCCGGCTTATATGGTGGTGTAGATGAGTGACAGCTGGAGTAATGGGTGACAGCTGTCACCTCCTCTGGGTCTGGCGCCCTCTTGTGCTTGGAGCCCGCACTCCAAGCAGGGCGCCCTCTGGTGGTGGTGGGCCAGCAGTACCTCCTCTTCAGCGGCCCACACAACAATGTCGGAGCATTAGCAGTGATTAACAGATTATTGCATGGTTTCTGCTTAAAATTGAATTTAGAATGATTTAAGAGGGTTTACTTTGTCATCTGATGGCTAATATCATTATTCCCTTTTATCGCTTTGGGGGCAGAGAGTCAGACCCAGACATGCTGCTGTCGCGCTCTGATCGCTCCCCCGTCTTTTATTATGAAGTAATGCTGAATTTATGTGGAAATGATTGTTGTACAAAAGCTTCAGATATCTGTCACTGAGACAGATGATGACTGGAGTGCAGTTTTAAGCAGAAACGAGGTGATAATTGATGATTCCCTGTCGGAGCTCAGAAATGACGCATGCGCAGTGAAGGCAGTGGGGGGTGCTCACACCAGGAATACCAAGTTATTAAAATGTGTATTACAGCAAATGTGTTCCTCTCACAAAGAAATGCCAGTATTTTTATGGACAGAATTTCTAGGTGCAGCCAGGGTGTAGAGGGGGTCTGGTTTGGGAACCACAGAATCTCGTCTCTGCTGTTTGCGGACGATGTGGTTCTGTTGGCTTCGTCAAATCAGGACCTTCAGCGTGCACTGGGGCGGTTTGCAGCCGAGTGTGAGGCGTCCGGGATGAAAATCAGCACCTCCAAATCCGAGGCCATGGTTCTCGACTGGAAAAAGGTGCTTTGCCCTCTTCAGGTCGGTGGAGTGTCCTTGCCTCAAGTGGAGGAGTTTAAGTATCTCGGGGTCTTGCTCACGAGTGAGGGATGGATGGAGCGTGAGATCGATAGACGGATCGGTGCAGCGTCTGCAGTGATGCAGTCGCTGTATCGGACCGTCGTGGTGAAGAGAGAGCTGAGTAGGGGGGCAAAGCTCTCGATTTACCGATCGATCTACGTTCCGATCCTCACCTGTGGTCATGAGATTTGGCTCATGACCGAAAGAACGAGATTGTGTGTACAAGGGTGCTTATTATGTCCTTTGATCATATTGTATGAAAAACTGAAAAAAGGGAAATTTCACACTTTTATAGTTATCTTTACAATGAAAGTGTTAAGAAATTTGTTCTAGTAGTCTATGATAACTTTTTCACCTTTTTTCAGCATCATTATATGCAAATATTGCCGTTTTGTGCTTGTCCCACACCCAGACTTTTGATCTTCAATGATAAAAATGAATGGTAAATGTTATGTGTCGACGCGGGTTGAGGAGCGGACCTGCGTCAGACGGAACCCAGCGCTACAAATAACCAGAAAAGCGGTTCCAAAAACAATATATTTATTACACCCACTGTGCATAAAAGGTGTAAAAACAAAAACAGCGTCCCTCTGGTGGATTGACTGTTGGCACGCTCTCCAGCGCCCGCAAGGATCAAAGCCCGGCACTCCTGGACTCACTACCACCGCCAAACACCCCCCAGGTGAACACGACAAACCGACTCTCTTTGAAGCAAAGAAGAGGTGAGGTAAGTCAGCAGTTACAACAATATCTTTCAAAAGACACACGCTATCAGCAACACATTCAGGTCTGTTATCTTTTTTAACTTTATGCAAATGAGCAGCTTCTCACAACAGGTGGAGGATCACTTATCCGCACGCCACAGCAGTGAGAAGCAAGCTGCACAATTCTCATCACAGTTCAAGTATACTGTGTAACAAAACACCAAGTTACTATCAACAATTAATCAAACACTTAATTACCTGTAATGTGTGCTGACAGCATGTGTCCTCACCCTTCCTTGCTTCACGGGCTCGATGTGTCAAACCCAGGCGCGGTCCTCAGCGTCTCACAAACGAACATCACAAGGTCGAGTTCCCGGCAGTTCTGCTTGAATCACACATGACTTAAATGCAGAACGCCATCCAATTATCTGCTTCAGCTGAAAGTCTTTAAGGTTGCATGTGAGCACCAGTCACAGGTGCTACACATGATGTTGATGAGGGTGAGGACTCTTCAGCCAGCACCTTCTCCACAGACAAATCAGTTTCCATGCCACCTGAAGAGCAAAGAAAAGAAAAGAACACCAAAATATCCAGCCACACCCCCCAACACACAACAGTACCCCCCCCATCAACGGGAAGCCTCCCGGCGACCGAACAGACCAGGCCTGAGAACGGCACCTCCCTCCGGGGTCCACGTCAGGAAGCAGACAGCACCACGCTCCCAAGGTCCACCACAGACAGCAGGACAGGCACCGCAGCTGGAAGGCCGGCTGGCATCAACAAAAGCCCCAAAACATTCCCCAGTACAATTCAACACACAGAAAAAAACATAAAACCCTCCCAAAACCTCCCCAGGGGACCGTCCCATCAAACCCCGGGAAGAAAAGAAAAACTACCAAACGCAAAAACCCAACACAGCCCCACAAACACAATACAAACGTAAATGCATAAAAGAAAAATAACAAACAACCCCCCCAGAATGACCTGCAGAGCCCAACCCCCCCCAGAAGGCCTTCATCGCCAGTTCCAGGAGGAACAGCCAGAACCATAATCCCACAAAGGTCCCCAGGTGTACATGGAGCAAACGGCGCCCTCCAGAGGACCGTACCATCAACCCCAGGAGGTACCCTCCCCACAACCCCGGAACCCCAGACCCGGTCACACTTGGCTAGTTGGCCCCAAGCCAATTCCCCCCCAGAGGACCGTCCCATCAACCCTGGAGGTGGAACCCGGAAGGAAACAGAACAAAATCAAAAATCAACCCCCGGAGGACTACCAAAAACAACCCCGGGGGGATATAAAACGACCGTAAACCCTGTTACCCTCCCCGGCACCCCGAAAGACCCCGGGTCCCTCCCAGAGCCCCTCGGCGGCTCAACTTTGGCGAACTGCTCAAAACATTAAGCCGGAGAAGGGAACAGGAAAAAACTAACCCAGCTCCAACCCCAAGGCGTAGCAGAGAACCAGAAATACGTCCGGTGCCCCAACTCGACCATACCCCAGCCTCTCGGGAGGGGTGGAACTACCGAAATGGCGAACAGCAACAGATTGGCCCACCCCTCCGACTGAGGTAAGTCTCCGCTGCACCACACCCCGGCAACACCAATGACGAACGGTACAAAGGCTCACCGAGGCTGGAGTGGAACCGGGCCCTAACCAAACCAAGAAAAACGCCTCTAACACCCCCCCCCCAGGTGCAGAGGTCTTCTGAGAATGCTCAGCGTGACCAACCTGCACCACCCCACAACCCACAAGACAAACGGTCTTGGGGCAAGTGAGGTTGGGGTTAGGGATGTAGAGAAATAAAAAACAACAAAATAAAACGACCCAACAATCCAAACAGAAAATACCTAAAAACACATAAAAAATTAACAATTAAGTGAGCCCAGGCGGACTTCTAATCGCCTAACAATCACTCCACCAGATACGCCTCTGACTCCCCATACAATTATAACCCCTATTTAAAGAAAACAAAACATTTACTCGTGCTAGATTTTTTTTTATTTTTTTTTTTAATGTGTGTTATTTTGCCTGTCCCAGAACACTTGGAGATACGTCACCATTATTTCTCTTGACGCTTACATGTCGGGGCAATACAGTAATCTCTGCACGTCCGAGCTGCATGGGCTCGTCAACAGGAGGAGCCAGAGGTCCCATCGGAGGAGCCTCAGTGGGGCGAAGAAGAGGCGGCCCAGATTTGATGGGCATCCTCTCTCGCGTCCACGCTCCTTCATCCGATCATCTAGACGAATCACCAACGATATTAGCTCATCTAAATCGTTTGGCTCGTCACGGACTGCCGGCTCGTCTTTTAATGACTCATTTATCCCATCTACAAACATTCCTCGTAAAGCTGCGGCACTCCAACCTGACTGAGCAGAAACCAGAGAACATTGCATCACCGCACAAGGCTCCGGACGACAAACAATCAGTTCGGACGCCGAATCTCTGGGTGACGGAGTTATCTGCACTAGTATCGATGATGCCGCAGCAGGAAGCGGAACGGCTTGCGCTGCAAGCTCCGTAACACGGGCGTCTGTTTGTTTAATTTGGTTTGCGAGATGCTGTAATTGCTCCCATATTTTCTCCAAGTGTTCTTGAACTTTTTCGGCAAAAGGAACCGCTTCTGCCGCTGGGTCCATTATGGAATGGCCGGGAACTACTGTTATGTGTCGACGCGGGTTGAGGAGCGGACCTGCGTCAGACGGAACCCAGCGCTACAAATAACCAGAAAAGCGGTTCCAAAAACAATATATTTATTACACCCACTGTGCATAAAAGGTGTAAAAACAAAAACAGCGTCCCTCTGGTGGAGTGACTGTTGGCACGCTCTCCAGCGCCCGCAGGATCAAAGCCCGGCGCTCCTGGACTCACTACCACCACCAAACACCCCCCAGGTGGACACGACAAACCGACTCTCTGTGAAGCAAAGAAGAGGTGAGGTAAGTCAGCAGTTACAACAATATCTTTCAAAAGACACACGCTATCAGCAACACATTCAGGTCTGTATCTTTTTTAACTTTATGCAAATGAGCAGCTTCTCACAACAGGTGGAGGATCACTTATCCGCACGCCACAGCAGTGAGAAGCAAGCTGCACAATTCTCATCACAATTCAAGTATACTGTGTAACAAAACACCAAGTTACTATCAACAATTAATCAAACACTTAATTACCTTTAATGTGTGCTGACAGCATGTGTCCTCACCCTTCCTTGCTTCACAGGCTCGATGTGTCAAACCCAGGCGCGGTCCTCAGCGTCTCACAAACGAACATCACAAGGTCGAGTTCCCGGCAGTTCTGCTTGAATCACACATGACTTAAATGCAGAACGCCATCCAATTATCTGCTTCAGCTGAAAGTCTTTAAGGTTGCATGTGAGCACCAGTCACAGGTGCTACACATGATGTTGATGAGGGTGAGGACTCTTCAGCCAGCACCTTCTCCACAGACAAATCAGTTTCCATGCCACCTGAAGAGCAAAGAAAAGAAAAGAACACCAAAATATCCAGCCACACCCCCCAACACACAACAGGTAAAGAAACGTTTTTTCTAATGTTTTAAAATATCTCTGAATAAAATATCAGTAAAATAATCAAAACATAATTGGGGTATTCAGTGTCATACAACTGTTGTGATTTTTTTTTTAAACAAAATGTAGTTGTCCCACACTATTGCCGTAATTTCCACCACAACACTGTAATGTCCCTAAACAGTTTGTATGAAAGATTGTTTGGGTAGTTTCTATGGAGATAAACAGTGACATCAGAGCACATGTATATAGCGCCAAATCACAACAAACAGTTGCCCCAAGGCGCTTTATATTGTAAGGCAATGGTGTGGTGGAAATGACATTTACAAGGCCAATAGTGCCCGTAGTTAAAGAATCACCCACAAGCGGCCGAGATGAGTTTCCTCCGCAGGGTGGCTGGGCGCTCCCTTAGAGATAGGGTGAGGAGCTCGGTCACTCGGGAGGAGCTCGGTGTCGAGCCGCTGCTCCTCCACGTTGAAAGGAGTCAGTTGAGGTGGCTTGGGCATCTTTTCCGGATGCCCCCTGGACGCCTCGCTGGAGAGGTGTTCCGGGCACATCCCATTGGGAGGAGGTCCCGGGGAAGACCCAGGACACGCTGGAAGGATTACATCTCTCGGTTGGCTTGGGAACGCCTTGGGGTTCCCCCCGGAGGAGCTGGGGGAGGTGTGTGTGGATCGGGAGGTCTGGGTGGCTTTGCTTGAGCTGCTGCCCCTGCGACCCGACTCCGGATAAAGCGGAAGAAAATGGATGGGTGGATGATGTTCCTCTCACAATAAATAGGTGTCTGTTGGGAAGGTGTCGTGACAGGGACCCACAACAGGGGGCGCTAAGGAACGGACAATGGATAAGCCAACCAGTAACAATTTAATGTTGTGGAAACACACAACGGAATACAGACAGAGATATGGATTGCCAATGATACACCAGGTGACGTGTGGGCAGGCTCGAAGATAGAAGACCTCTGGCGAGAGAAGAGCTGATTCCCACACAGCTTCCACCACCAGCGGGCCTGAAGAACACCGGAGCCGCCAAGTCCCGAGTCCCCAGGTGGCCTCTGCCTTCGGCTGTCGACCCTGGTACTGCTGGCAGAGAACAGAGAAAATCCAGGTGAGTGTGAATCCGCACACTCAGTAGTCCACTCACAGTCAATGTTCTCCAAGGAGGGAGCACCACCTCCAATCACACACTCGTGCAGCTCCTGTGTAACCACTTATCTGCTACTGAGCGTGATGCGAAGTCGTCGCGGTCACGCCCTTCTCCAGCTCCGATAAGAACTCCACAGGGCAAGCGGCTGCAAGGAAGAGTTACGTTAGCAGAGAAATTTACCACAGAGAATATTACCTCTTGGTTGCTGATTTCTCGGCGGGGAGGTGGAGTTGTAGTCTGGCTTTTATGGTGATGTGGTGAATGAGTGACAGCTGGTGCAGATGATGAATGACAGCTGTCACTCTCCGTTGCTCCAACGCCCTCTCGTGCTTGAAGCCCGCACTCCAAGCAGGGCACTATCTGGTGGTGGTGGGCCAGCAGTACCTCCTCTTCTGGCGGCCCACACAACAGGTGTCCTTTTGATTACTTTGACAATGCTATTGACAGATGGTAATAATTTTGAAATATATCGTGTCCACAGAAAATGTAATGTTTGTAGACAATATTATTTTATGTAGAGGGTATATCATCACATCTATGTGTTAATTACTTTGTTAACTTATTATTTCTGAGAATACATTCAGTTGAAAATGAAACATGAGTTGATGAAATGTTGTTGAGTATATGAATGTTAAACTTCACAGATAACAAACATTAGCAGCGATATCTACCTGAACTTCAAAATACCCTGGTTGGAGCAACAAAATATATTTAGGGGTTTTTATATTCATATAAAACATGGATGTTTGGAATAGGTTTCTGTGATTATATTGCTCAAATTATTTTTTGTATATATCAAATTAAAGAGAGGTTTTTCTGTTTCCTGGCTGCAGCTGCATCATGGGATAATGTAGTGTGGTTTGTTTGCACACTATGCAGGTAGTAGATCATCCCAGTACCATTTAACCACTACTAAATTTCTACTGAGTATTTTGGGCACCTTTCAGATTGTGCATACTCCTTTTTGTCGACTATGTAGTACAGTGGGGTGTGTATTTAGATCTACCCATGGAAATGCTCCTAATCTGAAGAGGGGTTTGGCCAGCTCCTTTCCATTTAATGTAACAGGCACAGAAACATGTTTCTTAGAGACTTGAAATTAGGTTTTTGTCAAGATGCATTACCTCAGTGGCTCTGTACTGTAAGAGCCCGGTCAGACGGTACATGGCGATAGCTGAAAGAAGGAAAAAAAGTCACAAATCGTAAAGAAAAGGTGGACGAATGAGCCTGCACTTCTCCCATCACTGAAAAACCTGTGACTCAAGAGCGCATAAAGGAATGAAACAAAACTGAAATTAACAAAAGAAAAATGAAGCGAATGCTGACCTTGACGCTTTAAACAAAATAAAAACGAAACATGCAAACGTGCGCACAGCCATTTGTCGCTGTGCGTACATGCACATGCCAGCCGGCTGTGCGCAATGCACACACGCACACTCCACGTTTGTGGCTGTGTGCATAGCTGTTCCAGACACAAACGGCTGTGCGCAGAACCACAGAGTGTGTGAGTGCTGTTTGTGGCTGGAACATGCGCAAAGTAGTTGATAAAACATTCTTGCCGCTATTGTTTCTGTAAGACAGTGTTGCTTTTCGTCCCAGACATGGTTGAGTCACGTTCAGCTCATCTTTAGTTAGTGATCCGTTCAGATATCGTCAACGTTCGTGCAAGACGTCGGACTTGGGAGGTTTGACGAAGTTGGATGACGGTTAAACGATGGCTCCGAAAGTCAACGTAAGTCCATATTTCTTGATTCGTTTTGGCTTCGGTGTCCTTCATTGGCCCTGTGTGACCGGGGCTTAACTAATATTGACTTGGAAATGTTCACGTGTCCATAAAATGACTTGCCTAAAGAAACTTGGCTGTTAATGTGATAATTTGTATTAAAAATAATTATAATATTTATTTTCAATCAATCAATTTTTTTATATAGCGCCAAATCACAACAAACAGTTGCCCCAAGGCGCTTTATATTGTAAGGCAAGGCCATACAATAATTATGTAAAACCCCAACGGTCAAAACGACCCCCTGTGAGCAAGCACTTGGCTACAGTGGGAAGGAAAAACTCCCTTTTAACAGGAAGAAACCTCCAGCAGAACCAGGCTCAGGGAGGGGCAGTCTTCTGCTGGGACTGGTTGGGGCTGAGGGAGAGAACCAGGAAAAAGACATGCTGTGGAGGGGAGCAGAGATCGATCACTAATGATTAAATGCAGAGTGGTGCATACAGAGCAAAAAGAGAAAGAAACAGTGCATCATGGGAATCCCCCAGCAGTCTACGTCTATAGCAGCATAACTAAGGGATGTTCAGGGTCACCTGATCCAGCCCTAACTATAAGCTTTAGCAAAAGGAAAGTTTTAAGCCTAATCTTAAAAGTAGAGAGGGTGTCTGTCTCCCTGATCTGAATTGGGAGCTGGTTCCACAGGAGAGGAGCCTGAAAGCTGAAGGCTCTGCCTCCCATTCTACTCTTACAAACCCTAGGAACTACAAGTAAGCCTGCAGTCTGAGAGCGAAGCGCTCTATTGGGGTGATATGGTACTACGAGGTCCCTAAGATAAGATGGGACCTGATTATTCAAAACCTTATAAGTAAGAAGAAGAATTTTAAATTCTATTCTAGAATTAACAGGAAGCCAATGAAGAGAGGCCAATATGGGTGAGATATGCTCTCTCCTTCTAGTCCCTGTCAGTACTCTAGCTGCAGCATTTTGAATTAACTGAAGGCTTTTTAGGGAACTTTTAGGACAACCTGATAATAATGAATTACAATAGTCCAGCCTAGAGGAAATAAATGCATGAATTAGTTTTTCAGCATCACTCTGAGACAAGACCTTTCTGATTTTAGAGATATTACGTAAATGCAAAAAAGCAGTCCTACATATTTGTTTAATATGCGCTTTGAATGACATATCCTGATCAAAAATGACTCCAAGATTTCTCACAGTATTACTAGAGGTCAGGGTAATGCCATCCAGAGTAAGGATCTGGTTAGACACCATGTTTCTAAGATTTGTGGGGCCAAGTACAATAACTTCAGTTTTATCTGAGTTTAAAAGCAGGAAATTAGAGGTCATCCATGTCTTTATGTCTGTAAGACAATCCTGCAGTTTAGCTAATTGGTGTGTGTCCTCTGGCTTCATGGATAGATAAAGCTGGGTATCATCTGCGTAACAATGAAAATTTAAGCAATACCGTCTAATAATACTGCCTAAGGGAAGCATGTATAAAGTGAATAAAATTGGTCCTAGCACAGAACCTTGTGGAACTCCATAATTAACTTTAGTCTGTGAAGAAGATTCCCCATTTATATGAACAAATTGTAATCTATTAGACAAATATGATTCAAACCACCGCAGCGCAGTGCCTTTAATACCTATGGCATGCTCTAATCTCTGTAATAAAATTTTATGGTTAACAGTATCAAAAGCAGCACTGAGGTCTAACAGAACAAGCACAGAGATGAGTCCACTGTCCGAGGCCATAAGAAGATCATTTGTAACCTTCACTAATGCTGTTTCTGTACTATGATGAATTCTAAAACCTGACTGAAACTCTTCAAATAGACCATTCCTCTGCAGATGATCAGTTAGCTGTTTTACAACTACCCTTTCAAGAATTTTTGAGAGAAAAGGAAGGTTGGAGATTGGCCTATAATTAGCTAAGATAGCTGGGTCAAGTGATGGCTTTTTAAGTAATGGTTTAATTACTGCCACCTTAAAAGCCTGTGGTACATAGCCAACTAATAAAGATAGATTGATCATATTTAAGATCAAAGCATTAAATAATGGATGACGGTTAAACGATGGCTTAAGGCTCCAGACCCTTAAATAGAATTAAAGGGTCTGGAGTACAAGCACATCTTGTTTCATTACAAATCCACTATGAAGTTCAGAGGCTAAATTCCAAAATGATCACTGTCCAGATATTTACAAATCTAACTGTACATGCTAAATTATGGTTAAATAGCATTAAAAACTGTAGTTGTTGGTAGGGTCTTTATGAACAAATTCATTATTGCAACAATGCCCTACTGTTGGATTAAATGTCATGGTCACAAATGAAATACTTCAGAGTTCAGTCATCTCTGTTGTGCTCAGATGGTCCTTCTAAGTTAGATGAGGACACTTATCTGTCCATCAGGAGCTTTTGGATGAGGACACTTATCTGTCCATCAGGAGCTTATCTCTTGCAGATTGCTGCCAGAGTTGTTGATCTCTTAATGAAGCTGGTAGTAGTCCTCCTGTCCACATTGCCCTGTATCATCTGTGTGTGTGTCTGCAGGACTGTGTCGATGCATTGCTGTACTCACCTCACACCCCCTCCTGTCCTGCTCAGATAGTGAGGATAATGTGACTGTTTTAATGTTAAGTGGCATAGTACAGCATTCGGATCTCAGCAGCATCTGTGAGTGATTCGCAGGGTTCAAATCCACCTGTTTATTCTTCAGCAGGCTGTTCTGGGCATCAGAGATCCAACAAATGTAGCACTTTACCCCTCTGGGATCCAGGGATCCAAGTCATTTTACCATACCTTCAGAAATTCGTCTTTGAAGGTACTTGCATATAGCATAACGCTCATGTCTTGCATCATAAATGTGCAGCGCAATCTCAGTTTTCTGGATGTGAGAAATACATTTGTCTAGAACACTGTGTAAAACATATCATTTGGCTCTAAATCCAAAAATATGAAATATGTTTTCAGAAATTCTTCAAATTGTTAGGGAATATACATTTTTATTCATTTGGCTGAAGTGTTTTGGTGTAAGAAATGGGTTTATCAGTCTTTGTCACAAAATTAGTGTAATATAAGCTATGTAAAATATTTTAAAACAATGTATAATAAAATATGTGCAGTGCAGCAACACCACTTGCTGGGAACTGTATGGTAGTGATCTGCTACATTCCAAAAGAACATATTTCTAAGATAAAATCACTCTCCAGTGCCAGCTGGGTGTCTTGTGTCTTCAGTAACTCTTTACTGAGTGAATAAAGTTTGGATCTGCTGGCGTGTCTGTGGGCCCCAGAGGGCTAACCAGTAGTTCATTCATGATGATCTGTATGTTTATGTTTTTATGTTGCTGGCCAAATGGCTGCTTCTGTCAAAGCTAAATTGAAGCTCATTTCATTGATGTTCATTCAGTCTGAGTTTTGAAATCCTGCTGAGTACTGACTGACACCAGTAGTAATACTGTAGTAAATGTAATGAATGCCTTTTTATTATCCATTTTAAAGACTACTACAAGCCTCTGCATTGGATCAAAGTGAGTTGAGCTGAGCAAGCTGTCCTTCTCTCAATACAAAAAATACCAGTGTAACTGCTGCAATGTGTTTCATCCAGTGTCATAACACAGCATTTCAGCATCTTCACTGCAGATGATTCCAGCTATTGTCCACTCTTGTACTTTGGTAAGCGGAGATACTGCGTTAAAAGGCATGTCAGATTTCAATAGCTTCTTTTTGAAGCTTAAAGAAAAATCATCTTGTTCAGTGAAGGTCACATCCATCTGCTTTGAAGAGTTATCAGCAAAATGTCGAAGTCGGGTGCTTCATAGATACTGAGGATAAGAGCATTTGGTCTGCCTGAGAAGAGCAACACACTCCGAACAATTTTTTTCCAACTAATGCTGGATGTTATGGGGAAAAGACGGAAAGAGAAAATGCCAGCGTCTAGTGCATGTAACTGTGGGCTAGGGGTTGAACATAATAAGATCAGTATATATTGGTACTTCTTGGCAGGTGTGGTGGCCAAGTGGTTAGTTCACTTGGTTTCAGTGCAGCAGGTTTGCAGTTCAAATCCCACCCCTGCCACATTTCTCCATACAATATGTAGTTGCGTCAGGAAGGGTATCTGGTGTAAAACTTGTGCCAGTTCAGCATGCAGATCCACCTCGGATTTGCTGTGGCGACCCTGAATGCAAACAAGGGACCAGTCGACGGGACTTATTTTTCATATATTGATAGTTCTTGACGACCCATTCGTAGAGCAGGGGATTGGATTGATTTCATGTCTTTGCTTCAAGATACCTGTTTCCTTGGACAGTACACTTAATCTGCATTGTCTCAGTCCACCAAGCTGTAAAGGGGCATGGTGGCTTAGTGATTAGCACTGATGCCTCACAGCAAGAAGGTCGTGGGATTGTTTCCCACCCTTTCTGTGTCAAATTTGCATGTTCTCCCTGTGTCTGCTTGGGTTGCCTCTGGGCACTCCGGTTTCCTCCCATAATAAAAAAGCATGCTTATTTAGGGTCTGCTCCTTTCTTTGCCCCTCACCAAGGCAGTGTCTCTACATCTGGAGTTGGTCCCTGGCTGCTGGACTGTGGCTACGCTATGCTCCTAGTGGTTGGATTGTGTCTAACTGTAATTAGGATGGGTTAAATGCAGAGGACAGATTTTGTGTATGTATGTACAATGACAATAAAGACCTTCTTCCTTAAGTGGCTACCAGCTTTGGTTGGGGAAGTAACTTGCGGTGCACTAGCATCTTGTCCAGGGAGAGTCCTAGACTGCTATCCGCTATGGCTACATGCGATGGTGTCTGGGTAATAAGCACCAACCCAGTGGGCCTGTGTCGATGCAGAATCAGCTTTACTGGAAAGAGGGCAAGGGCATTTTGTGGCAGTGGCATGTTGTCTTGGGACTTCCGGTGGTAGCTGTAGCTGCTGGAAGAGCTGCCATGGCAAATGGCAGTATATTCTGTATCTGCCGCGGCAGATGCCAGTATGTTTTTGTCTTGTTTGGAATCACTCATTTTAATAGCTATATGTCATATTGATGTAAAAATGCCAAGCCTCATAAATTACGTAATGAAAAATAAATGTAAAAAGTGTGGAAATAATATAGCCTATAGGGCTGGGCGATATGACTTAAAATTCATATCATGATATAAATTGAATCCCTTCACGGTAACTGTATATATAACAATATAAACTTAAGTGTAAAAGTTATAATGGAAGTGTTTCTGATTGGGTCATATAGTCCCTTTGCAAATAAATAAATAAATAAAAACAAAAAACATATAATTAATTTTGAGCGCTTGATTCTCTGACTTGTTAGACATGTATTTTTATGCTTTGGAATAATTTCATTTCGCCATTCCTGCTTCTGACCAGCAAGAGGCAGTGTTAGTTTGTCTGCTTTGAGATGCCACCATGTGGGTTGATGATCCTGATTGGCTTATGTTGTGGGGTTCCACCAATGATAGAGCGGAAGGCGTGTTTTTTTTTTTCTCTTTTTTCTCTGCTGTCCTGCCCCAAGACAGAGCTCTCAGTGCAGTTGAATGAGGAAATGTGAGACTGTTTATTGCAGCTTTCTGCAAATACGCGCACCAAATATGACCATAAAATTCACAAAAAAATCATTGCCGAAATTATTAAATTATTATTATTATTATTATTAAAATTATTATTATTATATGTAGATTTTTAATGGTTCTTCAGTTTATGGGTTCTTTAATAGATATCAACAGATAGTAACTAAGTTTGGGGTTTCCATTAGAAAGCACGTAGAGTATAGATTTTGTCTTCCTATAGTAAGCTAGCAGGGTGAACTGTAGCTAGATACCTAAAACATATTACATCATAGCTTCTGTTTCTATAATAACATAACCATATTTATAGCTTACCCTACTAGCTATAATTTAGTTTTACAGCAAGTCTACAGACTAGGTAGACATACGAGGTCTATTAGATAAGAAACCAACACTTTTATTTTATTTTTTTTACTATATGGCTTTGAATGATGTGCGATTACACCAATCATGCTTGAACCCTCGTGCGCATGCGTGAGTTTTTTCACGCGTGTCGGTGACGTCATTTCCCTGTGGGCAGGCCTTGAGTGAGATGTGGTCCAGCCCTCTCAGCTGAATTCCTTTGTTTCACACGCTGCTCGAGACAGCGCACGTTGCTTTATCAAAATTTTTTCTGTACCTGTGAGGAATATCCGAGTGGACACTATTCGAGAAATTAAGATGGTTTTCAGTGAAAAGTTTAACGGCTGATGAGAGATTATGGGGTGTTTCTGTCAGTGTAAGGACTTCCCACGGAGCGGGATGTCGCGCAGCGCTTCCAGGCGCCGTCGTCGGCCTGTTTCGAGCTGAAAACATCCTAATTTAAGGCTTAATTCACCCAGGACGTCATGAGAGAACAGAGAAGATTCAGAAGAGGCCGGCATAAGGACTTTATGCAGACATTCCACTGTTTAAGGACATTTTTTAATGAAAGACGTGCGCGCAAATTCGCCGAGTCGTTTCCGTGACGACTTGGCGAATCTGTGTGCGCCGCGACAGGAAAAACACCTCCGTGTTGAAAACCATTTGTAAAATTCAGGCGGCTTTTGATGGCTTTCAACAAGTGAGTAACTGAGAAATTGTTTAACAGCTTGGGCATGTTCCAACTTGCCCGTTAAGGTTTCCAACGGAGGTGTTTTTCCTGTCGCGACCCCCCGCGGTCAGGTCCGGCCCGACATGCGACTCTGCCCGCACGTTCTTTCATTACAAAATGTCCATTAACAATGGAATGTCCGGATAAACTCCTCATGCCGACTTCTTCTGAAAGTTCTCTGTTCTCTGACGACTTCCTGGGTCAACAGAGCCTGAAATGTGGAAGTTTTCAACTTGAAATGGCGAGACGCTGCCGTCTCGAAGCGCAGATCGCCGTCAGGCACCGTGGGCTGTCCTTAAAGCGACACTACCAGACCAAAATCTCTCATCAGCCGTTAAAATTTTTACTGAAAACCAGCTGAATTTATCGAATGGTGTCCACTCAGTTGTGCCTTACAGTTTTGAAAAAATTTTGATCAAACAAAGCAGCAGTCTCTGAGCCATTCCTAAACAATGAAAAAATCGACGAGAGGGTGGGCCACTCCTCACTCAAAGACTGCCCACAGGCGAATGACGTAACCGACAGGCGTGAAAAACTCTCGCATGCCCACGAGGGTTCAAGGATGTCTGATGTAATCACACGTGATTCAAATCCATATGGTTTTTGAAAAAAATAATAAGGTCGGATACTTTTCTAATAGACCTCATATACTACAATCTTCTCTTGTATGAATATTTAGGTTTTAGTAGCTTACTCCAATAATATTATGTAGTAACTATATGCATGCTGTCCATATTCTTGAGCTGCTTAGGTGGGTAGGGAGAGTTCCCATGGGATCAAAAAGCTTTTAAACCTACCATCCCTGGTTCTCAAGACCAGGCACACAAGTGGCTCTACTCTTCTTTTTTTTAGATATTTAGATATACTTTAGTATACACTAGTAGAGATCTACCTTAGGGCAGGGGTGGTGACCAAGTGGTTAATGTGCTTGGTTGGTTTCAATGCAGAAGGTTCCGGGTTTAGATCCCACCCCTGCCACATTTCTCCATGTAATGTGGAGTTGCGTCAGGAAGGGCATCTGGTGTAAAACCTGTGCTAATTCAACATGCAGATCCACCTTGGATTTGCTGTGGCGACCCCGAGTGCAAACAAGGGAGCAGCCGAAGGGACTTACTAAGTAGAGATCTACTTTAGAATTGGTATGTATAATAGAAGATATACCTTACTGAGTTTTCATGTGAGTTTACATGACCAAATTCAGTCAGGTGACTCCAGAGGGATAAAATAACTTATAATTTTACACTCTTACAAGGAGGAGATTTAATCTGCGGAGGTGGAGATGGAGCCTGAGATTGAAGCATTGACTGCAGCCTTTTACAGTTGTTCAGAGTCACTGAGGAAGATATGATGACGTCATCAAGAAGCATTACCGCTATTGGTCAGTGGAGTCTAAATCTCTACCGTTGGCCAAATGGCCAGCTTCCATGTGTGAGCATGAACAGAGTGTACATGGAAAAAAAAAAAAAAAAACTCCAACTACACTGTATAAATAAAAAATTTTAAAACAATTAGCCGCCAGAATATTTTTGCGCTGAATAATTGATTACACCAGAAACTAATCAACAACACCCTGCATACTTTTCCCAAGTGAAGCCATCAAATTGCGTATTCTAGCAAGTTTAATTACAAACCCAATTCCATTGAAGTTGGGACGTTGTGTAAAATGTAAATAAAAACAGAATACAATGATTTGCAAATCCTATTCAGCCTATATTCAGTTGAATTCACCACAAAGACAAGATATTTAATGTTCAAACTGATAAACTTTATTGTTTTGTGCAAATATTTGCTCATTTTGAAATGGATGCCTGCAACACATTTCAAAAAAGCTGGGACAGTGGTATGTTTATCACTGTGTTACATCACCTTTCCTTCTAACAACGCTCAATAAGAGTCTGGGAACTGAGGATACTAATTGTTGAAGCTTTGTAGGTGGAATTCTTTCCCATTCTTGCTTGATGTCTCCATTGTCGTATTTTGTGCTTCATAATGCGCCACACATTTTCAGTGGGCGACAGGTCTGGACTGCAGGCTGGCCAGTGTAGTACCTGCATTCTTTTACTATGAAGCCATGCTGTTGTAACACGTGCAGAATGTGGCTTGGCATTGTCTTGCTGAAATAAGCAGGGATGTCCATGAAAAAGACGTTGCTAGGATGGCAGCATGTGTTTCTCTAAAACCTGGATGTACCTTTCAGCATTGATGGTGTCATCACAGATGTGTAAGTTGCCCATGCCATGGGCACTAACACACCCTCATACCATCACAGATGCTGGCTTTTGAACTTTGCGCTGGTAACAATCTGGATGGTCTTTTTCCCCTTTTGTCCGGACGTCACTACGTCCATGATTTCCAAAAACAATTTGAAGCGTGGACTCATCAGACCACAGCACACTTTTCCACTTTGCTTCTGTCCATTTCAAGTGAGCTCGGGCCCAGAGAAGGTGGCGGTGTTTCTAGATGTTGTTCATGTATGGCTTTTGCTTTGCATGGTAGAATTTTAACTTGCACTTGTAGATGTAGCGACGAACTGTATTAACTGACAATGGTAAGATCCTTTACACAATGATGTCAGTTTTTAATGCAGTGCCGCCTGAGGTATCGAAGATCACGGGCATTCAATGTTGGTTTTTGGCCTTGCCGCTTACGTGTAGAAAGTTCTCCAGATTCTCTGAATCTTCTGATTATATTATGGACTGTAGATGATGGAATCCCTAAATTCCTTGCAATTGAATGTTGAGAAACATTGTTCTTAAACTGTTGAACTATTTTTTCACGCAGTTGTTCACAAAGTGGTGATCCTCACCCCATCTTTGTTTGTGAATGGCTGAGCCTTTTGGGGATGCTCCTTTTATACCCAATCATGACACTCACGTGTTTCCAATTAGGTGTTCTTTGAGCATTCATCAACTTTCCAGTCTTTTGCTGCCCCGTCCCAACTTTTTTGAAACGTGTTGCAGGCATCCATTTCAAATGACCAAATATTTACACAAAAACAATAAAGTTTATCAGTTTGAACATTAAACATTTGTCTTTGTAGTGTATTTAATTGAATATCGGTTGAAGAGGATTTGCAAATCATTGTATTCTGCTTATTTACATTTTACACAACGTCCCGACTTCATTGGAATTGGGGTTGTATTTAGTTGGGATAATTAATATGAGAATTTTACAAAAACATGGGGTCTGTAATGAGAAGTACATGTACACCAAAAATATTTTCCCAATAATCCAAAAGTTTAAATTTTAATTCAAATTTAACAACATCAACAACATAAAACATTTGATTTACAGTAAATATTTTTGTTTCTTTTTGCTGTGCATTAAAGAAGTTCCATTGACAAAGAAGACCAAACTAAAATCCTGATGCCCCAGTCACACTAGAGCACGAATTGCACGAATGCCGTACGAAATGACATTGGAATGACATTCGTACAATTCATGCTGCATTCCAGCTGCACTCCAATACCTCGTACAGCATTCCTACAGAACTCGGCACATTCCTGTGTCGCTCGTGCTGGAAAACATCTGAATGGTGGTGGGGTCAGTCGTACCGCATTCGTACTGCCGTAGGAATGGACATTCGAACATCAGTCATGCAATTCGACCTGCAGTCAAACTGCATTTGAACTGCATTCAAATTCCTTGGGACAGCATTTGTATGGCACTTAGGGAAATACGCCAAATTGGCAGGCCAGCACGAATATAGCGAACAGGCACACTACTGTCGTGCTGCATTCTAACTGGGAAATATTTGTATGGTGGTCGTACTGCTGTGTGACTGCTAGCTCGAATGGCATACGAACTGGCATCCAAATGGCAACCCTCCAGCATTTGGAGCAGTCTGATCACGTCGGCATGTCCCAATTGTGCCCCCGATAATCCAAACCCCTCTGCTCCCCCCCTGCATCCTATTCGGGTGCTCAAAGGAAATATTGTAATGTGCAAAGTCTGTGGCACGCAATCATCATGTGCACTCGATGTGAACATTGTGCAGTCACACTGAATCCACTGTGTTTCACAGCGACTCACTTGGTTGGGACTCCGGCGAGGATGGGTGCATCTCCTCCTCTCTTCTCTCTTTCTGTGTTCCTCTATCTCTGCCCCAACCTTCAAAAGTCCCAGCTTCACCAGAGTGTGTTTTTGCTGCTTGGATTCGGCACTGCCCTGACCTACCAGAAAATTGGCAAGACGGCTGCTACCAAAACCACAACCACACACCTATCCGTCATGATTAATGAGGTGGGCAAGGCAGTACAATCTCAGACTAGGTTAACTCTTGAGCTTAAATGCAAATTGGAAATCATCTCAGAGACTGATATGAACTCATCTGCACACATGATGCACATTCCCCCACCTCTACCCCCTTTTTGTTTCCATATGAAGATGTGCACAATGGAAAATAATTCTGATCTGCCATCTTCAAGGGGAATAATTGGAATTTTGTGTTTAATTGATGCACCATACTGTGTGATATTGACTTCATAACTCCAACTCCGCTTTATGCTTTTCAGTTAAAGTCTGCAAAATGATGTGACATCATGTGAAGCTGTGGATGAAGGAAAATTATTCCAGTTTCATGTCTTTAAAGGGAAATAATTAAACTTTTTTTTAATACATCATATTTGACCGGTTTATTAATTCAGGTATTTAATTCAGCTACTATGGAAGAGCAGAGAGCTTACTCACAGTTCTTTGGGTTTTTTTTTTTTTTTGCTTTTTCTTTTTCATGGGTTTGCTTCGCTTTATATAGACTCATAATGCAGACAGAGGCCATCTGGAGTGGGTGTCTCTTCTCACACATAGTTCTCATTCTGCACTCTCTTGAAGCTTCCACTGTCTTGTTTTTCTTACAGATTCCTTTGTTTGCCTGTATCTGGGGCTTACTCTGCTCCCAAAAACCAATGCTGCCACAATCCTGTGAAAACCGTCATGAAAATCCAGAATCCTTCATGCCATGATTTTCTTTCCATTCCCCTCAGATAGTGAGAAGATAGAGTAGATAGGGAGGAAAAAGCTTTAATCTTACAGTTATTAATAACTAAACACACACACACTTGTGTGTGTGTTTGGAGTGTGTGTGTGTGTATATATATATATATATATATATATATATATATATATATATATATATATATATATATAATATGTGTGTGTGTGTGTGTGACACACATCTAGGATCAGACTGAGCCGTTGCTTTTATAGACGTGTCCAATCTGGCTGGAGAGTGTTGAAGTTTGAGTCGAGATGTTTGCATGCATAAATTAGCACATAGAAAATGTGCAAAAGTCAGTGTGATTCTTCACATTTTATATGTGAAATGGACACTTTCCACATTTAAAATCTAATTGAGAGGTGATGATTGGCGTACGTGACTGTCTCCCCAACACACAGACACACACTTTCATTACACTCACAGCTTGGTTCCTGTGGCAGATCACATACTGTCAGATGTGTGAAAAGATTGATCATAGTTCTTAGAAATTTAATCATACTTGTACTTACTATTCTTGTTATTTTCAACATGGCAATACAACTCTGCATGCTGCTTTAGATTTATCTTGTGTCCTACACAGCTTTTTTCTTTTAGACTCATTTTACTTTTACCTGAGACCACTGAATATGGCCATTGAGTATTGCGAAGGCTTTGCGCCCGTCCGTCTGTCCGTCCGTCCATCCGTTCTTCCGTCCGTCTGTCTGTGCTCAGCATAAATCCAGTCCTATTACTGCCAGAGTCTAGAATTTATAGGAACATTCTTGGCACACAGACCTCGGACAACTTTAAATATGGCTAACCTTGACCTCTTTTAAGAGGTTTAATAAAAAATCACCTTCTGTTTCAGTCTATTCAGTTTTGCTTTTGAGTGGCAGTCGTGACAGCCAATCAGTATAGCTGCACCGTGATGTCAGTGGCTGGTCTCTCCAAAATCGCTTTGTCGTTTATATACATGCTTGTCATATATTATGTAAAATCTAGCAAGAAATAAACACTTCTAAAACTGGAAACGCTGTTTTTGTAACCCGATAACACCTCTGGAGTCATTTACAAGATATTTTGCAAATGTTAGCTTGTATGCTAACTTCCGCTAACACAAAGCTAACTTTCTATACAGTTAAATTTGTCTCATTAATACCTGCAAATGCACAGAGGGTGATCTACAAATATTCCTTGATTTGCACAACTTCGCTAATGTACACGCACACACAAGGCCTCCTGTAGACACTGTTAAAACGTAAATATTGTTTTTGATTGCTTGATTGAGAGAGGGGATCTATTGAACATGTACAAATTGTACACAATTCCAAGGACCTTAATAATTAATTAAACCACTGCAAATTATAAAAAAACACAATGCTCATATGGCTGAGTGTATTTTAGCATTGTGTTGTATTTTGTTTTTGCATGGGTACAGTTCTAAAACAGTAATATGGGTGAACTATACTACTCATTCAGGTAGCAACATACTGAAATTGCATAATGCAGAGTGCACTAAAGCCTTCCCCAAAAGCCATATTGTAAATTTGTTTCTCAGCTTTTTTTTTTTTTTTAATTTAAATTTAAATTTTTTAAAGTAATTTTTTTAAGTCTTGGGGCAAGCATCAGCATCTTCCAGAACCAAGTTAAAACTCCTGGCTATTTCTGTTATCTCCAGGTGATTGTCAACTTTGATGAAGTAATTATGCTAAATGGTTCAGAAATACAATACAAATTTGAAAGGGAAATTGTAGTTGTTTTATTTGCTGCATTGAAAGCGCAGGTAGCATACAGACACAGCAAATTTTTTGTTTGACTTATATTTGTTTATATTGTTTTTCAAATATAAGTCACACTATGCAAAAGCTCATCCTCTTTTTTCCTTTTTTTTCAGTCACATACTGATAAACCGCCAATTAAGTATAATGGCAAGCTGAAGTTTTCTTTTCAGCAGTCTTTGTGGGTTCATCATCTTCTAACATTACATTCTGTCAGACTGTATTTCGTGGCTGCTTGAGAGTTGTTTGACTGCTGCATTTATCTTTAGCTTTAAAGAGACAATTACTTTGGGAGTTGCCCCTCTTTTTATTGCAGTTATATATAATATTTAAAAGTCGATATCCTGAATATAAGGTGACACTCCCCCCCCCCAAGGATTGGAAACCCAAGATATGTTGTTTCCCTAGCAACAGTGGTTGTCTATGTGTAAAGGTCAACACCTTTGTTCTACTTTAATTCTTACTGTCTAATTTGTTCTCCTGTCTTTTGGGCACATTTCCTCCTGAAGACTTCCATCTGATGGAGAAGTGGTTGTCGGTGCTTGAAGAAGTGCCATGTTTCCTTGTCACGCTACCACCTGGCCCACTTCTGAGCCAGTGGCCTCCTGCGGGACTCAGGCAGCCTCAACACAGCCGTCACAACCTTTGCCTGATCTGCTGTGCAGCTGTCCCGCACCACCTTTGAACACTCACTCTGAGACACCCTCCCCAGACCCTATGGAGTCCCTCATCGTGGTCACTGAATACGAGTCGAGTCGACCATCTGGTGAATCTGGAAAAGAGGAGGAGGTAAGGTCAAACAAAGCAGGTTGTATACAAGAGCTGGGATGGACCGTAACTGGTTATTGTGGTCTCAACGGAATGAAACTAGAAGGACACTCATTAGAGATCTGAAATGTTAGGAATTCTTTTAATTCTCTGTATCTGTAACTTTGTCTGATTTACCCTAAAATGTAGTGGTACTTATTCAAGGTCAGAGTCAACCCTTTTGATCAAATGTCTTCAAATTAGTTAATTAGTGAAAATGGGTGAAAACTGAACACCATGTTTGATATAATGTAAGGGAGCAGCAGAAGGGACTTACTTACACCATTTTGATGGCGATGTATCATGTTCGTTTTTTTTGTTTTTTGTTTTCCCCCTCACTTCCCATTTGATATTGTAGAACTTGAGTCTCTGTGGTTATGATTTTGGGATTTGTTGGTGATCCCAGCAAAATCAACATCTCTGATCAATGTTAAGTGCACAATTTTTGCAAACTCAAAACTTCAGATAAATTATATCTGACTGTACAGATGCCATTGTACTGTTACTATATGATGCACAAAAAAGGAAAAAAAAAATGCTACATGGCACTGCTGCTTTTACGTAAAAAAAATATTTCCATATTAAGTGGTTCAAGCAGTATTATTGAACCCGAGCTTATCTTTGAAAATAGACAGATACTGTTTCATATTCCTAGGCTTTGGAAAATTGTAGGCATGTACCCTTTAAAATGCAGTAAGTGAATGAATAGGTGGAGAGTTGAATCTGTCGCCTCCAGTTTTGAATGTGGTAATTCAAAAACAGGTCTTGTCTCTCCAGAATAAAAGGGTATGTAGTGAGCATAAACCAGTTAAACTTTGATTAAGTTTGATGCACCAGATCAATGCAAAAAGCAACTTTATTTAGCTTACATAATGTATCATAGACCTGTCTGCATGGCTAGGCTTTAATCGTGTCATACATGATGGAAATTAGAAGCAGGTGTGGTTACATGTATCTTGAAATGAGCTTTTTAGTCACTTTCTTGCATTTCCAAAGTCTAGTTCTTCTGCTTGTAAAGATGACACACCCCAAAATAATACGTATGAATCTCCATAGGATGCCCTCAAACAGCAAACGTGGCCTTTCATACATGTTTGACATTCATGCAGTATTTAAAAATTTTAAACAGCTCAACTTGACCATCTCACTTTTCAGGTGGAAGAGATGGATAGCTCTGAGATGCTAGAGCCCACTTCATCTATGACGGCACCTTTCCGGACTCCATCCTGTGACCTGCTGTCCCACATGGTTGGTCGCCCAGAGGCTCTCCTACCTGACAACCAAGAACAAAGAGGAAGATTAAATCTGTCCGACAGGAAACTTTCTCTGCAGGAACGCTCACACACTGCAACATCACCCTGTAGCTCCCCGGGACTCAATGGCCGCTATATTTACCCATCATTGCCCTACTCTCCCATCACATCACCCCATTCCTCGCCACGCTTGCCTCGACGACCCACTGTGGAGTCCCACAGTGTCTCCATCATTGATCTGCAGGTACAGTCAGGCCTTGTGGCAACTATGATAGGTATACTTTAGGCCTGTTGTGATGTTTATTTGGCTTCCTGTGACTTTTACTGGTCAATTTTCCATTATCGTTCAAATGTTCAAGATGACCATGACAGTTGGTTAACATGAGGTTGTAGACATGGTAAATAAAAGCAACCTGTATTTATCTTTATGATTAAACAGTGTAATACTCACACAGGGCAGGGCTTTGATCAAATCTTGCACATCTGCGTCATGAATAATAGAAAATATCAGGATCACATATGTCTGAAAGTAAGCAGATCTGCATATGCATTTTGTCTCCAGCCTTAAAAGCAGCAGCACTGGTTCAAACTTGAACTTTATGGATTAAAGGTAAGAAATGGCAGCATCATAGGTTGTAGATGATAGCTGTGATCAGTGATAGAGAGGTGTGTGTATGTAGAGGCAGACACCTGTAGATGCAGTGATGTAGATGGTAACTCTCCTGCAGTGATTGTCTTCAAGACAGATGGTTGATTTATAGCCAATTTATTCAGGAATGGACGGAATGAGAAAGTTGCAAGATAAACTGGCAGAATAGTTCTTTAAAACATATGGACATGCAGGCTGAATCAGCAGCGCATTCAAGCACTTGTGTTCGTGATTGACTGATTGGTTTTAGTTTGTCACAAGGATTATGCAACACACTTCTGAATAGATATTCATGAAGGGTGGTGATAGTGGTGGAACATAGGCTAAAGATGAATCCATCTGGATTTGGGCTCATTCAGGAAGTTTTCTTTTTCATTTTTGTCAAACAAGCAGGTGGCTCTGAAGGGTAGGAGTTGGACCTCTGTTGGGGAACTGTGGAGTGTGGCGAGGAGTTCTGAAAGCATCATATGGACAAATTCTGGAGACTGTTCCTGATCTGGCGTTGATCACCAACTCCCTAATTGTAGTCCATGTACTTCAGAGGTGTCAAACTGATTCCAGAAAGGGCCAAGAAGGTGTGGGATTGTTTTGCAACCACCCACTCCACCAAATGATTTCACTGATTAATTGATTAATCACTTTGAGCAAATGGAATCAGTAAATTAGTGAAATCCCCTGGTGGAGTGGGTGATTGCAAAGGAAACCTGTGCCCTCTTGGCACTATCTGGAATCAGTTTGAGACCTCTGATGTACTGAGACATTTCATCATTTTGATGTTTTTTAAGTCTTGGTTGTGATTTGTTATATTTATTTTGTTTTTATTAATGTGGCCCAAGCAGATGGCCACGTGTGTGAATGAGAGGGAGCCCGCTGGAATAGTGCGGTGACAAGGAGTAGAAGCGGTGAAAGTAGATGAGTTTAAATACTTGGGGTCAGCTGTCCAAAGTAATGGAGAGTGTGGTAGAGAGGTGAAGAAGAGAATGCAGGCAGGTTGGCGTTGGTGGAGAAATGTGGCAGGAGGGATTTGTGACCGATGAATATCTGCAAGAGTGAAGGAGAAAGTTTACAAGACTGTAGTGAGACCAGCTATGTTGTACGGCTTAGAGATGGTTTGGACATATGCAGAGGAGGGATCCAGGGTATATAGGGAGAAGGATGCTGAGGATGGAGCCACCAGGCAGTAGGAGAAGAGGGAGGCCAAAGAGGAGGTTCGTGGATGTGCTGAGGGAGGAAATGCATGTGGTTGGTGTGACAGAGGAAGTTAGAGAGAACAGGGTGAGAAGGAAACAATTGATCTGCTGTTGTGCCCCCTAACATGAGCAGTTGAAAGAAGAAGGAGATGGCCACCCCACTGAGTTTGGTCAGCTTGAGGTTTCTTCCTGTAATTAAATAAAATGCTTGAGGGAGTTGTCCTTGCCACAGTATGCTTGCTTAGGGTGTTCAAAAGGTTTGACCTTGCTCATGTGAAGTGCTTTGAGGTGACTTATTCTGTCATTTGGCGCTGTATAAATAAACTGAATAGATAATTGTGTGGTTTGACTACCAATGTACAGTATAGATCATTGTTTGATTCCAGGTTTGTGGTATGCTACTTGTCTGTGTCCTTGGACAAGAAAGTTCATCTGCATCATCCCACTCCACCCAGTTGTAATGGGTACTGGCTTTGATCACAGAAATAATCTGCAATAGACTGGCACCGTGTCCAGGGAGACTCATAGACTCTCATTCACTTCATGCTACGGTATCTGTGGAAAAAACCAGCAGTCCGATGGGCCTCATGGCTGATTATAGGACGGACTTAATTCTAATTCATTGTTTTTTTTTTTATATTGACCAGTTTCTGGTGAAAATTGGCATAAAAATCAACCTTGATAGAGGTATACGCTTTTCTGCATTCTACTGTAAGCAGGTGCTTTTAATTTGACACAAAAACAGACTGTGGCAGAAGACATTAAAGGTAGCATACTTTTCACTTATGACACCAGGAGCATGACACTTAAGTCACTCATGGCAACAGCAACATAACACTTAACTAAACTCACTAAACCAATTGAACTACAAAAACAGAATAAATCAATGACACTAACAACACTGTTGAACTAACATGAACCATAATAACAACATTTAAAACTCCCTGACCCTGAACTACAATATCCATTGTTTACTGGTTAGCTAAAATTGCTAATTTTGAAAAAAGTATTTGTCCTATCAACTTTCTATTTTCGCAGTGTTCATCCTTGACCCAAAATACAAAAGCATAACAAACGGCAAATGTCAGCTCTCCTCGGTTTCGCCGTGATCGAAGCCATAGACACGCATGCACACAGAGGCCACTTGGCTGTTATAATATAGATAGTTTATTGCTCTTTGAAAGCGTGTGCTTGCATTATCAGTAGCATAGTAGCATAAAATAGTCTGACAATGGCAATAATGTCATCTATCCCAATTTTTTCTGTGACCATCCACCAAAGTAATTGCATATTATGACAGGCTTATAAGATTTTACATGTTGGTATGCAACACTCCACTCACACATTCACTAATGTGAAGTTGTAGAATTTATCACCTTTATATTGGTCATATGGCCTTTGACATTCGGTGATGTTGAAAGGTCAAATTCCAGGTCCCAACTCTTTACTTCAAATAGTTTGTAGCCAGTATTGACAAAACGTGATGGAGGGGTTGTGCATTCATCAGTGTGGTTCAGTTTTGTATAGAATTGATCAACTGTCAAGCCTCCACAGATCCAGTTGTTACTGAATCATAGAATTTGTTTGCAAGATTCAGTTTCAAACGTGTAAGGTGTGGGTGTTACATTCTCTGAGCACCTCTTGCTGGATTTATTTTGATGAGCTGCAGTGTGATTAACTGCATGAATGGATTTGTCACAGCAGAATGTGTTTACTCTAAGCAATGCCTTGGAAAATGAGAAACTGAATTGGCCTGTTAAAGCAAACTGTTAAAGCAAACTGTTAAGGAAGATATTAAGTACCTTTGAAAACAACACATTACAACAAACTGCAGTTGGAAGAATCTTCTGTGTTGAGGATGTGTAGCAGCTGATGTGTATTTGAAAGTATTTTCACTTCTCTTTTCTTTACTCCCTTCCTTCTTCAAGGACTGTGTTCAGCTCAACCAGTACAAGCTGAAAGATGAAATTGGAAAGGTACTGGAACCAGCACAGAGCGCACTCACGACTTTTTCATTTCCTTCTGCTTTTCTGTCTAAATGTGTGCGCTTCGAGCAGCACAGATCATCAAGGACAGGCAGTAACCGTCTCTGATATCCTCTCTCCGGCTGTCCTCATTTCCCAAACTGTGTAAACTACAGGCCACGGGAGGGTTGGAAAATGGATGAGAGGCTGGTATAAATAGCACTCTCCACGGGTTGAGTGAGCTTTACTGGATATGAGCTTGTGTGTGTGTATTTGCAGACACGTTTTTGATCGTGGCTTTGGATTTTTGTTAAGGTGCACATTTATTTTCAGGTAGGCAAACATGTTTCTGTTTGTTTTTGTGTTCAGCAGAGACACTAAAAGCTTTTTCGGGGTGGTGGAGAGGATCCTGTTATCGGATCCTTTCTAGGGCTGCAGGATGAGCTCTGTGCTGCATCTCCAGTCTGCTCTTCCTGCAGGAAGTCATCTTGCTTTCCATCCCTCCCTCTTTCTCTCTGTTTGAATTTTACTGTGTGTATGAATACATGCATACAGTCTGTTAACTTGGCCTGGTGTTTATGCTGATTTCCCCGTGCGTGAGTAGATGAGCTTGATAGCATTAACCAGCCTGAAATCAAAAATAAAAAGGTGAGGGGAGAGATGACTGGAATGTCTCTGTTTTTACTTTGAACCAGAGGCATTTTTTTTTAACTTTTCACTGAATCTAGTTGTATTTTCTTCTGTTCTTTCACAAGGGCTCTTACGGCGTTGTCAGGCTGGCTTACAATGAAGATGACAACACATATTATGTAAGTCTTCTTTCCAAAGATTTCTCCCCAGCCAGTTCTCTTGCCGAGTCCCTAATTTACTTTTGTGTGCACAGTATCTTCATAATAATCAACTCCCGTATAATGATGTTTCCACTTCATTTGTGTTTGTGATCGATGTGGTAACACATCAGCTCAAGCGTTTTCTTGCTGTTCATTATTACTGCTGCAATCCACATTAAGCTGTGTGATATTTACAGACAATGATGTGGATTATATTTATAATCTTCCCAAGTGACAAGGGCCACATGCCCCATTCAGTAATTATGTTAATTCTGTAATAACGGAAGCAATTTTGGCTTTTTAAACATGAAAATATTCCAGAAAAGGGTAAGTTTCCTGTGAGTAGTACAGCTGTTGAACATTTGTGACAGCATGGTGGCCAACTTTTTCACTTTCCCCCAGTATCCAGTCCCTGTCTGTGGGAAATTCACATTTGCCCTGTGTATGTATGGATTTCCTCTGGGCTCTCTTGTTTTCTCTCATGACAAAAGATGTACGTTAGTTAAAATGCTGCTTCCCCTGCCATTGACAAAGGCAGTATGTGCGTACACTAGGGGCCTCGTTTGTAAAACTCTGTTTAATCATGATTGAAACTCTGCACACAAAGTCAGAAATGCACATGTACATTCTTTTTTGTTAAACCATGTGTGCGCATGGGCCTGCTTTGCACTCCCATCCTTGGGCATGAATGAATGTAGATCTAAAGTCATCATTTGCATATGAAGCATTTAAAACATGGCCAGCTCACAGAGAACAACACTGCAAAGAAGAGGGGGAACAAAAAGCACAGAAGGAGTTTTATTTCAAAGAATGTAAAATTGACATTGTCAACTGAGAGGTGGAGAAAAGGAAATTGTTTCATTTGGCAGAGGTTCTCTATTCTGAAATCATGTTTAAAAAGAAAGCCACTGAATGGGTCAGAAGTAGTAGAAGTGATCAGTTCTTGCGCAGCGCAAAGCTACAACCCCAAATTACAAAATGATTGGATGGTACGGAACATATAACTTTTGACGCCTGTGAGTAAGTCCCTTCGGCTGTTCCCTTGTTTTTCCACTGCAGATCTGAGGTGGATCTGCATGTTGATTTAGCACAAGTTTTACACCGGATGCCCTTGACGCAACTCCATATTACATAGAGAATGGGCAGGGGTGGGGTTTGAACTAGGAATTTTCTGCACTGAAAATAAGTGCACTTCACCGCTAGGCCACCACCTCTGCCTAATTTTGGATACCTGTACAAACAGAAATTGACCTGTCACCATTTTTGCTGTTTTTACCCTATGACATTCAGTCATAGATAGTGCAGCCGGTCTGCTCTGTGTCAGCCTGATCCCGTCAAATCTCAGAAGCTCAGCAGAGCAGGATCTGGTTAGTACTTGGATGGGAGACCTCTTTGGAACACCAGCGGCTGTGTGTGTTTCTCCAGGTAAAACTGGAGTTGCATCAGGAAGGGCATACGGCGTAAAACCTGTGCCATTTACCAATGCGGATCTGGCTGTGTCCGCTGTGGCGACCCCGAACAAAAACCGGGAGCAGCTGAATGACCAACAACAACATAGATAGTAGCAGGGGTGGTGGTCAAGTGGTTAGTGCGCTTGGTTGAAACCCCACCCCTGCCACATTTCTCCATTTAATGTGGAGTTGCGTGAGGAAGGGCATCCGGTGTAAAACATGTGCCAAATCATGTAGATCCACCTCAGATCTGCTGTGGCAACCCCGAGTGAAAACAAGGGAGCAGCTGAAGGGACTTTTACATTAAGTCATAGATAGTCCAAACTACACCTTTTTTTATTTTTATGATCAGACAAACAATATGGTATACTTTTTGAAATGACTGGTGTATTTTTAAGTATTGACCCCTTCTTTGACCCAGACTCAGCTATAGCTGCCGCCTGGCATGGCAACCATACGTTCTTGTGTAGGTTGTGGTATACTGAGGAGTGTAAGAATTGTTTAGTGATAATGAAAACCTGCTTGGGCCATGAACTTTCTTTGTCATTATCTCTCCAATCTTAATCACAGTCACTCACTCTCTCTTGTAGGCTATGAAGGTGTTGTCCAAGAAGAGGCTGATGAGACAGGCAGGTTTTCCTCGTAAGTCTCAAGCCAGTTCCAGATGGTTAACACTCCAGTGGTGCATAGACACACAACAGTAATATTCATAGCTAATATCAGACAGCAGAATCTGCTCACCTTTCCTCTCCCACATACACCCCTATTATGCCTCTCCGTTCCCAGGGAGACCTCCCCCTCGTGGAGCAAAAGGAGGTCCTGAGGGTCCCCCTCAGCCTAAAGGACCCCTGGAGAGGGTCTATCAAGAGATTGCCATCCTGAAAAAGCTGGATCATCATAATGTAGTCAAGCTAGTAGAGGTGAGTGCTGTTAACACATTTATGCCAGGTTTATTTTCCCCTGACCAACCGAATGAAACATCAATGGGGATATAGTCAAGAGCACCATCCAGTTGAACATATCTCCAAGACCCTTGGGCCCAAATCAACGAAACGTGGAATATGGATAGTCACAGTATGGAGGACAATCATCATAGCTACAGTGGAAGGATGTTATTTAGGTCACGAGATCAAGGAGATCTAAAATCATATTTTGGCTCACAGAGGCAGTGTTATTTAAGATGGGTACACAAAAGTTTGACCCAACCTAAAATGGACTCCAAAGCACCTGTCAGGTATCAGATGAGCGTACCTTTTTGTTTTGTTTTTTTTACACAGGTACACACATACGTTCATGTGTACATGTACCTTTGCTAAGAAGCAGCAGTGTCCTTAGTGGCCACAAAATCCTGTCAGTTGGCTAGAAGGCTTCATGGCAGTTTGATAGGCCTGTTTTTATTTGAAGTTTTGGTCATTGTGTATGTTAAAAGATGCTAATGGGGCCCAAAATAGGAGGCTTATTTGTATCCATCAGCTCTTAAAATTTCATAATTGAATGTTCAGTAATTTTTACAGTTATTTTCAGTAACTTTTTTTGCAGACCCACTGACTGACTGACCCCGTTAATCCCATGCTTGCCCTGCTAATCACTTGTATAAACTTTCAAACTCAATTTTCCCATGTGACATATATTTCATTTTATCAAACAATGTGTTTTAATTTATTTACAACCCCTGGCAATAATTATGGAATCACCGGCCTCGGAGGATGTTCATTCAATTGTTTAATTTTGTAGAAAAAAAGCAGATCACAGACATGACACAAAACTAAAGTCATTTCAAATGGCAACTTTCTGGCTTTAAGAAACACTATAAGAAATCAGGAAAAAAAATTGTGACAGTCAGTAACGGTTACTTTATTAGACCAAGCAGAGGGAAAAAAATATGGACTCACTCAATTCTGAGGAATAAATTATGGAATCACCCTGTAAATTTTCATCCCCAAAATTAACACCTGCATTATATCAGATCTGCTCGTTAGTCTGCATCTAAAAAGGAGTGATTACACCTTGGAGAGCTGTTGCACCAAGTGGACTGATATGAATCATGGCTCCAACACGAGAGATGTCAACTGAAACAAAGGAGAGGATTATCAAACTCTTAAAATAGGGTAAATCATCATGTAATGTTGCAAAAGATGTTGGTTGTTCACAGTCAGCTGTGTCTAAACTCTGGACCAAATACAAACAACATGGGAAGGTTGTTAAAGGCAAACATACTGGTAGACCAAGGAAGACATCAAAGCGTCGAGACAGAAAACTTAAAGCAATATGTCTCAAAAATCGAAAATGCACAACAAAACAAATGAGGAACGAATGGGAGGAAACTGGAGTCAGCGTCTGTGACCGAACTGTAAAAAACCACATAAAGGAAATGGGATTTACATACAGAAAAGCTAAACGAAAGCCATCATTAACACCTGAACAGAAAAAAACAAGGTTACAATGGGCTAAGGAAAAGCAATCGTGGACTGTGGATGACTGGATGAAAGTCATATTCAGTGATGAATCTCGAATCTGCATTGGGCAAGGTGATGATGGTGAAACTTTTGTTTGGTGCCGTTCCAATGAGATTTATAAAGATGACTGCCTGAAGAGAACATGTAAATTTCCACAGTCATTGATGATATGGGGCTGCATGTCAGGTAAAGGCACTGGGGAGATGGCTGTCATTACATCATCAATAAATGCACAAGTTTACGTTGATATTTTGGACACTTTTCTTATCCCATCAATTGAAAGGATGTTTGGGGATGCTGAAATAATTTTTCAAGATGATAATGCATCTTGCCATAGAGCAAAAACTGTGAAAACATTCCTTGCAAAAAGACACATAGGGTCAATGTCATGGCCTGCAAATAGTCCGGATCTTAATCCAATTGAAAATCTTTGGTGGAAGTTGAAGAAAATGGTCCATGACAAGGCTCCAACCTGCAAAACTGATCTGGCAACAGCAATCAGAGAAAGTTGGAGCCAGATTGATGAAGAGTACTGTTTGTCACTCATTAAGTCCATGCTTCAGAGACTGCAAGCTGTTATAAAAGCCAGAGGTGGTGCAACAAAATACTAGTGATGTGTCGGAGCGTTCTTTTGTTTTTCATGATTCCATAATTTTTTCCTCAGAATTGAATGAGTCCATATTTTTTTCCCTCTGCTTGGTCTAAAAAAGTAACCGTTACTGACTGCCACAATTTTTTTCCTGATTTCTTATAGTGTTTCTTAAAGCCAGAAAGTTGCCATTTGAAATGACTTTAGTTTTGTGTCATGTCTGTGATCTGCTTTTTTTCTACAAAATTAAACAACTGAATGAACATCCTCCGAGGCCAGTGATTCCATAATTTTTGCCAGGGGTTGTAGAATATCTACTTTATTTCCATATAAAATTATTTAAACAAGTTTGTTTAAATTTGAGTGAGAGCAGTTCTCTTCGTTGAGTTTCTTTGACTGTGTAGCAGACCAAATGCATCAAAAGCTTCTGCGTCCTCCAGAAGGAGAAATGTGACACATCATGTGTATGCGAAAATTACATTTTCATTGGAGCTTATCAGAATCTGTTCAATTTTGCATTTCATGTGTTCATTTACACTACCTTCTTTTGATTGCATGTTGTTGCCAGGTTTTGGATGACCCCGGTGAGGACCATCTGTACATGGGTAGGTAGTGGCTTTCAGACCATGTTTACACAAACTTAGTGATACATAAAGGTTTCATGAGGAGGGGAAGCTATATATATATTTCTAAATGTGTTGAGCACTAATTTGGTCTTTTTCTGTCACAGTGTTTGAGCTGGTCAAACAAGGGTAAGCTGAGCCTCTTTTATAATAATCGTGGCAACACTGAAAGCTCCATCTCATTAGTTGTGATGGCTAATCGTGATTGTGTCTGTTCAGAGCTGTGATGGAGGTGCCAACAGATAAACCTTTCAGTGAGGACCAAGCTCGTTTTTACTTCCAGGATCTACTTAGGGGAATTGAGTATTGTGAGTCTTTGATTTTTTTTTTTTTCCTTTCCACTCAGCGTGTTTGTGCATCAATGTAGTGTTTTAATGTGAGTCACGTGGTTGCCACTTTGAGACATTTTTGTGCAGCAGTGCACCAACACTGACTCAGTAGCACTTTGCGGTGATCAATGTATTGCAGTACTATTAATTTATACTCAACAAAAATATAAACGCAACACTTTTGGTTTTGCTCCTATTTTGTATGAGATGAACTCAAAGATCTAAAACGTTTTCCACATACACAATATCACCATTTCCCTCAAATATTGTTCACAAACCAGTCTTAATCTGTGATAGTGAGCACTTCTCCTTTGCTGAGATAATCCATCCCACCTCACAGGTGTGCCATATCAAGATGCTGATTAGACACCATGATTAGTGCACAGGTGTGCCTTAGACTGCCCACAATAAAAGGCCACTCTGAAAGGTGCAGTTTTGTTTTATTGGGGGGGGATACCAGTCAGTATCTGGTGTGACCACCATTTGCCTCATGCAGTGCAACACATCTCCTTCGCATAGAGTTGATCAGGTTGTCAATTGTGGCCTGTGGAATGTTGGTCCACTCCTCTTCAATGGCTGTGCGAAATTGCGACGACGAACTGGAGTCAGGTCGAGACCCCGATGAGGACGACGAGCATGCAGATGAGCTTCCCTGAGACGGTTTCTGACAGTTTGTGCAGAAATTCTTTGGTTATGCACACCGATTGTTTCAGCAGCTGTCCGAGTGGCTGGTCTCAGACGATCTTGGAGGTGAACATGCTGGATGTGGAGGTCCTGGGCTGGTGTGGTTACACGTGGTCTGCGGTTGTGAGGCTGGTTGGATGTACTGCCAAATTCTCTGAAACGCCTTTGGAGACGGCTTATGGTAGAGAAATGAACATTCAATACACGAGCAACAGCTCTGGTTGACATTCCTGCTGTCAGCATGCCAATTGCATGCTCCCTCAAATCTTGTGACATCTGTGGCATTGTGCTGTGTGATACAACTGCACCTTTCAGAGTGGCCTTTTATTGTGGACAGTCTAAGGCACACCTGTGCACTAATCATGGTGTCTAATCAGCATCTTGGTATGGCACACCTGTGAGGTGGGATGGATTATCTCAGCAAAGGAGAAGTGCTCACTATCACAGATTAAGACTGGTTTGTGAACAATATTTGAGGGAAATGGTGATATTGTGTATGTGGAAAACGTTTTAGATCTTTGAGTTCATCTCATACAAAATGGGAGCAAAAACAAAAGTGTTGCGTTTATATTTTTGTTGAGTGTATGAGAGGTTTCATTGAAGGAAAAAAAACTCTTAAAGCAAAACTTGATCTTTTTGCAGAACTTGTTGACATCTTGAATTTTGGCAGAAATCCTGCAAGATCGCACGTGTCATAGTCACAGAAAGTTAAAAACCAAAGGTAATAGAGCTACGCCACTATGAACTGGCTCTATTGGTAGTAATGCAATACATTGTTAATACCACTGGGTTCTGCTGTAGATTATCAAAGTGATGGAGCGGCATGCGTTCATTACTACTGCTGGATATGCACAGAAATATCTCGTACTTGTAGCCATGGTCAGTGTCTAAAACATATTCTGGGCTTGTGATCCATGGATCCATTCTGAGTACTTTTTGTTTCAGCCTTCTTGGGAGGGGGAACCTCAGTATAAAGCTACAGTGTGTAGGATTTAGGGCCAGTATTTATTAGCATAAATGGAATACAGCATTTATAACCATATGCTCATTAGTGTGTAATTACCTGCAATAATACATTGGTGTGTTTTCCTGATCATAGAATGAGCCCTTCAGACCTACATGCATGGTTCTCACCAGTACAGTTGAGCATAGGGGCCCCTTTGCTGTGATTTGGAGCCCCTATACTGTGATTTGGACTGCTATGCTGTGATTTAACCAGCATAGGGGCTTTTTTTTGTTTCCTCTTCTTTTTGAAAAGACATGTTGCACGTTATTTAACATCCCAGTTAGCAACACAAAGTGGCACTCAAAATGCAGGAAATAGTTATAAATTTCAAAATTTTCTTGAGGGGATGCCCTCGGACCCTCCTACAGTCCTCGCGTCTGCAATGCCTGTCGCGTGGCTATACCCCGCAAAGTTCCCCCCCATGCTGTGAATAAATCCTGGTGAGAACCCTGTACATGGGGGTGGGCCCCCTCATGGAGGCCTCCATGTTAATACAGTAGCCCAAAAGAGCCACGCATACGCCACCTTTTGTATTTTGCAGTGCGGCTGGAAGACTTTAGAAAAAAAAGAAGAGGAGTCAGTTGTTACTCCGCTATACACTGTTTGATGGTTGCTACTGCAGGCTAACATGTTTCACAGCCCTCATTTTTGTGAAATGGAGGATTATATGTTCACTTCAGACAACTTTATTGATCCCAAAAAAGGGCAGTTATGTTTACACTCCAATTACCTCAGAATACAGCAATTAATCCACAATTGTTACTTGTTTACCTTAATAATGGCACACATCAAAATTAAAGACAACACATACAACCCCTGGCAAAAATTATGGAATCACCAGCCTCGGAGGATGTTCATTCAGTTGTTTAATTTTGTAGAAAAAAAGCAGATCACAGACATGACACAAAACTAAAGTCATTTCAAATGGCAACTTTCTGGCTTTAAGAAACACTATAAGAAATCAGGGAAAAAAATTGTGGCAGTCAGTAACGGTTACTTTTTTAGACCAAGCAGAGGAAAAAAAATATGGAATCACTCAATTCTGAGGAAAAAATTATGGAATCATGAAAAACAAAAGAACGCTCCAACACATCACTAGTATTTTGTTGCACCACCTCTGGCTTTTATAACAGCTTGCAGTCTCGGAGGCATGGACTTAATGAGTGACAAACAATACTCTTCATCAATCTGGCTCCAACTTTCTCTGATTGCTGTTGCCAGATCAGCTTTGCAGGTTGGAGCCTTGTCATGGACCATTTTCTTCAACTTCCACCAAAGATTTTCAGTTGGATTAAGATCCAGACTATTTGCAGGCCATGACATTGACCCTATGTGTCTTTTTGCAAGGAATGTTTTCACAGTTTTTGCTCTATGGCAAGATGCATTATCATCTTGAAAAATTATTTCAGCATCCCCAAACATCCTTTCAATTGATGGGATAAGAAAAGTGTCCAAAATATCAACGTAAACTTGTGCATTTATTGATGATGTAATGACAGCCATCTCCCCAGTGCCTTTACCTGACATGCAGCCCCATATCATCAATGACTGTGGAAATTTACATGTTCTCTTCAGGCAGTCATCTTTATAAATCTCATTGGAACGGTTAGTTAGTTTTGTGTCATGTCTGTGATCTGCTTTTTTCCTACAAAATTAAACAACTGAATGAACATCCTCCGAGGCTGGTGATTCCATAATTATTGCCAGGGGTTGTATACATTTGACATTGTTTATGTGCACTAAACTTGAGGCAGTCCGTCATCCGAATTTGCTTATCACAAATGAAGGGAACATCAATCCCTGTCACCAAAGAAGCGAAAACCTTGAGCGACTGCGGCATAATGCAGTTAACAACCTCACCACTAGATGACAGTAAATCCTACATGCTGTAGCTTTAAATACATTTTACTACATACAGTATAGTTACAAAGTTATTTATGCCTTTTTAATGTTGCCAGTAAGATACATGATTTTTTTTTGTAGGAGATCTACAAACTAGTGTGAATCTTTGGACAGTTTACATTCTGACATGGATTACAGGTTCTCTGCTTGATCACATTTATGTGCACATTACAAATGTAAAACCGGCAAAGATGTATCTTCTGCTCTTCCTTTAAAAAGGAGCAATTAAAAAAACATCTGTCACACAATTTTGAAGCGTTTGAAGAATAATTACTGGATGTGGCTTATCACTAAAATTTAACAGGGTTCTTGTTTTTATAACAACCTTGATTTGGATCTTGTTTCATAAAAATGGGCACAACATAGTCAAACTGTCTGCACATCTTTAGTTTCATCCTCCATCCTTCCAGCCTGCCATGTACAGAATCCATTTATGCGTGCTGTTCTTTGCCTTGGCCACCCACACGCTCATTCCATATCATCTCGGTGGGTCTTAAAACATTTCAGTGCTGGAGAAAAGCTGCTGCACCAAGTGTTGTCTAGGAGACCAGCACTGAGGGATGGAGTGGGAGAGGGATTCTGAAAGTCAGTCTTCCCTCCCCGTAAGCAATCATAGCTCAAGGGGCAAGCCTGCAACACTGTCTGAAGTCTTGATGTGTCTCAAAAATACACACACTCCATGGATCTATTTAGTCAGCAGCGACTGTGTGTGTGTGTGTGTGTGTGTGTGTGTGTGTGTGTGTGTGTGTGTGTGTGTGTGTGTGTGTGTGTGTGTGTGTGTGTGTGTGTGTGTGCGCGCACGAGTGAGAGAGAACTTTGCTGGTTATTCAGCTTTCTTATGGGTTTCAGTTACTTTTGTCATTTGAGGGATTTTCTGATTTGATCACAGCTAAAAGCAGCCAGAAGATCAACATCCACAATAAAATAATAAATTATGACCTCATTGTCGCTGTAATAGTCTTTCTGTTTTGTTAGTGCATTACCAGAGGATCATCCACAGAGACATCAAACCCTCAAATCTGTTGGTGGGAGAAGATGGACACATTAAGATCGCAGACTTTGGAGTCAGTAACCAGTTTGAGGGGGCAGACGCCCTCCTGACCAGCACCGTGGGAACGCCTGCTTTCCTTGCCCCTGAAGCGCTCTCTGAAACCAGGAAGAATTTCTCTGGGAAGGTGAGGAAGAATTTAGCTAACTAGCACCCTCTGGGGATGACTTTCAGTAGTGGATGGAAATTTTTTTCTTGAATTGATTTATAAACCAATCAATATTAGTTTTAAATTCTTTTCACAAAAAATAAATCAATCAATAAATAAATAAATAAAATAAAACAGATTTGTGTAGGAAAAGAGATCATTTGCATGCACTTAATCTGATGCCTTGTCATTTTTAATCATTTAGGCTTTGGACGTTTGGGCCATGGGTGTGACTCTTTATTGCTTCGTATTTGGAGTGGTGAGTTTCTGGTTTGGCAGAAACAGTCGATACAATAAGTACAGGGACCTAGGAGTGATTTTCCCCCTTGAATGTTTGCTCATCATCTATTAAAATGAATCTTCTTTCATTCAGTGTCCTTTTATGGATGAACGTATCCTCAGTCTTCATCAGAAAATCAAGACACAACCTGTGGAATTACCTGAACAGTCAGTAAAAATTTTACTATAGCAATACATGTTTTACTACTGCTTCTTTTTATGTAACTACTTATTTTTTTTAGTTTAAAATGTAGCTTGTTGTGATTATTCTGTCTTAACAGTGCTGCCGTATCGGAGGATCTCAAAGATTTGCTGCTGAGGATGCTGGACAAGAATCCAGAGACCAGAATATCAATCCCACAGATTAAAGTAAATTCAACAGTGCCTCCCTCCCTAAATTATCTCTCATTTATACCATTAAAAAAAATTAATATTAGGCTGCTATTTATAGGTGTAGTCCCGTCCAGTATTTTTTTTATCATTTAAGTCATAAGGATTTTGTTTACCACCATAGTTTTGCTTTTTTGTATTAAAAAAAAAAAAGGATTCACAATTGTCATAATTTGCCTGGTCTGGAAGCAGTTTAGGATTGTGACCCAAGTGTATTAAAATACAGTGAAGACATCATCACGTACTTTGGTAGCGATGGCATGGATGATGATGGGGGCTGCTTTTCCAACTCTTGAATGGCAAACGTGGTTGGTGTAATCATCATGGAGTCAAAGAAATGCGGTCGAACTTCAATTCTGAATGAAACTGAAAAAGAAACAAAAAAGTCATAAAACTGAAAGAGAAAGAAAGTCAAGTGACAGACACTGTTAATAAATGTAGGCCACCAGAGATCCTTTTGGGAAGAACATAAAGGTTTTGCAGGATATCTGCTGGACACATAAGTCAACACTGTCCAGGTCAACTGTCAGTACTAACGTTAGTTACCGTTTCAGTATTTTTAATTAGTTTGCTAAATATGAATCAGTGAGTACACTTTGCCTTAGCTGTAATTAGCTGTAATTTTACCATACATCACAGAAATAAAGGTACTTTATAATGACTAGATAGCAACATTTTATTTATTTTTTTCAATTTTGTGGAAAATCAGAGTGGACTACACATATAAAGCCTCAGTCCCACCCGAATAATAAGCCACGAATAATGAGCCACGCGTGGTTGTGTCAGTGATTATTTGAAGAATGATCCACGTTTTAAGCTATCACGTATCCACTACTAAGGTGCCTCTCTCTACTTCGCATGTGCCAGGTATCAGCCTCTAGTGAGCCACGACCGACCTGCCATTTGAGCCCCGTCCAGCTTCGAGTGGCTCGTGTCGCTGCATATGATCCACGTCAAGCCACATATGATCCATGTAGCACCATGATAACGCGATGTTGGTGCACGTTTAGCAGTGGGTTTGGTCCAAACCTCCACCCCTCCCACACTTGGTCCCTTTAAAGTGTGGGTTTTCAATTCACAGCATCCATTCAAGATGTCACATTTTTTTAAATGTAGTCCAAAAAAAAGACGCTGCACTGAGTGAGTGCGTGCTACCGCAACTGTGGATCACTTCCAAAATAAAAGAAAAAGACACCACAATGAGGTGGCCGCTTTAATTATATACACCCACTGCCGCAACTGTGGATCACTTACCAAAAAAAGATTTCTTTATTTCTTCCATGGCTTAGAGTCACCATGATCCAACTTTTAACTTTGTTTTGTGTCTGCAAAATCGCTCTTTTGCGCACTCTTGTTCTGCGCTCCTTCTCGCGGCTTCACTGGCATTATACACACAGCCACTTTTACACTGTGATCCAACTTTTAACTTTGTGTTCCTCTGTTATTCACTGCAAAATCACTCTTTTGCGAGTTGGCGTTCTGCCTAATTGCTCCTTTTGAGCACGAGTCACTGCGTCAGTGCACACAAACAGCAGAGCTCATCTGATCCATTATAACAACATATTAAATCTATCATAAACATGCTTTTACAGCTAGGAATGAACATGCAACTGTTTTACCAAGCTATAAGTTATCTTTAAGCTGTTCCAAAATACGTTCCTCATGGAGCAGGACAGGAAAAAAAGCATCCAGATGAAACGGTCTTCTGTGATTATAAAAATGATTAGAGGTGTTTTCAACATCCAAGGTTTGCCAGAAAATGATTAATCTGCTACAGCGTCTGGTGCACAAAGCAGGTGGAATTGTGCGCAAGGGGGCAGCCGCTCCAAAAATAGCCTCTCTGGTCCCTCGTAGCTGCCAGGCGCTCGGATAATGGGCTTTTACAGCCTTGTCTGCACCACACACATGCCTCTATAATCTTCGTTAGTTGTAGTAACTCGTACACAAACTGCCCCACGCTGTTGTTGATAAATTTTGAACATCTTGAAATTAGCGCCACGCTCAGAGATGAGCCTTGTTAACTGAAGATACTGCCTCTAAAGAGCCTCTCAGAGGCACCATTCTCCCATGATAGTTGAATAAACCCTCGTGTAGTAAAAATAAAACCATTGTGGCTCATTATTCATCCTTCATTATTTTGTGGGATCAGGGCTTAATTCTGTGCTGAAGCTAAATGCAGTGAATGAAAATATAAGTTGTAGTGCACCTGAACCTTCTCTTGGCCCTGTAACACCACATTTTAAAAGTCAGTCTGTTTTAATTCTATTGTGAATTTTCAGGGTGTAACACCAACGTTAATTCTACAAACAAAATCTGTGTTGGAAAACAAAAAACAAAACTAATGTAATGTTGCCTTTTCTCTTCACTTGTATGAACATTAGTCTTTCTTTGACTGTTGTTATATAATATGACCATGCACATTGTGCATGAGCACAGAATATATAAATTGCAATGTGCTTCTAAATAATACTGCATGCTGCATGCAAGGCAAACGGAATACAAGCTTTTCACTTTTCGTGTCTTTGTGCTTATTTTCAGGTGCACCCGTGGGTGACGAGGCACGGTGCCGAGCCGCTCCCCCCAGAAGATGACAACTGTTGTACCTTGATTGAGGTGACCGAGGAAGAGGTGGAAAATTCCGTTAAGCATATCCCGAGCTTGGCCACCGTGGTGAGTCATTAGGTTATGTATTTATTTTATGTAAAGCTTTTGGCATAAAGTTTATTTTCACTACTGGTGTCTTAAAGTGCAGTTATGACATTCCATCATTTCACTTTAGCTACAGTCGGTCACATTACACAGTGGTGGGCACAGCTAACCAAAAGTTAGCTTCGATTACCATTAATCTAATAACTGAAACGTTATGACGATAAACTGCTAAAAAAAATTTACCTTTTTTTACAGATAACCGATAACTTTTAGTATTGATTCAGATGCGGCTACATCAGATGACACTGTCGGCTTCTGATAAACCAGTTTCACTTTAAGAGCCGCAGGGGCTGCTGGGTAAATTCAAGGATCACAAACACACAAGAACGCATGAAAAATTAATGAATAAAAAAATGAAACCCCAAACACTGTCATCATCTTTCAAAAGCAGTAAAACACAGTATTAGAAGTCACAGTTTATCTCGGTATTAGATACACCGTCATTTACGAACTAAAAGCTGCTGCTTTTTCACACGCTTTCAACCCTTGCGGCTTAAACAACTGAAATACATCCATTAATGCATTGATTGGCAGAGTAAAATACATGTAGTAAATATAAATTCTTACCTGTTAATTTCAGTGGGATTCATCTGAAAAAAAAATCTTCCTGAGGTTATCCAAAACAATCTAAACGGTGAAGAAACGTCCCTCTGTACACAGCTGCACCGTGAGAGCTCCTCTCTTCCACTGAGTCTTGGCGATACCGTCAGCCACAAAGAAATAAAATAAAATAATATTAACGTTTTGTGTTTGTGTCGAGCGGACGATAACACTTCTTGTTCGTCTTCTCCTTTCGGATCCAGTGGTGGACGGATTATAGCAAAAACATACTCTATAGACATTAAGATGTTGCATTAATTTCTAAGACAGAAAAAAAAGTGTTATCATCTCTAAGAGACAGTCTGCTGGTTGCCAGGTTGCCCCCTCTCTCAGGAGACAACATCTCTTTGTCTCTCTAACAATCTGTGTGGGTGTGGAGCACAGCACTAGACAAGCTGCTTCTGGTGCTTTCTTGGTTGTTAGGGTGAAAAGGTTTCCCCCATCTAATTGGTTGTCTGAGAAGCGCTGCAATGAAAAGTTTAGAAATTTTCAACATAAGCAGTCAGAGCAGCCCGATGAAGAAGGTGAAGCACTCTCTGGAGCCGCATACGCTCAGTCCTCATTTAGTGTAATAAGAAAAAAGCTGCTGGCGCTCAGTCGAAAATCCTACATGAACACAGTGATGTTCAAAACAATGAATTATGTGACTGTCGTTGCATCAGACGGAACCCTTCATATGTGTGAAGCTGAGCCTTTTGACTGCATTCTCGTTTAGAATGAACCTGGAGCCTTTTGGACTTTTCAATGTTTTATTTTTTTACGTTTGTATGAACCATTTGTTTGTTTGCAGATCCTGGTGAGAACCATGCTGAGAAAGCGTTCCTTTGGAAATCCCTTTGACTGGGCCCGTAAGGAGGACCGTAGCGGCGTGTGCGCTCCAGGACAAACGCTCACGTAAGCATCCATTGAGAGACTCTGAACTCTGTCTGAACTGAAAAATGTGCAAAGTCAAAGTAGCAGCATGCTGTCAGTACTGTCCTCTTGACCTGAGTATTCCCAGCTATGTTTGTCGAGCAGGCGCTTATCGTTCTTCTCTTGCCTTCAAGGAAAGACAGAATAGGTGAAGACAGATACCGCTGCAGTCACTGTAACCAAACTTTAGTCGCTTTACGATGGTGCTAAAGCCTCCCACTTACAGTACAGCTAAAACAGTAAAAAACACTTTAGCACCTGTAACTGCAGTAACTCACTAGTCACGAATTTGTGCATCATATTTGTTGCTGTAATATGGTAGATATTTTTGCATGAGCCATTTATGATAATATTATGTGGTGATTCATGTCTGGGGTGCTTGCAAAAGGCTGATTATATTCACATTAAGGATATCTTCCCTTATTTTGCAACAATTGTCATATTAAGGCATTGTCAGCATTCAAGCCTCTGAGTACACTGTTCGCCTTTGACGATTGGTTCATTTGCAAGATCTCTTTGAAAAATTAATTTGGGAAGCAATGAACTGGAATGAACTTACAAGATGTGCATCAGTCTTAGAGGTTAGCCCCAGTCAGTATTTTTTTTTTCTTTAAATATATCTTTTTGGAGTATTTCTCAGCCTTTTTTGTAAAAATGGTGTGAGAGACAGGCAGTAGAGAAGCAGATGGAAAGAGGCATGCAGCAAGGGTCACCCAGACTGGGTTTTGAACCTGGGTTCCCTTTTTTTTTTTTTTTTTTTTTTTTTTTTTTGAAAAGGCAATGTGAGTTTTAAATTACTTTGAGGTCCCACGTGATATCACCAGCCATATGTGTTTATAAGTAGTCATAAATTGCCAAAATGCATTAGTGACTACCAGTGGTGGGCACAGCTAACCAAAAAGTGAGCTTCGATAACCGCTAATCTGCTAACTGAAAAGTTAGCTTTTATAACAATAAACTAATAAAAAATAAAAATTAGTGGAAGCTACAGCTAACCGATAAGTGCTAACTTTCTGTATTGACTCTGGTACACTGTCAGCTGCTGACAAGCCAGTTTTGGGTTTAAGCACCGCCAATGCTTTTGAATAGAATCAAAGGCGATCAGAAACCCAACACAAACAATGAGTCAGCATTCCTGTCTTTGTGTGCCCTGCTCACTGCTTACTGCTGTAAGGAAGAGTCATTTTCATGAACAGCATACAAAGCCCCTGACGTGAGGCAGAAGTCATGAAAAGCAAAGCAGGTTTGACTTATGGTTTGACTTAAAAACCAAACTAATTCCGGACGGTTTATTTATATTAATGTTAACTGTCATTTTTACAAAGTGAAAATATCAATTTATTTGTAAAAACCAACACGTTAACTAACTAACCAGTGATGAGGAGACTCAATTTCCCATAATGCCTCTGGGCATCTGTGAGTTTTAATGCTCAAACATTTAGAATTAGTGCATTACTTTAAAACTAAGAGGTATTTCTGATATTTTGACGTTGTAAAAATGACAGTTAATGTTAATATAAATAAACTGTCTGGAATTAGTTTGATTTTTAAATCAGACCATAAGTCAAACCTGCTTTGCTTTTCATGATTTCTGCCTCACGTCAGGAACTTTGTATGCTGTCAGTGAAAATAACTTTTTTTTTTTGGTTGTTTTTTGTAGCAGCCAGGCGGCCAGGTCCCGTGTGCTGGGGTCGGGTTGAGCTCAGTTCCTCACAGCTGCCTGACTGCTGCAAAACACAACAGAGAAGAATTAACGTGTGATTTTAGGGTTTATAAATGTTTTTGACCGTTCGGCTTTACTTACTATGCCAGCAAATAAAACATTAGCGACCTAAATTTAGTGGAAGCTAATAAGTCCATTGATGGTTTTTGAAGTTAGCTGAAAAGCTAATCTGCTAACAAAAAAGTTAGCTTTGATAATTAGCGGTTAGCGGATTAGCGGAACTGTGCCCACCACTGGTGACTACTGTGCTTTAAAGATCGGAAAAACGCAGTGCCATTTTCCCTTTTTCTTATTTTTTTAATAGGACTTCTCTTGGTTTTTAATGTGACTAATGTTGTTGATTAAGTGAATTCTGTTCCTAAAATAGTCATTTGGTTGGAACCCACCATCATGTAAAATATCATCTTCTTTTCTTTTAACGTTGTGTATCTGTTATAAATTATTTTACATTGTTTAGATTGTTTTCTTCCCCCTTAAACGAGTGCTGCAGTAGATTGCTGGTTTCTGTGCATGGTGACTGAGGCTGGCTGTGATGGACTCTGTGTCTCTGCTGTGTTACTTAGGAAACAGGAAGGCGGGGATGCCAGGAGGCATGTGGATCTGCCCTACGTGGGAGAGGATCAGGCTCTTTCCTGATGCAGGTTTATTAAGCACACTGCCTGCAGTCACACAGCTTGACGGCCCTTTACTCACAGTTTTATACTGCCAGCCTACACGTTTTCTTTCAGGTGGACAAACTGTGGCAGCATTTTAAAAATGTTCTTCTGTCTGTGTGGAAGGCTTGGTCTGAGGATGTAGGATTTGGGACTATGACGTAGAATTGTCTGGAATCTTGAACGTGTCTTCGGCTCTCACCGCCGACTCCCTTCCCTCCTCCTATCCTGCATGCGTTTATATTCCCAGCATGCTCTGTCTCAGGCTTCAACTGTACAGTCTGGTGTTTTGTTGTGATTTTAACCACTTGTTTCTCCTCATCTTTACTTGACAATGATTTCAGGTTTACAGGGCGCAGTGATGGTCAACGGGGAGCGAAGGTTGTCTGTCTGTGACGGCCTCAATCATCACCTTGATATTTGCTTCACGAGAACATGTTTCTTGACAGTGATTGTCTGCTTCAGAGAAGCAGTGGCCAGTTTTGTAACATATTTTAGAGTGAGGACTTTGTACAGTTTATCTGAAATTGAAAAGACAAAAGCATGTTTTTTGTCCCAGTGCAAATAACTTACTATAAGCTACATACAGTATTTATAATATCTACAAACTCATCACATAACCTTTTTGAAGTTTTCCATCTGTTCAATGGTTTATGTCTCCCATTATTTCTTATTAAAGCCATGCAAAGCTTTACAAATGTTCATATGATGGGCTTTGGACACATGTCTTCACCACTTCATAAAAATAGCAAAAAAACATTGAGAATTTTCTTATTAAATGAATAGTAACATGGTTTCTTTTGGTGTCATTAAAGTTAAACATCTACAAGAAAATTACTAAAGGCATTAAACGTCCCATTGAGTATGAGAAAGTAGTCAACGTATGCAATAATGCATAGTATACATTCAAGTCCATAAGTATTTGGACAGTGACACATTTATTTATTTATTTTTTTTTTTTGCCTCTGTACACCACCACAATGGAAATGAGGTAACACTGTTGTGATGGGCTTGTAGTGATGACTTTCAACTTTAATTCAAGGGGTTTAAAAAAAAAATCACCATTTAGGAATTACAGCCATTTTCATATATAGTCTCTCTATTCTAAATTCTAAATAAAAGGATTTTGGTTTTATTTAGTCAAGTCATGGGATGGAGACATGAACATTTCAAAGGCACAGAATATGTCATGAATTAATTTACATAAATCACTGAGGAACACTTTACTCTTGTATAGTAAATCTATTTGGAGTAAGCAGTTCTCTAAAACCAATGAGGTGAGGGAAGGCCAAGAGATTCTTGACAACTGAGGATGTAGGTTTCTGTGGCTGTAACTGGAGAAACTGCATAGAGTTGTCTTGGTGGCTTCTCTCACTAGTGTACATTCTTACATGGTAACTCAGTTTTTGACAACTTCCTACTCCAAGCATATTTACCATAGAGTACCATGCTGTTAGTCTTTTTTAAAGGTATAGGGCCACTGAGCTTTTTTAAGATTTAAGGCATAAAAAGAATTTTTACTGGCACCACTATAATTTTATTTATTAGCCTTTAGGTAGGGTATTTATAATGTGACATTACCAATATGATCAAAATTCATATGTAAAATTCTCCTGAAAGGTAAATTTTCAAAAGAACAGACGGCCTTGATCTACTTACAGCAGCGACAGTTGAGACAGCCAGTGACGGCATAGATGATGTGGGGGCTTCCCTAGACTTGCGCAAAACATTATGGAAAGCACACGGTAGCAGCCAGAGTAGAGGGGTACAGTGACGTATACTGGCGCATCTCACTCAGGCTCCAACTCCAGAATTGTAGAAAATGCTCCGAAACCTTGGTGTTTATGTGTAAATCTAAGATAGTTCCCACACAACATATTATGTAAAAGCTAGCAAGAAATTAACACTTCTAAAAGGAAAAACACTGTTTTTGTAATCTGATAACATCTCTGGCGTGATTTACAAGACATTTTACGGACATCAGCATCACGCATCGCATCAAGGTAACTTCCGTTAAAAACAAAACAAAAAAAAAACATTTATTTATTTTTAAATAAGAAACCAAACACCAGCACATCTGCATCAAAAGTACAAACACAACTAAAACTAAATCAAACGTGCTACAACTCGAACATCCAATCCTAACAAACCAACCACAGTCCTCATGAAACAACAATATAAATAATAATAAAAAAAACAAGCCACACACCCATGACAATCAGCTTAATCAGGTCCAAAAGTTTTCAATGATCCAAGATAATTTATACAAGTTTGCCACAGTTTTAGAAACCCATCAGCCCTCCCTGAGTCGAAACTAGATTTTTTTTTTTTTTCCAAGTTAAAAAAAAAACAAGAACAAAACACAAGGTTTCAACCATAAAGAAATTGGTGGGTGACGTGGAGCTTTCCAGGATAATAATATTCTGTGTTGTGCTAGCAATGAGGTAAAGGCAATTACATCTGCCTGCGAGTTAGTAAGGAAACACAATGGGGACTCCAGGAAATCCAAAAATAGCGATCAGCAGACAAGGCTCTAGCCTGATGCCAAGAACGTGAGAGATAACATCAAAATAAGGAATTGAAAATAGCTGAAGTTTGGGGCAATAAATAAATAAATGAGACGAGGGCAAGCCATATAAGGAAGACATATCAGTAAAATTAAGAAAGTTATCCCTAAAAAGGTCACAGAAACTTTTGATGCCCTTCTTATCCCATAGATGAATTGCAGTGTCTAAGAAGGGGTGAGGAAAGAGGTCATTATTACATATAGGGTCAAGAGCAGAACCAGAAACACATTTGAAGTGAAGTCGAAAAAGATACCATGTTTTCAGAGAGGCAAGTACAAAAGGATTATCTGTGTACCAAGACAGGGACACAGCGAGAGGCGAAAATAATAAGGCTGGGAGAGAGATGGACAAACACAACTGAACTTCTGACACTAAGTTGTATCAGGATCTTTTAGCCAGTAAATGTATTTTTTAAATGTTAGCTGCCCAGTAATAAAACATCAAATTAGATAAAGACAGACCTCCACTGAGCTGACATTATTGTAATAATGATTTACGTACTCTTGGAAATTTACCTCCTCATATAAATGAGGACATTTGATACTTCCGGTCTTTTCAAAAGGTCATGCATGCGCACGCACATGTCCTCCTGCAGATGACATTTAAAAAGAAAATAAAATATTTGTTATGGGATTCTCCCTAGATAAATATTCTCTCTTGATTAAAATGAGCTTTAATTTTACAATAAATAAAAAAATAAATAAAGCGAGATTATAATGCTTGGATTTTGGGAGAAACTAAATTTTGTCAGTTTAGTGAAAAGTGGGTGGCTCTATAGCTTTAATGATGTCTGAGACACATTGGCTTGGAAATGTTCATGTGTTCATCCTGTCATGTACAGAGAAAACTGTTTATAAAAATGATGATTTAATCCTTATATTTAGAATTATGTTAGTGTGTCCAGTTACTTGTGGGCTATGAAAATGGAGAGACTTTAAAAAAAGTCTAATTTTCAAATCGTTAGTTAATGCAATAGTTTTGTTCAACTTGTTGATTTAAGTTGGAAGTCTGCACTATTATACAAATAATGAATGTTTATGAATTCAATGGGACGAATATTTTATGAGGTGAAAGCTGGAACAATTCATTCAATGAGGCCTTGTTGAATGGTTTGTTCCAGCTTTCACTGAATTAAATATTCGTTCCATTGAAAGAATGTAAAAACATTTATTATTTGTTTTATATAACAGCTAAAATAGATCCTTGTCATTTTATATTATATTAATTTACAAACAACAGAAAAGGGACTTACATTTTGGTACCTTGTCAGTGCAACGAAAAAAATAACATCAGAAATTAATCCAGCTTTGGGGCGTCACTGCTGCTTTGATATCAACAATCCAACATGAACTTTAAATAGCAGTCCAAAAATAATTCTGACAATGAAGTCCGTCTGCCATGCCGTGCATCAAATCGTCATCCGTCAGCAAAACCAACTCCGCCGTGTTTGTTTTAAAGCTAAGCGCCACCCGGCTTGTGTGAGCGTGCGCATGCGTGCGTGTACTACCAAAAAAAGACTATTTCCTCAGTGCAGCGAAAAAAAAAAAAAAGACGTCAGACAGCTTACAGCGCAGTGGATTTGGTTTATGTGTGCATGCCTGTTGTGTGCCAGTGTATGTGCGTGCGTGTGTGTGTGTTTGTCTGCGCAGGGTGCAATGGTACCAACGTATGGAACCAAATTGCACTGTAAATGCAATGCACCACAAATGGGACGAATAATCCATGTCATGTGACATAAAATCACCAATCAAATGACAAGAATCCACTCAGCCGTTATATAAAAACACGTGTTCTGTTTCCACTCCATTTATGGCGTACAGAGGTAAAACAATTAATGGCTCAATGTCCGAATACTTATGGGCCTGTTTTTGTTTTGTTTAACTGCAAATCAGTGCGTGCGTATACACACACACACAATGTATGTATTTATTTATTTTCTTAAATATGTCTAGTACTGGTTTCTGGCCTGAAAGTGAATGTTTGCATATTGACTGAAAACAAACTGGTGACTATTAAACCTCAAGATAATTTGTGAATGTTCACCTGTGCTTAGTTTTGTATTTTATATATACTCAACAAAAATATAAACGCAACACTTTTGGTTTTGCTCCCATTTTGTATGAGATGAACTCAAAGATCTAAAACTTTTTCCACATACACAATATCACCATTTCCCTCAAATATTGTTCATAAACCAGTCTAAATCTGTGATAGTGAGCACTTCTCCTTTGCTGAGATAATCCATCCCACCTCACAGGTGTGCCATATCAAGATGCTGATTAGACACCATGATTAGTGCACAGGTGTGCCTTAGACTGCCCACAATAAAAGGCCACTCTGAAAGGTGCAGTTTTATCACACAGCACGATGCCACAGATGTCGCAAGATTTAAGGGAGCGTGCAATTGGCATGCTGACAGCAGGAATGTCAACCAGAGCTGTTGCTCGTGTATTGAATGTTCATTTCTCTACCATAAGCCGTCTCCAAAGGTGTTTCAGAGAATTTGGCAGTACATCCAACCAGCCTCACAACCGCAGACCACGTGTAACCACACCAGCCCAGGACCTCCACATCCAGCATGTTCACCTCCAAGATCGTCTGAGACCAGCCACTCAGACAGCTGCTGGAACAATCAGTTTGCATAACCAAAGAATTTCTGCACAAACTGTCAGAAACCGTCTCAGGGAAGCTCATCTGCATGCTCGTCGTCCTCATCGGGGTCTCGACCTGACTCCAGTTCGTCGTCGTAACCGATTTGAGTGGGCAAATGCTCACATTCGCTGCCGTTTGGCACGTTGGAGAGGTGTTCTCTTCACAGATGATGCGAAGGAGATGTGTTGCACTGCATGAGGCAAATGGTGGTCACACCAGATACTGACTGGTATCCCCCCCCAATAAAACAAAACTGCACCTTTCAGAGTGGCCTTTTATTGTGGGCAGTCTAAGGCACACCTGTGCACTAATCATGGTGTCTAATCAGCATCTTGATATGGCACACCTGTGAGGTGGGATGGATTATCTCAGCAAAGGAGAAGTGCTCACTATCACAGATTTAGACTGGTTTGTGAACAATATTTGAGGGAAATGGTGATATTGTGTATGTGGAAAAAGTTTTAGATCTTTGAGTTCATCTCATACAAAATGGGAGCAAAACCAAAAGTGTTGCATTTATATTTTTGTTGAGTGTATGTATATATATATATATATATATATATATATATATATATATATATTTTTTTTTTTTTTTTTTTTTTTTTTTAGAAAGAGCACATTTTTATTATGACACCTAAAACCGCAGTTATGTGTTTTTTTTTTCTTATTTTTTTGTAAAGTGCAGTATCGTGGGAGGGGAAAGTCCTTTAAGCTATTTTTGTTTGTTGAAGTGTTGAGCCATCAGTTGGAGTCATTTGTGCAGCTACGGACTTTTGTACAAACCTATGCATGACATATGATCTCAACTCTGTGGCGATCTTTGGTCAAGAAAAGTAGGACAGATTGCAAGAGCTTTGTATTAGTCTAAAGAATGTTCATGACTTGTATAAATTATACATTATTCTAAAGCTGTAACTTAGTATTTCTCCACTATTTTTTTGTTGTTACAATTCCCTTGCTGTATTGTTTAAATGGATCACTCGATGTGCGTTTAGTTAACTTGTATTTTTCCTAAGTATAACATTTAATGCTTCCAAGTACAAAAGACTTTAGCACTTGCATTAAATTATGAGAGAGGGGCTTTTGTTTTCTTTTTTAACATTTTACATTGGATGTCACTCTAAAATGTAAGTACTGTACACTGTCTTTTTTTTTTTTTTTAGATTAGTACTATGCATCTGGTCCATCTCCGCTATGTGATGTCTGTTCATCACGTGTGTTTGGCTGGTTTTTAATCCTTTTTTTTTTTTTTTTTGTCCTTCTAAAAGATGAACATTCTCTGTGCTGTAGACATCAGCACAAAAACAGGAAAAAGTCTCTTCTTTGGAGGATATTCTCATTTTGATGGTTCGCTCAGTGATAATGCCCCATGAACTTTGAGATGCAAAGAAAATTATTGATGTTATATGATGCATTACCTTGTTTGTGTTAGGATGCCTTCCGTGCAGTTAGGACATCAGATTTTTCATTCTGGCCAATGTCTGTGGTTTTGGTTGACCAAGATAAAGTAAAAAAAAGTAAAAATAAATCTAATAATAATAAATTAAGGGGTACTTCTTCATAAATATTGATATGCAAAACAGCCTCTGTGACATTCTTTAGTTTGTTTGGAATTGCATCATTTTGTGAATATTGTGCTGTGAATGAGCAATGAGAATAAACTAAGAGATAATTTGGGTTTGAATGAAGAGTGACAGTGGAAAGCAGAGAAAACAGTATGCTAATTTTGATACATAAAATATTTAAACTTGTAGCTTGTTTCAATTCAGTCTTTGTCTGTTCTCATCCAAAGGGCCGGACTTTGTACATTTTTATTATTACTGGGCGTGTGATTTTACAATTTCTCATGTAATTTTAACAGCTTTGGGAAGCATTTTCCCAAATGCATGCCAACAAACTGAAATATGTACTGTTTTATTGTTACAGCATGAGAGGTCCTTTAAAAATGGAACCAGAATGAATTATTCTATACAAATGTATCTGGTTCATTATTTGAATAAAATATTGCCTTTCTACAATGTTTGTTTATTTAATTGGCATTGAACGCTGGTGATGATCTGTCCACTAGAGGGCGGTGTGTTCTGTCATTTTAATGAAGCTGTTGTTTCCTCTTCCCCTGCAACGTTTTGTTTGGTTCATAAGGAACGCTTAAGGTTCTCTTACATTTATTGTATTTTTTCTGCTTTATGCTTGATACGGTTCAGTAATACATAATCACTGAGACATTTAAATTGTGTGTGTGTGTGTGTGTGTGTGTGTGTGTGTGTGTGTGTGTGTGTGTGTGTGGTGTGTGTGTGTGTGTGTGTGTGTGTGTGTGTGTGTGTGTGTGTGTGTGTGTGTGTGTGTGTGTTTAGTGACCTTAACTTCGGATGAGGCTGTGAATTAACGGATGACTTGATAGCAGCACTTGAGAAGTTGATGGAATCTGAGCAGGTGTGTGGTTGTCCTGGAAGAAGACTGAGAGCCAGGTCTTCAGTGACTTCTTTGATTCAGACATCAGGAGTGTATAAGCAGCAGTGTTGAACTTGCAAATACATTCACTTATTTTAGCGGTGACATTCTTCCCTCTAGATCCTTAATGTTTGAAGCCGAGAGATGCCTAGGAAGAATGAAGGACCAAGTCTTTATTGTCTTGAAGCTTTATCTTACTGTATAGTTGTGAGATTTGGACGCTTACTGGTGACTTAAAGTGACGACTGGATGTCTTTGGTACTAAAGCTCTCCTTGGCTACTGCTGATATGACTTTGTGTCAAACAGCTGCTTTGGTAGAGTTCAATTTCACGTGGTTGTGGCAGGTATATGGTTATTTTTCAAGAGGTAGGGATGGACACATCCAAGACCCAAGGCACCATGGGGGCCTCATGTACAAAGGCTATGCACCCACAACAACGTGGCATACGTCCGTCTCTATGCTAAAGTTCAGATGTATCAAAAGTGAAATGACCATGGGAATGTGTGGTGCGCCACGCAAAAATCCTGGCTGGCGTACGCACATTTCTACAGCTATTGTTCCACTGCCGACACATAGAGGTGATGCTGGGAACTGTTAACAGTGTGAAGTGATCAGAGTGATGTGCACACCAGAGACACATTGATGAACAATTAACACACCCACGTTTTGCAATTATATGGGAGGATATTCCATATAAGCATGCGCAAAGTGATGAGGAAAATGGTTTTAACAATGGCAGCGTTAGAGGACCTTGCAAATGGTGCAATGACTCCTCGGTGAGCACGTATTCAGGGAATGCAAGGATTTACTTGCAAATGATGACACTTGGCTTATAAACTGATTTTGATTACCAAGGCCACTGTTACTGAAATTATGTGCAGAACAGAATACAGTGAGGAGCCAGGGGTTGTCTGTGCCCACACAGGTGCTGACCACACTGGGCTTCCTGGCAACGGGCATTCCAGCTGGCTGATCAGTCAGGAGTGCGCCTGTCAACATTGAACTGAGCCATGCCAACAGTGTGGAACGCAATCATCCCAATTTCATTCAGGTACATCACATTCCAACATTAAAGCACAATTTGCAGTGAGAGCCAGTTTCCTGAATGTAATCAGAGCTATTGACTGCACAGATATTGCTATAAAGGCACCATCACATGATAAGTTTGTTTTTGTTAATAGGGAACATTTTCATTCCATCAATGATCAAATCATATGTGATGCGCAAATGCATTGGGCTGGGTTGGGAACAGGCTAGAGGCTGACACGGTGCATGATGGGTGACTGCTTGGTGGTTAAATAGTTTATTTGTGTAATTGTTTTGAGCAAAAACCAGCGTGGGCACAGTTGGGCATGTGTGCATTCAGATATGTTTTTTTTGTTATTATTAATGTGTTTTCTTTTGCTTGGTGGTGAAAGTAGAACTGCTTAACAGGCCCCGATTGTCTCCCTGTGTTCAGTATTTGTCAATAAATGCAATGTGTAATGTTGTGAATGTCACACACTGTTAGTGGCGGCGGACCTCGCTTTTTAACTTCAGTATGTACACTTCTCTGAGCTCACAGCGTTTATGGCCTCTCATACACACGCACTCCCACTAACATTTTTCCAGTTTCACATTTATTCTGTTTGACAGGGTACCAAATAAACTATCCCTGCATGTCTCCACATCATTTCCAATCTGTAGCTTACAGTTGGTGTAATTTCTTTTCTGTTTTTCCCAGATGTACAAAATACTACATATTCACACAGTGGCGACATTTGATAAGGGCAATGTTGACATAGGATGGTAGTAATTAAGAGTATAAAGACATTCCCCCCTTGAAAAGACCTGGTTTGTCAGTTTCCTTCATTTCTAAAGCCTGAGCCGAGAGGCCAACAAAGTCACTGCTGCTCGTCGAAACAGAGTAGACAAAGAAAAACAGCACTGAGTGTTCCAACTGCTGCCCAAACAAAGTATCAGCTTAAATTTAAAATTTGATTTGATTATGTGTCACTCCTGAAAATGAAGCTTGTTCCACATATATCCTTATACTGTGTCCTGGTGTATGGGGAAACTTGACTAGTGACTCTCAATTTAGGCACACTAAACTTGAATGCCCGCCCCCATCAGCAGACCAAAGTGCTGATTGTGACAGAAAGTGACAGCCTCAACTCATCACGTTCAGCTAATTGCTTACCTGCTGGGAGCTGCAATGGGGAGACCTACAAAAATACAGTCAAATGCTGTTTATTTTTTAAAGGCTTACTAAGCTTTGTGTGAAACTGCATATAGTTGATGTGCTTCTACAGATGGTATACGAAGTCTGTTAGAAAAGTATCCGACCTTTTAATTTTTTCAAAAACCTGATTGATTTGAATCACGTGTGCTTGCATGAGCCAACCTTGAACCTTCGTGCGCATGCGTGAGTTTTTTCACGCCTGTCGATTGCGTCATTTGCTGGTAAGCAGCCTTTGTGTGAGGATGGGTGGAGTCTCTCGTCGTTTTTTTCTTTGCAAGGAAAATGGCGGAACAACTGGAGCAGCGTGACTGCATCAAATTTTGCTAGAAACTGGAAGGCAGCCAGGTGGAAACCATTCAGATTATTCAGATGGCTTTCAGTGATGATCCTATGGGCATCACACAGATTAAGGAGCGGTACAACCGGTTTAAAGACATCTGCACAACGGTGGAGAGCGCGCCGTGCTCCGAGTGGCCATCAACATGCTGAAACAACCAGATCATTTCCAAAGTGAACGCTGTGGTGATGTGGGGCCGTCGTGTGACTATCCGAGAAATTGCGGAAGAGCATCAGCACTTTTTCGGCACATTTCACTGTGACAGAAGATTTGGCCATGAAAAGGAGTGGCGGCGAAATTCATGCCGATGGCTTCGGCACGAAGCTGATGGCGGAGCAAAAGCGCCACTGTGTTGAAGTCTCACAGGACATGTTGTGATATGCCCACCTCTTCCACAATTTCTCAGATAGTCACACGACTGAAAAGCCACCGAAAGCCGTCTGAGTCTTCCGAATGGTGGAAGAGGTGGGCATCATTTTTCGGAGTCCAACATGTCCTGTGAGAATTCAACATGGAGGCGCTTTTGCTCCGTCAGCAGCGGCACAAATTTCGCTGCCACTCCTTTTCATGGCCAAATCTTCTGTCACAGTGGAATGTGCCGAAAAAGTGCTGATGTCCACCTCTTCCACAATTTCTCAGATAGTCACACGATGGTCCCACATCACAGCATTCACTTTGGAAATGATCTGGTCGTTTCAGCATGTTGATGGCCGCCCGGAGCGCGGCACGCTCTCCACTGTTGTGCAGACGTCTTTAAACCGGTTGTACCGCTCCTTAATCTGTGTGATGCCCATAACATCGTCACAGAAAGCCGTCTGAATAATCCGAATGGTTTCCACCTGGCTGTCGCCCAGTTTCTGGCAAAATTTGATGCAGTTGCGCTGCTCCAGTCATTCCGCCATTTTCCTTGCAAAGAAAAAGCGATGAGAGACTCCACCCATCCTCACACAAAGGTTGGCTCATGCAAGCAACGTGATTCAAATCCATCAGGTTTTTTAAAAAATAAAAAGGTTGGATACTTTTCTAACAGACTTCGTATTTTCACACAGTGGAACCATGTTCCCTGTTTAGCTCCCCTCTTTTCATCCTGTCAGTCTGAAAGCTGCACTTAAAAGAGCAGATCCTTTTAATTATACCTGGATACTAAATGAAGTTCCAGCAATGATGAGAATGTGAATTATAGGGAGGTGATGGTCTAGTGGTTATGCAGTGGGCTTGAGACCAGAGGATCCAAACCCCCGTCTGGCTGACAAATCACTAGGGGCCCTTGGGCAATGTCCTTAATTCCCCAAGTTGCTCCCGGTGTGTAGTGAGCACCTTGAATGACAGCACCCTGACATTGGTGTGTGTGTTTGTGTGAATGTGAGGCATTACTGTAAAGCGCTTTAAGCATCTAATGTCGATGGAAAAGCACTGTATGTATGCACTCCATTTTCCATTTATGCTTCATTCAAATCTTTGAAGTAAAAAAAAAAAAAAGTCAAATGAGATGCTTTACATCAGTCGTGTTATTTATCATTTCTGCAACTAGTTTCGTGAAAAAAGCATGCTTTGTTAAAAAGGTATGATGAGAATGAATGACAGATGTAGCAGAAATGCACACATGGGTTACATAGTTTGTAGATGCTTGCTTAAATTCAAGATGTCTTTGAAATGCAAATCTTACAGCAATCTGTATGGTGTTAACTACTGTAAAATTTAACAGAGCTTGAGGACATTGCGTCCAGTTACGTTCTGCTCACTTATCTGCGTCAGTGGCAGCTCCAGAGGTTTTGTTGTTGGTGGAGGAATTATGCATTGACAGGGCGAATGAATCTGCAGTAAAGTGTTCTCACATTCACCTATATGCATTTGGAAAGGTCACAAACTATAACTGTGCCACACCTGTATGCGAAGATCAGGATTTGTTGAGATAAAGGTCAAGGACGTTGGGTTCAAAGGTCAAAATATGGGTTTGTTTCTTTTCCTCTTTTCTTTCCAGGTCTCTGTCCCCATTTTCACCAATCTTGGTATGTAGATGAACCCAGAATGACAAACGTTTGTTTTGTTAAAGGTCCACGTGATGAGGTCAAATGTCAAAAATTTCATTTTCACACTGATGTCCACCAAACGTGGCACACATGGAAGTGGGTTTTGGAGTTGTCCAGTAAGGTCATATATGCCACAGGTCAATCACAGGGCTCAAGGCTATGTCTGCCTGTCTGTTGGTCTGCTCCTCCCGGGGCCTTTTGTTGAGTTTTACCAAACTCACTATGTCAATGAAGGTTGAGCCAGAAAGTGCCCTTAAAGATTTCATTGTGTTTAAGGTCAAGGAATTTGATTTTCAACCCAATTTGGACCAACCGTGGCACACGTTTAAGTGAATTCATCATTTGGGTGATGGTCAAGGATACTGGTGTCAGATTGCCATAGCCCTTAGTGTCCTCATGTCCATTGGTACCTAGTCGACAAAAATCAGGAAGCTATAATCCAAAGTTTACATTAAAAGGGCTCTGCCATTGTCTTGGTGATCAAGTGGAAACTTTTGTCTAGCTTTTTTGTTTAATGTAAATTTGAGAAAACAAAATAAACCTGCCAACACTGCATTTTAAAAAGCTAAAAATGTTCCAATCCAGCTTTCTAAAAATGCCATTTTCTCCTCATAATATTGATTAGTTTTGTTGGTTTGTTTGTTTTGTGTTTATTGCAGTTTAATTTAAAAAATCTGGTTCCACCCTTCCCAGTCTACCAGGTACCATCATCACAAGAAAACTCCTGTGCTGCCAATGCCACATATCAAATGCACCCCTTACAACTGGCAGATCTATAACATAAATAGCCCACCCACTAATTTCCTTTATGTTCATGGGGACCTGCTAACTTTGGCTACCCTTACCAAAAAATAGTACTGATAAGTATATAAAAAGTAAACTGGAAGTATACTTGAAACATACTTGCATATACTAGTTTTTGGTAAGGGTAATGCTAGTGGCACTGCTAATATTGTGCTCAGCTGCCAGCAGCTCCATAATTAGGGAATAACCCTGTTGTGTCTGATGATTGCGGATGTTCATGCTGGTTATACGAGGTCTATTAGAAAAGTATCCGACCTTATTATTTTTTTCAAAAACCATATGGATTTGAATCACGTGTGATTGCGTCAGACAAGCATGAACCCTCGTGCGCATGAGTGAGTTTTTCCACGGCTGTCGGTTGCGTCATTCACCTGTGAGCAGGCTTTTAGTGAGGAGTGGTCCACCCCCTCTGCGGATTTTCATTGTCAGGAAATGGCGGAATGATTTGGACTTTTTTTCCATCAGAATTTTTTCAGAAACTGTTAGAGACTGGCAGCTGGAAACCATTAGAAAAATTTATCTGGCTATCGGTGAAAATTGGTAGAGAATAAGGACTGTTACTACAGCTTTAAGGACGCTCAGCGTGCCGTGCTCCGTGCCACCATCGAGAGCCACAAACCACCGGATCATTTCTAAACGGATGGCTCTGTGGAGCCGGGACCGTCATGTGCACTTTCTCTGGTTATCACAAGAGCTGGACATCAACCATTTTCTGGCAGATTTCACTTTTAACAAGAGATTTTGTCATGGAAAGCCGAGCGGAGGCTTTGCGCGTCACGATGGATTCGCTACTGGAGCGAGACAAAACCACCTCCGTTTTGGTCTCACAGGACGGCTTTGAGATGGCGTTCAGACAGCTGTCGGTGGTTTTTCCATCGAGTGTTTATCCGAGAAATTGTGGATGTGCCTGGACATGCCAGAACATGTCCCGTGAGGCTTCATCACGGCGTTGCTTTGCGCCATGCGGCACCGCCGCGACGCGCGGAATTCCTCCGCATGTCTGTCTCAATGTGCCGAAAAAGTGCTGATGTCCACGTCTTTTCACAATTCCTGTGCTAGTCAGACGACGTCCCGGATAAAACAGCGTCCAGTTTGGAAATGAACGGCACATTCCACTGTTACAGGAATTTTTGTCATGGAAAGAGGAGCGGAGGCTTTGTGCGTCGCGGCGGTGCCGCATGGCGCACAGCAACGCCGTGATGAAGCCTCACAGGACATGTTCTGGCATGTCCAGGCACATCCACAATTTCTCGGATAATCACTCGATGGAAAAACCACCGACAGCTGTCTGAACACCATCTCAAAGCCGTCCTGTGAGACCAAAACGGAGGTGGTTTTGTCTCGCTCCAGTAGTGAATACATCGTGACGCGCGAAGCCTCCGCTCGGCTTTCCATGACAAAATCTCTTGTTAAAAGTGAAATCTGCCGGAAAATGGTTGATGTCCAGCTCTTGTGATAACCAGAGAAATGGCACACGATGGTCACGGATCCAGACAGCCATCCGTTTAGAAATGAAATGGTCGTTGGCGGCTTAAGAGCGCGGCGCGCCCCACAGCCGCTGGGGGCCGTCCTTAAAGCGACAGTAACACTCCTTATTCTCTACCAATTTTCACCGATAGCCAGATAAATTTTTCTAATGGTTTCCAGCTGCCAGTCTCTAACAGTTTCTGAAAAAATTCTGATGGAAAAAAAGCCCAAATCATTCCGCCATTTCCTGACAATGAAAATCCGCAGAGGGGGCTGGACCACTCCTCACTCAAAGCCTGCTCACAGGCAAATGACGCAACCGACAGGCGTGGAAAAACTCACGCATGCGCACAAGGGTTCAAGCTTGTCTGACGCACTCACACTATTCAAATCCATATGGTTTTTGAAAAAATAATAAGGTCGGATACTTTTCTAATAGACCTCGTATGGTCACAAATTGAGCTTTACGGGCGATGCGTTAGCGGAGCCGTAAAACGGCTATTTGCGATAATATAACAGCATGAATGTCCGCAAATCATCAGACACAAGGGGGCTATTCCCCTTCTAATTCAATTCCATCGTTTGCGCGGTTTAGGTAATTCGGTCGGTGAGGTTTACCGTCGAGCCGAAACAGCATCGCTCCAACAGCGGTCAGGGCGCGGAGTAATCCATCAAACGTGAAAATCCAACATATGTAATTCTGTATCAGAATCCACATCGGTACTTTTGTATGGTATCTTAAATTCACCCATTTCGGTGGCGTCGTCTTCGTCAGTACGTGATTTTCTTTTGCTCTCAGCTAACAGCTAGCAGCGCGTGTTCTATCGAATTGTGCATCTCGTCGCATAAATCAACAGTTTCGCATCCCAGCAATACTGCATATGCGTGCGCAGTTGCGTCCTTCGCGGGATGATATTCGACAGGAATGACATCTGGTCAGGAACACCAGCAACCAACTACTAGTCATTACCAATCAGAGTGGGTGTTTTACATAACAAGAGTCAAGTGGTCACTACGCTGTCAGCTAGGAGTGGCCAAATAAACAAGAGGTCTGCTTTGTGTTGTGTGGGCCGCTGAAGAGGAGGTACTGCTGGCCACCACCACCAGAGGGCGCCCTGCCTGGAGTGCGGGCTCCAGGCACCAGAGGGCGCTGCCGCCTTATGGGAGTAGCCTGGGTGACAGCTGTCACCCATCACCAGACTCAGCTGTTCCACTCAGCACAGAGGTATATCAGGAGGACGGCGTCTCCACCTCAGTGCCGAGATATCGCCTTACGTTGAGGTAACGTTCTCTGCACTAATATTCTGATTAACTGGCTAAAAGATTTGTTAAACCTTTGCAGGACAGCTGCTTATTGTGAGCTAAATTGCTTGGAGAAGTACTCACCTTTCTGCAGTATTGACGTGAGGTGGAGTCAGCTTCTTCCCTCTCTGTGTACTGGGTGCAGCCGCATCCACACCTGTGTGTTTGTTCTCTTGCCAGCAGTACCGGATCCGACGAGCGGAGGCAGTGGCCACCTGGGAATTCGGGACTTGGCGGTTCCAGTATTTCCAGGGTTCGGTGGCAGGGGAAATCTGGGTGGTTCCGGCTCGACTTGGACGGACGTCTCCTACCTTCGAGCCTGCCCACACGACACCAGTGGAATTCGGTGCAAACCCAAATTGTCAATTGTTGTATTGGTTGTGCATTTTCACGACAGTAAAACTTGTTATTTACTTTCTCCATTGTCCGTTCATTGCGCCCCCTGTTGTGGGTCCGTGTTCCAACACTTTCACAACACTTTGCTGAGTAATGCTACATGATGACTACCAATCCGAGTGACGGCAGCAAGGTGTTTATGTTTAAACCATAAAGTTATGATCCTTTGTCATAAGGGTTTGACAATGAAAATGTTAGGAATCATTCCATGTATTGGTATACTTATTTGTATTGGAAACTGTTTTACTCCCTAATATCCGTATCAACCCCCAAAAAATCCATATGGGTCTGGCTCTTAATTTTTACACACTGTAATGAACACTGAAATAGAATAACTTCATTGGCTCATTATTGGTGTACTGAGACTTTTGTTGCAGCTTTATACTATACACAGTAAAATCACCAGTATAAAGGCAACACTGTTCATGTCAGTGTTGCTTTTACACTGGGGATTTAACTGTGTATACATTTTAAACTTCTCTGCATTAGAAGAGCATAATAAAATGTGTACGTGGCCTCTATGCACTCTGCTGTTTGTAGCCTCAGGAGGTGCAACGCACAGATGTTTTTGAAAATGACTCTGCATACATGTATGACCTGTGTTACAGTAATAGGCATTTTCTTCTTTTATTGTCTAATAATTTGTAGTTTAATTGATTTTTCATTCATCTTTTTAGTTTTGTTGTTGATATGATATGCTACCAAAGAGAGAAAAAAGTAAGGCGATATTGTTGCGGGGATGGAAAAGCACATTGATGTTAATTATGTTAAAGAGATTGTGCCTGAATATTCAAGTGTTTGCAAATTGTTTTGCACATCAAACCAAATTCTAATTCACCACTTTTATGTTTTAAGTGATGAGAGGTGGATCAGGGCTTATGGAACGCAGAGACTGAGGCATTTTTGTCTTTGCATTCAGTTATGTTCTGTTATTGAGGCTGAACCAAGTTTAAATTAAACAGTTTTATCTCAAACAGAAGAAAATGTATCACTTTAAAGTTATGTGATTTGTGCTCTAGTGTTTGTTTGTGCTTTTTAATCCACATACTCAATTTTGTCTGTGCTCTGCACAGATTGCCTTATTTCACTGAATATCAAGGCAATTTTGTAAAGGTTGTGCTTGTTGACATTCAGTCCGTGCTTTCTGACCACTGTGTGAGATCAGGTCATTCTTACTCCTGAAATTATGTAATTTTGAAGCAATCCTTTAGCCGAGAGAAACTCTTGAAATACATCCAGTCTGTGATGTAAGAATTTTAAGTTATACAAATGTTAAAGTGACTCCTTTTTAAAGCCATTTAGGGGCTTTTACGTTTTAAAAAAATTGATAGTTTTATCAAATGATTTAAATATACTAAGTGGCCAGTTGACTTCTCAGTGGGCTGGAGCTCAATACCCATTGGACAAAATACGGTATCACAATTCACTGAGGAGCTACAGCTATCTGAGCTTGCACAGAGACGAGCTTTCTGCTGCAGTTAATATACGTGACACTGGAACCAGCAGAAAGTTTTTTGACCAAGTTCAATCCCAGACAATCTGCATAACTGTAACAATCGTCTACTGTGACATCATCACTAATGGCCACTTTTAGATGACAGATTTTGCCCTGAATCACGGTACCAAAAAGAAAGAAGTACGATGGCAGTGCGTCCGAAAAGTATTCAGTGCTTCACTTTTTCCACATTTTGTTATGTTACAGCCTTATTCCAAAGTGAATTCATTTTTTCCCATCAAAATTCTACTCACAACACCCCATAATGACAACACGAAAAAAAATTTTTTTTTCCTTTTGAAATTTTTGCACATTTATTAAAAAACTAATCACATGTACATTAGTATTCAGACCCTGTACTCAATACTTTGTTGAGGCACCTTTGGCAGAAATTACAGCCTCAGGTTTTCTTGAATATGATGCCACAAGCTTGGTGCTCTTATGTCATTGTGCAGCTTTGCCCATTCCTCTTTGCAGCACCTCTCAAGCTCCAACAGGTTGGATGGGGAGTGTCGGTGCACAGACATTTTCAGATCTCTCCAAAGCTGTTCAATCAGATTCAGGTCTGGGCTCTGGCTGGGCCACTCAAGGTAATTCAAAGTTGTTCTGAAATCACTTCTTTGATATCTTGGCTGTGCGCTTAGGATGACTGTCCTGCTGAAAGATGAACCATCACCCAGTCTGAGGTCAAGAGCGCTCTGGAGCACATTTTCATCCAGGATGGCTCTGTACATTGCTGCATTCATCTTTCCCTCAATCCTGACTAGTCTCCTAGTTCCTGCTGCTGAAAAACATCCCCACAGCGTGATGCTGCCACCACCATGCTTCACTGTAGGGATGGTGTCTAGTTTCCTTCAAACATGATGTCTGGCATTCACACCAAAGAGTTCAATGTTTATTTCATCAGACCAGAGAATTTTGTTTCTCATGGTCTGAGAGTCCTTCAGGTGTTTTTGGCAAACTCCAGACAGGCTGCCATGTGCCTTTTACTAAGGAGTGGCTTCTGTCTGGCCACTCTACCATACAAGACTAATTAGTGGATTTCTGCAGAAATGGTTATCCTTCTGGAAGGTTCTCCTCTCTCCACAGAGAAATGCTGGAGCTCTGACAGTGGCCATCGGGTTCTTGGTCACCTCCCTGACTAAGGCCCTTCTCCCCCGATCCCTCAGTTTAGATGGACGGGCAGCTCTAGGAAGTGTCCTGGTGGATCCGAACTTCTTCCATTTATGGATGATGGAGACCACTGTGCTTATTGGGACTTTCCAAATAGCAGAAATGTTTCTGTACTCTTCCCTAGATTTGTGCCTTGACACAATCCTGTCTCGGAGGTCTACAGACAATTCCTTTGACTTCTTGCTTGGTTTGTGCTCTGACATGCACTGTCAACTGTAGGACTGTATGGGCAATTGTCAAGTTTTATCAGACTGTTGCAATGAGGAGGTTGTATAGTGTGCTGAACGTCTTTTTTTTTTTTTTTTTTTGCTGTCATGGAGGTCGGAATGATGGAGTGACAGTAGAGACATTTTGTTTGTGTTCTTTTAGATAATTGGGAGTACTTGTTAACAGAAACAGTGAGGGACATTAATTTGTCTTTGCACACTGATAAAATAGTCTCACATGTATTGTTAGTCACTTATTTCCAGTCAAACAAAAGGTCACGTTTCTGAACTCTTCACAATTCTCAGTGATGATGTTGAGTAAAGTTTCTTTGAGTGTGAAAACACAACCTGCTGGTTTTGTTATTTTTCCAAATATGTGTAATGAAAAGTCAAATAATGAAGCACAGCCTGAGAGAGCTCAAAGCACACGTTTGCATCTTTAATTAGATTTCCAGTGAAATGCTTTTTGTTGTTGTGATTTTCTTTTCTTTTCTTTTCTTTTTTTTTTTTTGCTGAAGTAGAGGAAAACAAGAAAGCTCTCTCTAACTCCTGAGTCCGAGTGTTCTTCACATCATGGCGTTGATCAAACAGTTCTACCCCATTAAATTCAAACAAAACAATTAATTGCCAGTAATTTTCAAATGGACGGAATCCTTTATATGGCGAAAACCAACATGTAGAATTTCCATTTCAAAGAAAATGACCTCTTGAATCCTTGCTTAGCTTTGAATTAAGTCAGCAGCTGTTTGGGTCTACATGTTTGACATTCTGGCAGTTTACTGCTTCTGCTGGATTTCAGACGGCACCGTGATGAGACTGAAACAGGGACTGCACAACACAGGCTGAGAGAGCACTGTAGGCCTGCAGTGCAACGCCAGAGGGGCAGAAGCAAATTAAAATCAGACTACAGGTGGAGACGGAGAGCTCAAGACACAGGTGGACTTTCAACACAATGCTGTAAATATCAACACATCCACACAAAAATCTACTCTTATGAGCATGTCTTTGCATTGCAGGGCAAAGTGCGTTCGATTACAGAAACATTCTTTCACGAAAAACGCCCTGCGTACACACTAACCCTAACCCTAAGCCTAAGGGAGCTGCCTGCAGCCCATTCACATCGGTGAACACCGCAGTGACTGGTGTGGCGTCCCACCAGGGATGCACCGCAGCGATCCATCAAGCGCGACACAAAGTCTGCATGTAGCCTGCTGTGATTGGCTGTGTGACAGTATGATGTCTTAAAACACTGAGAAATTTTAAGAAAAGGTACGTTTATTATTTTATTATTATTTTAATATTTTTATTAAATTTCTTTGTTTTTAACATAATTTATTATTTTATAAAGTGATTGTTAATTCTGTAAGCGGGGATAAAGTGTTAGTAAATCAGTACAAAATGTCATTTAATGAAGCAGATATACCAAATATTCTCTGGTGATTTATGATTTAATTTACAACCCCAATTCCAATGAAGTTGGGACGTTGTGTAAAATGTAAATAAAAAAGAATACAATGATTTGCAAATCCTCTTCAACCCATATTCAGTTGAATTCACCACAAAGACAAGATATTTAATGTTCAAACTGATAAACTTTATTGTTTTTGTGCAAATATTTGCTCATTTTGAAATGGATGCCTGCAATACGTTTCAAAAAGCTGGGACAGTGGTATGTTTACCGCTGTGTTACATCACCTTACCTTCTAACAACACTCAATAAGCGTTTGGGAACTGAGGACACTCATTGTTGAAGCTTTGTAGGTTGAATTCTTTCCCATTCTTGCTTGATGTACAACTTCAGTTGTTCAACAGTCCGGGTCTCCATTGTCGTATTTTGCAATTCATAATGCGCCACACATTTTCAGTGGGTGACAAGTCTGGATTGCAGGCAGGCCAGTCTAGTACCCACACTGTTTTACTACGAAGCCACGCTGTTGTAACACATGCAGAATGTGGCTTGGCATTGTCTTGCTGAAATAAGCAGGGACGTCCCTGAAAAAGATGCTGCTTGGATGGCAGCATGTGTTGCTGCAAAACCTGGATGTACCTTTCAGCATTGATGGTGCCATCACAGATGTGTAAGGTGCCCGTGCCATGGACACTAACACACCCCCATACCATCACAGATGTTGGCTTTTGAACTTTGTGCTGGTAACAATCTGGATGGTCTTTTTCCTCTTTTGTCTGGAGGACACAACGTCCATGATTTCCAGAAACGTGGACTCATCAGACCACAGCACAATTTTCCACTTTGCATCTGTCCATTTCAAATGAGCTTGGGCCCAGAGAAGGCTGCAGCATTTCTGGATGTTGCTGATGTATGGCTTTCACTTTGCATGACAGAGTTTTAACTTGCACTTGTAGATGTAGCGACGAACTGTGTTAACTGACAATGGTTTTCTGAAGTGTTCCTGAGCCCACGTGAAAGATCCTTTACATAATGATGATGGTTTTTAATGCATTACCTCCTGAGGGATCGAAGGTCATGGGTATTCAATGTTGGTTTTCGGCTTTGCCGCTTACGTGTAGAAAATTCTCCAGATTCTCTGAATCTGTTGTGTGGGCCGCTGAAGAGGAGGTACTGCTGGCCCACCACCACCAGAGGGCGCCCTGCCTGGTGTGCGGGCTCCAGGCACCAGAGGGCGCTACCGCATCATGGGAGTAATCTGGGTGACAGCTGTCACCCATCACCAAACACAGCTGTTTCTACTCAGCACTGAGGTATATCAGGAGGACGGGGTCTCCACCTCAGTGCCGAGATATCGCCTAAGACCAAGGTAACATTCTCTGCAGCATATTCTGTGATTGATAAACTTGTTAAACCTTTCAGGACTGGTGACTACTGAGACCCTCCTGCTTTGGATAAGTACTCACCTTCCTGCTGAACTTTGCCAAGAGGTGGAGGCGGCTTCTCCCCTCTCTGTACTGGGTGCGTTCATCCACTCCTGTGTGTTCTTGCTCTCTCCTGCCAGCAGTACCGGATCCGACGAGCGGAGGCAGTGGCCACCTGGGAATTCGGGACTTGGCGGTTCCAGTATTTCCGGGGTTCGGTGGCAGTGGAGATCTGGGTGGTTCCGGTTCGACTGAGACGGACGTCTCCTATCTTCGAGCCTGCCCACACGACACCAGCGGATTCGACCCTAAACATTGTGTTTGTTATACTACTCGTGCTTGTTTCAGTAGTAAATCTTGTTTTTTACTTCCTCCATTGTCCATTCATTGCGCCCCCTGTTGTGGGTCCGTGTTCCTACACTTTCACAACAGGATATCTCGGCCAGCGTCATGGATCCCGAGGGGCGTCAACCGGCTGTTGAACGGCCAATGGAAGACCAAGGCGCAGCGGAGGCTTCGGGAGGGGTAATCGGTGAGTTGCAGCGGATCCTCACCGCTTTCACCTCTCGGATCGATTTAATGACCGAGCAGCACGTTCTCCTAAACCACAAGTGGAGGCACGCCCTTCGGGCGCCGCTGCGGCTCTCCCTCCCGAGGACCCTGCGCGTGAAAGTGACGTTCCACTGGTCGTTCAACGGTCCCTTCCTCCGTCCCCAGAAGCTTACATAAGCCCTCCAGAACCGTACGGAGGCTGTGTGGAGACGTGCGCGGACTTTCTTATGCAGTGTTCGCTCGTCTTCGCTCAGCGTCCCGTGATGTACGCGACTGACGCTAGCAGAGTAGCTTATGTGATAAATCTGCTTCGTGGGGAGGCACGCGCTTGGGCTACAGCGCTCTGGGAGCAGAACTCACGGCTCCTTCATACTTACGATGGGTTTGTACGGGAGCTCAGAACGGTGTTCGATCATCCCAATAGAGGAGAGTCCGCTTCAACCGCACTACTGTCCATTCGACAGGGACGCCGGAGCGCAGCTGCCTATGCAGTCGCCTTCCGCATCGCGGCGGCGAGATCCGGCTGGAATAGCACTGCCCTCCGCGCTGCCTTTATAAACGGACTGTCACTGGTCCTAAAAGAGCACCTGGTGGCTAAGGACGAACCGCGGGATTTAGATGGGCTTATCGATCTAGTCATACGACTCGACAACCGGTTAGAAGAACGCCGTCGGGAACGAGGCGAAGGGCGTGGCCAGGTACGCGTCGTCCCTCTCCCTTCCGGGTCCGATCGAGCTCCGCCCTCCCCACGCTCCTCTGTTCCTGCGCTCCGTGCGCCTATGGCTCCCCCTGCTGACGAAGCTATGGACACGAGCAGGGCAACATTTAGGGCACCTGGAGCACAAAGGAGGCGGGCCCACGGAGCTTGTTATGTTTGTGGCTCGAGTGAGCATATGGCAAACGACTGCCCCGAGCGGTTAAACTCCAACGCCCGCCCCTAGAGACTGGGCCAGGGGTGGGCCAAAACATTCACGTGGGACACACCCACATTGCTACACGACTCCCAGTCACGATCCTGTTCGAGGACTCAACCCTGAAGGCCCCAGCACTGGTGGACACGGGCTCTGAGGGGAATCTGCTTGACAGTAGATGGGCCAGGGAGATAGGGCTCCCTCTGGTGGCTCTTACCTCGCCTGTGCAGGTTCGGGCACTAGATGGCTCCCTACTCCCACCAATCACGCACAAGACACCTCCAGTAACTCTGGTGGTGTCAGGTAACCACCGGGAGGTGATCGAGTTCTTTGTGACTCAGGCCACCTCCCGTGTGGTTTTAGGGTTTCCATGGATGCTTAAGCACAGTCCCCGGATTGATTGGCCGTCCGGGGTAGTGGTTCAGTGGAGCGAAACCTGCCATCGGGAGTGTCTCGGTTCCTCGGTTCCTCCCGGCTCCCAAGCTAAGGAGGAGGTCCGAGTCCCGCCCAATCTGAAGGCGGTGCCAGCGGAGTATCATGACCTCGCTGACGTGTTCAGCAAGGATCTGGCTCTCACGCTTCCTCCCCACCGTCCGTACGATTGTGCCATTGATTTGGTTCCAGGCAGTGAGTTCCCGTCCAGTAGGCTGTACAACCTCTCACGGCCGGAACGCGAATCAATGGAGACCTATATCCGGGACTCATTAGCTGCCGGATTGATCCGGAATTCCACCTCACCGATGGGCGCAGGTTTCTTTTTTGTGGGTAAAAAAGATGGCGGGCTTCGTCCATGCATTGATTACAGGGGGTTGAACGAGATCACGGTTCGCAACCGATACCCGTTGCCCTTGTTGGATTCAGTGTTCACTCCCTTGCATGGAGCCAAAATCTTCACCAAGCTGGATCTTAGAAATGCGTATCATTTGGTTCGGATTCGGAAGGGAGACGAATGGAAGACGGCATTTAACACCCCCTTAGGTCATTTTGAGTACCTGGTCATGCCGTTCGGTCTCACTAATGCTCCCGCGACTTTTCAAGCGTTGGTAAACGATGTCTTGCGGGACTTCCTGCACCGGTTCGTCTTCGTATATCTAGACGATATACTCATCTTTTCCCCGGATCCTGAGACTCATGTCCGGCATGTCCGTCAGGTTCTGCAGCGGTTGTTGGAGAACCGTCTGTTTGTGAAGGGCGAGAAGTGTGAGTTCCACCGCACTTCTTTGTCCTTCCTGGGTTTATCATCTCCTCCAACTCCGTCGCCCCGGACCCGGCCAAGGTTGCGGCGGTGAGAGATTGGCCCCAACCAACAAGCCGTAGGAAGCTGCAACAGTTCCTCGGTTTTGCTAATTTCTATAGGAGGTTCATCAAGGGCTACAGTCAGGTAGTTAGCCCCCTGACAGCCCTGACCTCTCCAAAAGTTCCCTTCACCTGGTCGGACCGGTGCGAGGCCGCGTTCAAGGAGTTGAAACAGCGCTTCTCGTCTGCACCAGTTCTGGTGCAGCCCGATCCTAGCCGCCAGTTAGTGGTTGAAGTGGATGCCTCGGACTCAGGGATAGGAGCGGTGCTCTCCCAGAGCGGGAAGACCGATGAGGTCCTTCACCCGTGTGCCTATTTTTCTCGCAGGTTGACCCCCGCTGAACGGAATTATGACGTCGGCAATCGGGAACTCCTTGCTGTGAAAGAGGCCCTCGAAGAGTGGAGACATCTGTTGGAGGGAACAGCCGTGCCATTCACGGTTTTCACTGACCATCGGAACCTGGAGTACATCAGAACCGCCAAGCGTCTGAACCCCAGGCAAGCCCGCTGGTCACTGTTCTTTGGCCGTTTTGACTTCCGGATTACCTACCGCCCCGGGACCAAGAATCAGAGATCGGATGCATTGTCCCGGGTGCACGAAGATGAGGTCAAAACGGAACCGTCGGATCCCCCGGATCCCATCATCCCGGAGTCCGCTATCGTGGCCGCCCTCACCTGGGACGTGGAGAAGACCGTCCGGGAGGCCCTGACCCGTGTCCCGGACCCCGGAAACGGACCAAAGAACAGACTGTACGTCCCACCAGAAGCTAGGGCCGCAGTCCTGGACTTCTGTCACGGTTCTAAGCTCTCCTGTCACCCAGGGGTGCGAAGGACCATGGCAGTCGTCCGGCAACGCTTCTGGTGGGCATCCCTGGAGACCGACGTCCGGGACTACGTCCAGGCCTGTACCACCTGCGCCAGGGGCAAGGCCGATCATAGAAAGACCTCAGGGCAACTACAGCCATTGCCTGTGCCTCATCGCCCCTGGTCCCACATCGGCCTGGATTTCGTCACGGGTCTCCCGCCGTCCCAGGGAAACACTGTTATCTTCACGATAGTGGACCGTTTCTCCAAGGCGGCCCACTTCGTGGCCCTCCCGAAGCTCCCTACGGCCCAGGAGACAGCGGACCTCCTGGTCCACCACGTCGTCCGTCTGCATGGCATACCATCAGACATCGTCTCCGATCGCGGTCCCCAGTTCACCTCGCATGTCTGGAGGAGCTTCTGCCGGGAACTGGGGGCCACGGTCAGCCTCTCGTCTGGGTACCATCCCCAGACCAACGGGCAGGCAGAGCGGGCGAATCAAGAACTGGAGCAGACACTTCGCTGTGTGACAGCCGCGCACCCGACGGCCTGGAGTACCCACCTGGCCTGGATCGAGTACGCCCACAACAGTCAAGTGTCATCAGCCACCGGCCTCTCCCCGTTTGAGGTGTGCTTGGGGTATCAGCCCCCCTTGTTTCCGGTGGTTGAGGGAGAGGTCGGTGTGCCCTCGGTCCAGGCCCACCTACGGAAGTGCCGTCGGGTGTGGCGGGCCGCCCGCTCTGCCTTGTTGCAGGCCCGGATGAGGGCGAAGAAACATGCAGACCGGTGACGAGCCCCGGCCCCAAGTATCGTCCTGGGCAGGAGGTCTGGTTATCCACCAAGGACATTCCCCTACAGGTTGACTCACCTAAACTGCAAGAACGATACATCGGACCGTATAAAATCCTCAAGGTCATCAACCCCGCCGCAGTGAGGCTCCAGCTTCCGGCCTCACTGCGGATCCATCCAGTTTTCCATGTTTCCCGGATCAAGCCTCTTCGCACCTCACCCCTCTGCACCCCGGGTCCGGCACCGCCTCCTGCCCGGATCATCGACGGAGCACCGGCTTGGACTGTCCGCCGGCTCCTTGACGTCCGTCGGATGGGCCGGGGTTTTCAGTATCTGGTGGACTGGGAGGGGTACGGCCCCGAGGAGCGCTCCTGGGTGAAGAAGGGCTTCATCCTGGATCCGGCCCTCCTGGCCGACTTCTACCGACGCCATCCGGACAAGCCCGGTCGTGCGCCAGGAGGCGCCCGTTGAGGGGGGGGTCCTGTTGTGTGGGCCGCTGAAGAGGAGGTACTGCTGGCCCACCACCACCAGAGGGCGCCCTGCCTGGAGTGCGGGCTCCAGGCACCAGAGGGCGCTACCGCATCATGGGAGTAATCTGGGTGACAGCTGTCACCCATCACCAAACACAGCTGTTTCTACTCAGCACCGAGGTATATCAGGAGGACGGCGTCTCCACCTCAGTGCCGAGATATCGCCTAAGACCAAGGTAACATTCTCTGCAGCATATTCTGTGATTGATAAACTTGTTAAACCTTTCAGGACTGGTGACTACTGAGACCCTCCTGCTTTGGATAAGTACTCACCTTCCTGCTGAACTTTGCCAAGAGGTGGAGGCGGCTTCTCCCCTCTCTGTACTGGGTGCGTTCATCCACTCCTGTGTGTTCTTGCTCTCTCCTGCCAGCAGTACCGGATCCGACGAGCGGAGGCAGTGGCCACCTGGGAATTCGGGACTTGGTGGTTCCAGTATTTCCGGGGTTCGGTGGCAGTGGAGATCTGGGTGGTTCCGGTTCGACTGAGACGGACGTCTCCTATCTTCGAGCCTGCCCACACGACACCAGCGGATTCGACCCTAAACATTGTGTTTGTTATACTACTCGTGCTTGTTTTCAGTAGTAAATCTTGTTTTTTACTTCCTCCATTGTCCATTCATTGCGCCCCCTGTTGTGGGTCCGTGTTCCTACACTTTCACAACAGAATCTTCTGATTATATTATGGACTGTATATGATAGAATCCCTAAATTCCTTGCAATTGAACGTTGAGAAACATTGTTCTTAATCCGTTGGACTATTTTTTCACGCAGTTGTTCACAAAGTGGTGATCCTACCCCGGACTGCAGAACAGTCGTACCAAAGCAAGAATGTGAAAGAATTCCACCTACAAAGCTTATTGAGTGTTGTTAGAAGGAAAGGTGATGTAACACAGCGGTAAACATACCACTGTCCCAGCTTTTTGAAACGTATTGCAGGCATCCATTTCAAAATGAGCAAATATTTGCACAAAAACAATAAAGTTTATCAGTTTGAACATTAAATATCTTGTCTTTGTGGTGAATTCAACTGAATATGGGTTGAAGAGGATTTGCAAATCATTGTATTATTTTTTATTTACATTTTACACAACGTCCCAACTTCATTGGAATTGGGTTTGTAATTAAACTTGCTAGAATAGGCAATTTGATGGCTTCACTTGGGAAAAGTATGCAGGGTGTTGTTGATTAGTTTCTGGTGTAATCAATTATTCAGGGCAAAAATATTCTAGCAGCTAATTGTTTTAACATTTTTATTTATGCAGTGTAGTTGGAGTTTTTGTTGTTTTTCCCATGTACACTTTGTTCATGCTCACACATGGAAGCTGCCCAGTACAACCACAGTCTGACCTGTTGGCCACTGGGCTGCTCACTGAGAGCATACAGGAATGGACTCATGCTCAAGGGCACCTTGAAGGCAATGAAGTGGGTGAAATGTCTGTTAATTTTTGTCCTGATTTGTCGACTTTTCCCCAGTCTTGGTGTTATCCAAAGGTGTGTGTGATTACCCAGCTTGGGTAACTGTGGTAGCACGATAGTCATTTTTCATACGTTGAACTATCTGACACCTGGCAGTGGCCGCCGATGGCTGGTGACAGCCTCAACTCCTGGCAGATCTGCTGCACGCAAAGAGCTCCGCTCATCAGACCTCATCGCAGCGGAGTGAGAGGTGGCGGAAACTCGTTTGGCTGCCATTAAGACAAGGTGAGGTGTGTTTGGCAGCTCGTGAGAGCAGTTGGGACTGTCCAGCGGGCGTCTGAACCTTTTGCAGAGAGCAGGGACAGTTCAATAGGTCAGCTCCAGGAGGAGGTGCAGTTTGATGGCTGTTAGATCCCTCTTGACATCATGAATCACATGGAACAGCTTTTGTGTGTATGTGGTGTTTTTTTTGTTTTTTTTTCCTTTCTTACAGAGGCAGTAAAACAGAGCAAATACACACAAAATACACCTGCATGTAATATTTAACATGGAAAGCTCAAGCACACCTCAACACTTAAAAAAAAAAAAATCTGAAACTAAAGATACATATCTAGAGGGATTAATACATTCAGTCCAAGCGATGGCGATGCAGATTACAATTTGATAGAATAGACAGATAAATTACATCATGGCAAAAAACCTGAGTATTCCAAAGTATTTTCATATGAAACTGCACAACAATGCACGTCAAAAATAAATAATGCATCATTATTATCATATAGAGTATTTTTGTCTGCATGACTAAAGCTATATATTCATGTGGATACATATACACACGACGACAGATGGATTATTATGTGTATGCATGTTCCCAGGCTCCAGGATTATCCGAGAGGTCCAGTCACAAACACAGAAACCACATTATGACAGAATGAGCTGAAGTGGTTTCTGAAGCATCAAAAAATAAGTCCTTGTAGTTTTCCGTCGTCTAAACCCACTTATTCCAGTTGAGGGTCTCTGGGTGGAGCCTATCCCAGCGGTTGTTTGGGAGAGGCGGGTTAGGCCCTGGACAGGCCTTCCAGTCTGTCGCAGGGCTGACACATAGAAAGACACATTCACACTCCTCATTGCAGTTATTGTTAAAATATTTTTTAAATTTAAATTTTGACCTTCATTTCTAGTCTGTTTTCTCTGATTTTTTTTGTAAGAATCCTATTTCTATTTTTGATCACCTTTGACCCTTGCATTAGGAATGTGGAAGGTATAGCATGGCATGACATAATCTGTCATTGGTGGTGTTGTCCTCCTCTCTTCTTTATAACTTGTGTCTCCTCCTTCTCTTGTCTTCCTTGTCCTCTCCAGCATGAAAGCAGTTATGGCTGTTGTTTATGTGTTGACGAGCGGAGCAGCGTTAAGTCATTGGATTAGTTTTAACATGTCCCTCGTGGCACTGGAGGGTTCTGCTGCACCGTTACTCAGGTTTTCCGTCACAAAAAGTCCTCATAGTCCAAGAGTTTGGAATGCTGCCGTGTCTTCCAAAGCCGGTAGAGGCGAAAGTCAAAGTACATCTCAATCATTTCTTTTCCTGCATTAGTAAATGAGACAAAGGTGATACAGAGATATTGTTGTGTCAGACATTTGAACAGAAAATTAGAGTTGGACAAAATGCACAGAGGGGCAGCTATTCCCAAACTTTGACATCTTAAAATGTTTTATCACAATTTTGTTCCTTTAGCTATGATTCCTCCACCAGTGACAATATACAATAAAATACCATGTCTTCTTACTTCTGATTATATTGTTAAAATAACCATTTGTAATTTTAAACCTTATTACAAAATTGAAAATCTATTTAATTTTGTGATTGCCTTTGAGTCTACTCAGAAGCATTGGTGGTGCTTAAACTCAGAACTGGCTTGTCAGTAGCTGAGGGTGTACCAGAGTCAATACTAAAAGTTAGCGGTTAGCTGCAGTTTTTTTTTTTTTTTCTTTCAGTTGAGTAACTTTTCACTTAGCGGATTAGCGGTTATCAAAGCTAACCTTTTACTTAGCTATGCCCACCACTGTTTATTTATAATGCAAACACCCTGTTAGTAAGCAGAAGCTAACAGGGAAATTAATATTATTGTACAAGACAAAAAGAACTCAGAGTAAACTGTTTCTTGTCACCACTGATGTGATAGAAATGTCATTAGAATTGCCCAGATACAGGGCTCACTTCAGTACGGAGCTAAATGTGCCCACGTTTACCTCATTAAATTTAAATACACTTTTTAAAATGGCCGATTATACAGTTAGCCTTACCTTAGCCTCGCTATCCCAAAAAGTACAAACACGTCAAGTACTGAGTCAGGGCTCATTCACTAATACTCAGCCACTCCTCATTCAAATCAGTGTGCTGAAGCAGCATTCAGTTGTCACATGCGTAAATGGTACCACCTTGTGGTCGTAAATGATAATGCAGCATATTTTTGACATGTTGCTTCAAAATACAAATTGCAGGACAAACCAAACAATTAATTAATTTGTTTTGTTTTTAAACAAGCACTTATATTGTCCAGAAAGTACGCTACCTAAAGTAGTGCACAAGTAAATAACTTTAATATACCAGTGTGTATTTTGGAAGACAGATTTAGTCACCAACTGTCACAATAGTTAGGATGACAAACAAGGGAAGATATGTTTGGCATGTGTTCATCAGTTGATGCGTGACATAAGTTTGTCTGCATCATAATGTTTGCGTGTTACTCTTAAAGCATGCTGGTATGTCTGTGTTTGAGTGTTTGTTTGGACCCACCCTGTGCAGAAAGCTCCAGCGGTGACTCAAACTCCACAGAATAAGGCCTCATTAGATTTTTCAGTTTCTCGAACAGCTGTTGGGCCAAGATAAGAATATAAACATGAATTAATTCCACTGCACTCGGACACGCTCTCTGCAGGGTAGAAGCATGCGGCTGCAGAAACACAATGGCTGAAGGACAACAATGAATCAAATCTGTTTGGGCCAAATAGGCACATGTACAGGTGCAAAAGAGTATTTCCTGTGTCTCCTTCAGTTAGATTTGCAGTAAAACATGTTTCCATACCCATCTGCTTTGACAGTCATGCTCAGAATTTTAAAAGACTAAAAATCAACTCAAAGTAAACTGCTGTGTAAATGTAGGATTTGTGATGCTGGTTTTTCTCCACGTCACAAGTCGTAACTCCGAACAACATGACATCAAAGGTTTGAAATCTCATAAGGTTTGGCAATAATATTTGTTGTTGAAATCAAAGGCCAAGCATCACTGTATGACGTTAAAATGGAGGCGTTACAGAGGGGAACTTCCCATTAGACCTAGTTTTCACTAGTCCTAGTGAACAATTAAAAAATGAAAGCATGGTGGATTACCATTATTTGTTGATTTTCAATTCAACAGATTTATATGAGCGAAGCATCACGCAGTGGCGCAAAGCTCACTCATGGTACAGGGCGTCCTAAACAGGAAGTGCCAAAATTCAAGTCCACAGTAAAACAGGAAATGTCAAACACTTCCTGGGTTGACAGACGAGATCCCATGGAATCCCACGGGAACTCAGTGGCAAGCTCACACTCAAACAGGAAGTGCCGAATTCTCAGTCACAGTGAAACAGGATATGTTGAACACTTCCTGGCATGGGTGGAGCTAGAGCGGAGGCCGGGGTTGCATTGGACTCCCCTGAAATCTGATTGGACACAGATGATTGACATGTCACGGCACCACACGTCTGGTTGAAAGAGCTGTATTTTCAAATCAGTGAGTCACATTGACTGCTAGGTTCCTCCTGTCCAGTAGTTGGTGCTGTGTACCACAAAAAGTTCTAATCCACCTTAGTAGAAGAAGAAAAATGTTTGCTCCAGATTTGAACTGAACACGTCATTTGAACTATGGACTTCTAATCACACCAAACTTATATTGGTGAGTAAACGACCGTATTTTATGTCAGAAATGAGGTCCAGGTTGTTAAAAGCAGCATTTCTCCTTTAATTCAAGTTGCCTTATATACATGTTTAAACTAACAGACAACAGCTGGTTCGTGTTGGCTTATTAGTGCAGCAGATAACTGAAACAATCCTTCAAATGGTGATACAAGCATCAAATTCAGCACAAATACAGCTGGAGCAAAATTAATGGAGCAACTTTAACCTTTGACCCCTGTACAAACAGACTGACCTTTGTCGCCATTCTTATCATTTATCATGTTTCCATCTCCTGACTTGTGTAAAGAAAACTGGCAATAAAACTGATTATTATTTACAGGTTTTATCAAGTTTTAGAGATTTGCTTTCAGTTTCAGTTTGAGGAAGATAATTTTAGAAATTTTTATTCTTTATTTTTTTGTTTTTCTTGTACTTAAAAAGACATAAACAAATTAAAATGTGTGAAATTCCAAGTGTTCCAATACTTTTGGAGGACACAGTATCCTAACCTTATGATGAGTGCAAAATGAGTGTGATATTATTACTGTTTTGTTTAAGAATGTTGGTTGAAAAGCTTTTTTATCCCATGGAACTCTCCCTACCCACCTAAGCAGCTCAAGAACATGGACAGCATGTATATAAGTGACATTTACATGACAATTTATATGACAATATTGTGATACGATAATTTGGCTATATTGTACAGCGCTACTGTCAACGAGCTGAAAACTTTGAATTTTAATTTACATATACATTAAAAAAAAATGCTTAAAGTGGCAGGGGGTTAAGAGGGCTGTAATGAGGGGGGTCAGCTGAAAAGCAAAAAAGAAAAATACTTAAAAAGGTGGAGAGCATGGGGGGCTGAGCTTCTCCAGAAGCTGAAAGGCAAAATAAGGAAAATGCTTAAAAAGTCTGAAATGACAAGGCGAGATGCTGACGAGCTTTGCTCATTCATGTCCGCGACACATGCATATTAGACAACAGTACAATTAAAGGTGATTAATAGTGCATGTCAGCAGAATTTTATTTTTGTAAATTGAACAAAACTGGATCTGGTTTGTTCACTATTTGAAAGCATTACATTTATTTGTGAACTTTAAAATCAGTTTGGGGCTGTACCATAAACCATCAAGTAATATAAAGAGGAGGTTAGGACCAGTGGACCCTCCCCGTACAGAGAGAGCAACTTTGATTACTTATTTTCAAGCCTGTGAAATGACTAAAAGAAGGCAGCTAGGTGCTGTTTTTAGATGAGAGAGCAGTTGGCTGGGGAGCGGTAAGGAGCATGGTGTTTCTGTTATCAAAGAAAGCTGGAGGCAACTAAGAAATATCAGTGAAGCGAAGCGCTCGTTTGTGCACAAACATCCTCCGAGGTGCAAAGTACCCTGACTTAAATGTGTAAAATGCTTGTAAAATTTCCCATATTTTGTGAAATTTAATAGGTTTTTATTCCAGACAAGGTCATCTGTTCAGCATATTTTCTAGAAATTGGTTTGTAAAACACTTTGGACCTGATTTATTAAAAGTTTGCACGTTTAAAAATTTGTTCAAACTATATATCACTCACAAACAAATGTGCAGCCTGATCTCCTAACGGTGCACACTGACGATTGCATCTTTCAAATGAGCAAAATAACATATTTCATACATTTGCCTTAATCAATATACAGTTTGAGGTCATGAGTGTATCTACCAAAATGATACTGTATTGTGTAGCAGATCTTTTAATTATATTTCAACCCCAATTCCAATGAAGTTGGGACGCTGTGTAAAATATAAATAAAAACAATACAATGATTTGCAAATCCTCTTCAACCTATTAAATACACCACAAAGACAACATATTTCATGTCCAAACTGATAAACTTTCTTTTTTTTGTGTGTGTGTGCAAATATTTGCTCATTTTGAAATGGATGCCTGCAACACGTTTCAAAAAAGCAAAGACAGTGGTATGTTTACCACTGTGTTACATCACCTTTCCTTCTAACAACACTCAATAAGCATTTTGAACTGAGGACACTAATGGTTGAAGCTTTGTAGGTGGAATTCTTTCCCATTCTTGCTTGATGTACGACTTCAGTTGTTCAACAGTCCGGGGTCTCCGTTGTCGTATTTTGTGCTTCATAATGCGCCACACGTTTTCAATGGGTGACAGCTCTGGACTGCAGGCAGGCCAGTCTAGTACCTGCACTCGTTGACTATGAAGCCATGCTGTTGTAACACGTGCAGAATGTGGCTTGGCATTGTCTTGCTGAAATCAGCAGGGACGTCCCTGAAAAAGATGTTGCTTGGATGGCAGCATGTGTTGCTCCAAAACCTGGATGTACCTTTCAGTATTGATGGTGCCATCACAGATGTGTAAGTTGCTCATGCTATGGGCACTAACACACACCCATACCATCACAGATGCTGGCTTCTTTGAATCTTCTGATTATATTATGGACTGTAGATGATGGAATCCCTAAATTCCTTGCAATTGAACATTGAGAAACATTGTTCTTAAACTGCTGGACTATTTCTTCACGCAGTTGTTCACAAAGTGGTGATCCTCACCCCATCTAGCGTTTGGGATGCTCCTTATATACCCAATCATGACACTCACCTGTTTCCAATTAACCTGTTCACCTGTGGAATGATCCAAACAGGTGTTCTTTGAGCATTCATCAACTTTCCCAGTCATTTGTTGCCACTTTTTTGAAATGTGTTGCAGGCATCCAATTCAAAATGAGCAAATATTTGCACAAAAACAAAAAAAGTCAATCAGTTTGAACATTAAATGTCTTGTCTTTGTGGTGTATTCATTTGAATATAGGTTGAAGGGGATTTTCAAATCGTTGTATTCTGTTTTTATTTACATTTCACACAATGTTCCAACTTCACTGGAATTGGGGTTGTATTAAATTATTCAGAACTATAAGTTGTGCTTGTCGGGAGAAATTTTGTCCAAATTTTTCTATCTTAGAAATCAGGAACCATAAAATTCTCAAAATTGAAAGTTTTATATGTTGATGGTGGGAGGTCAAAGCTCTGTGTGCCAAAAAATAAAATAAAGTAAAAATCATGCATTTATTACATTCATAAGTGGCTCTTTTTTTTTTTAAGTGAATTTTGTGTTCCAAGTAGGAAGTGTACCAGAAGCCCTGAAATGTTCACATCACCTGCTCGATGGTGACAAAAGCTGCTCAAATGTGCAGCAAGGTCTCGACTATTTATTTGCAAAGTTAACTTTTGGCAAAAACAAGATGGTCTGACAGTCAAAACTCAGCTTAACAGCTGTGTCAGTTGCCCTTATAGGCAACTTGCTTTAAAAAAAAAAAATCTTCAAATAATCTAAAGGGTTACCGGAATCTCATCATTTCTTTCCAGTATTAAAACCTGCTTCCATAGAAAAAGTCAATAAAATCCACACCCTGGAAAGTATTACAGAAGTGCTGAGCTTCATCCCCTGCACAGATTGGGTTTTTAATATCTGAAACAGCTCTGTGTGTGTGTGTGTCTGTGTGTGTGAGTGTGTTGGAGAGATGCACGTCAGACATCAGTAATGTGCCGTGTGTTCTGGAGGCTGTCTGTCAACTCTGCGACGCTTTATTTTTGTAACAAAGCATTTTGGCAGACGTGAAGTAACAGACGGTGAGGTTATGGACTGTCTGCTCATTTGTTCAATTGTTTGAGTCTGTCCACTGGACAAAGACACAGCCTTGTTTAGCCTTGTTTGGGTTCACCTCAGTTCTACTCAGAATGAGTCATTCAACCGTGGAGGAGGAGACACAAAGCAAAAGGCAGGTGGACAAGAACATCATACGACATCATGAGCATAAATAGGAAATATGAAATAAGATGACACACAGAGTCCTCCCAGGACGACCCCTCGGTTCACAAAATCCTCCTTGTGGGTTAAGTCATCACACCGTGTGACATGTGAATAATGGATATGGATCCTATAATGCCTAGGCTAGGTAGAGCAAAAAGTAACATGCGGGGGAAAAAATAACCTTGCATGGATCATGTGACTAACAGTATCTTTGGGATGGTAAGGTTAGACCTTACTTGTGTGAAGAGCCTTGAGGCAACTTGTGATTTGGCGCTATATAAATGAAAATAAATTGATAAAATTTTAAATGTCTGGAATAATCAGTATAATAAAGCCACCTTTGTCAGTGTTTTCATACTCCTCCCAGGTCTTCTGCCTGATTTTCACCAAACTTGGCATGGGGATGATGGTTAATCCAATAACAGAACTTGAAGGGTTAATTTTAGAAAGGGTCACGCCTATGGCCACTAAATGTGACACACATACGTAGGTGAATTCTAGAATTGTTGAGGTGAGATCAAATTTACCACAGACCAATCACTGGGGTCAACGGGGTTAAAAGGTCAGTACTTATGTTTTTCACTCCAATTTGGACCAAACTTGGTATGTGGATGATGGTCAACTCCAGAATTGACTTTAAAGGATTAGTTAGAGCAAAAGTCAAAGTCACTGATGTCAAAGTTCATTTTGATTTGTCACTCCTATCCTGTGGCGAGTAATAAAAATTAAAGTTAATGCAAAAAAATGTAACGCACCCTACTGCAAGAGATCTTTAAGTTTTTCAACTTCAGGAAGCATGCAGTTAAATCAACTTGCTTTTCTGAGTTATGTTGTTAGTTAATACAAAAGATGATTTTTATCAGAACCAAATCAACTTAACCTGCTCTTCTGTGTGACCTCAAAGGCTGACTGAGGAGAACAAGTCAGCACAACTATCAAGTTGACTCAACCTGTTATTTATTTATTTACAGTGTTTTACAAATAGTCACAGTGAGGCTGTCTAATATAACAGCTAACAGCATGTAAACCAACCACAAGAATGTTTAGAATTTTATAGGAATCTTCTTATTTGTCCCAGCGCGGACGCCGCTAACAGCCCACAGTCTGTGATTTGGTGGTGAGAAAATCAAGCGCACCCTTTCACAGGGGCGCATTCATGCAGCACATTCAACATTCATGCAGCACACATTTAAGTCATGCCAATCATCAATCTTCTCCTGACAGAAAATGTCTGAGCTGCGTTCTGTGATGTTGGGATAAAAGTACACAACACCGTGAAAGAGCCACACATTTCATTTAGGAGATTTTTGGCAACAAACGTCATCCTGCCAAAATCTGACAGTGACAGTCAGTCAGCTGCCTGCGCCAGGTGTTAACATCCAGCACGTACCCATCAAAATCACTGCATGGACACTTCAGAGAGATTTCAGGATGACTTACAAACATTCGATGAGGAGAATAACGTGGGTTTCAGATGATGTGCTGCGGTATTGATTGGCTTTGAATTTAGGTTTTTGGAAGGCAGCAGCCTTTTTTTATTGGTTACTTTCACCCCTGCTCCTATGACCAACACATGTGGCACAGATATGCAGGTGGCTTCTGGAACTGATGAGATCAAATTGACCAAAGATCAATCACTGGAGTCCGGATATTCAGAGTTAAAGGTCAATATTTATACTGTATTTTTCACTCCAATTTGCACCAAACTTGGTTCTCATGGTAGAGGTGGATTCTGGAATTGCCTAGGCAAGATCAGATTTGTCAACAGTCAGTTATTTGGGTGAAGGTCATGACCACCTAACTGTTATTGGCCTGCTGAAGAGGGTTACAATTTGCCAAAGAACACATCAACTGGCCTAAAGAGAAATATAGGAATATTTTGTGGACTGATGAGAGTAAAATTGTGATAAAGATGAGAAGAAATCATGAAAAACTGTGGTTATACAACTAAATACTAGTTTAGTGATTCACAGGATTGCTAAAAAAGCAGTTTGTAGCGTCAACAGCAGATGCTACTATTATTGTGAACACCCCCTTTTCTACTTTTTTTTTACTAATAGCCCAATTTCATAGCCTTAAGAGTGTGCATATCATGAATGCTTGGTCTTGTTGGATTTGTGAGAATCTACTGGTACCTTGTTTCCCATTAACAATAAGAAATATACTCAAAACCTGGATTAATCTTTTTAGTCACATAGCACTACTATTATTCTGAACACTACTGTATTTTCAAGCCAATTTGGAACAAATAAGGTGAAGTCTAAGAATGCCCTGGCAAGGTCAGCCAGAGGTCAATAATTCGGGTGAAGTTAAAGATCATTAGGGTTAAATATCACCTGTCTTCATGCCCACAGGTATTACTGCCTAGTATTTTAAATGTCTTAAATGACATATTCAGTATGGGCTTTTTTCTTTTAAATGGTAAAGGGATGCAGCACGGTGGCTTAGTGGTTTGCACTGTTGCCTCACAGCGAGAAGGTCATGGGTTCAATTCCTGCCTGTGGTCTTTCTGTGTGGAGTTTGCATGTTCTCCCCGTGTTTGCGTGGGTTTCCTCTGGGTGCTCCGGTTTCCTCCCACATCCAAAGACATGCTGATTAGGTGGATTGGAATCTTTAAATTGTCTGTAGGTGTGCAAGTGGGTGTGAATGTGTTTGTTTGTCTGTTTGTGGCCCTACAGACTGGCGTCCTGTCCTGGGTGTACCCCACCTCACACTATGACTGCTGTGATAGGCTCCAGCCCCCTGCGACCCTTAATTGGACTAAGCAGTTGAAGGTGTGTGTGTGTGTGTGTGTGTGTGTGTGTGTGTGTGTGTGTGTGTGTGTGTGTGTGTGTGTGTGTGTGTGTGTGTGCGCGTGGTAAATGGACTGCATTTATATAGCGCTTTTCAATCTGCATCAGACGCTCAAAGTGCTTTACAATAATGCCTCACATTCACCCTGATGTGAGGGTGTTGCCATACAAGGTACTCACTACACACCGGGCGCAACTAGGAGATTAAAGACCTTGCCCAAGGGCCCTTAGTGATTTTCTGGTCAGGCTGGGATTTGAACCAAGAATCCTCAACGCTTTAACCACTAGACCATCACCTCCCCTACAAATTGTTCAGTCCAGTCTGGTGAGAAACTGGATCTGGGATTTATAATCTGTATTAGAGTGTGGTTATTCTTACCTTCTCTCCATTGGGGTTCCCCAGGACATAACATCCCATTATATGGATAATGTTGGGTTCTGGATTCACTTTGCTCATGAAGCGACTGAGTCTCCTCCAGAATCTGGACAAAAACAACAGCTTTAAAAAGCGCCTTTGTGTTGAAGTCTCACAGGACATGCTGTGACATGTCCATCTCTTCCACCATTTCTCGGATAGTCACACAACTGAAAAGTCACTGAAAGCCGTCTGAATCATCCGAAAGGTTTCCACCTGGCTGTCGCCCAGTTCCTGGTAAAATTTGATGCGGCGCTGCTCCAGTTGTTCTGTCTTTTTCCTTGGAATGAAAAAATGCCGAGCGCACGACACACGTCCCACACAAAGGCTGCTTACCAGAAAATGATGCAATCGACAGGCGTGAAAAAGTTCACGCATGCGCACGAAGGTTCAAGGTTGGCTCATGCAAGCACACGTGATTCAAATCCATCAGGTTTTTGAAAAAAATAAAAAGGTCAGATACTTTTCTAACAGACCTCGTATAAACAAATTGGTTCGCTTTTGATCTCCCATGTGAGCTTGTATACGCGAGTGCTAAACAGGAAAATATCTTGTCCTGAATTAACAGAACATACACATGCCAGTGTTGAGTAGCCGGTCTGCTTTGTGTCAGCCTGATCCCATCAGATCTTGGAAGCTAAGCAGAGCAGGAGCTGGTTAGTACTTGGATGGGAAACCTCTTTGGAACACCAGTGGCTGTGTGTGTTTCTCCAGGTAAAACTGGAGTTGTGTCAGGAAGGGCATCCGGCGTAAAACTTGTGCCAATTACCAATGCGGATCTGGTTGTATCCCCTGTGGCGACCCTGAACGAAACCGGGAGCAGCAGAATGAACAACAACAACAACAACACATGCCACTGTTGAACAGAAGGTATGCCTTCTGTTTATCTTCCTCAAACGTCACCTATTAAAAGACAATCCTCCAGGGAGACATGTGCCACTCAGAAAGTGAAGGAAATGTTAGCGAGAGTGGCGACAAATCTCATACCAACGTATTTAAAATCATACTATAATTTCAGCAACGTTTATCTGTTTGTTCCCACGACTCCTCCCAGGTCCTCTGTCCAATTTCCAGCAAATGAAGGTTGAAGGACAACCATGGAATTGCCCCTAAAGAGATCATTTAGGCAAAGATCAGTGTCATTGGGGTGTAAATGAAGTTTTCCCTCCACTTTTTACCAAACTTGGAACTGTGGGTGGGCTCAGAAATTAGAATAGAATAGAATTGTTTTTATTTTTACTATTACAATGAAATTTCAAAACCCCCAATTAATATATATATATATATATATATATATAAAGTACAATTTAAAAAGTGACTGTAAACATTTAGGGCACAGGTGCTAAATGCAGGAGGATGTATGTTCGGTTGTTTGTTGTCCGGGTGGGGGGTAGATTAGGCTGTTTGCTGTCCAGGGGGTGGGGGTGAGGGGTTTATCTGAGTCGGTTTATGGGTGAATGTGTGTATCCATGGGTGTTTGCAGTATGTATGGCCCAGGGGAAGAAGCTTTTTGTCACCCTGCTGGTGTCAGATTTTGTTGAGCTGTAGCATCTTCCCTAAGGTAGCAGGTCACACAGGGGGTCGGCAGGGTATGTGGGGTCTCCTGTAATCGCCTTGGTTTTCCTAAGGCAGCAGGATGTGGTGATGTTTTCCAGGCTGGGCAGAGGGCAGCGATGATCTTGAGGGCAGTGTTTATGACCCTCTGCACTGCCGTTCTGTCCTCAGCTGTGGAGCCTGAGTACCACACACCCAGACAGTATGTTAGTACGCTCTCCACTGAGGAGTAATAGATGGCCCGCAGCAGCTTCGTGTCCAGGTTGTTCTTTTGAAGACACGCAGGAAGTGTAGCAGCTGCGGAGCCTCCTTAACCGGAGCCCTGATGTTAGAAGTCCAGATGTGGTCTGTGGAGATGTGGGTTCCCAGAAACCCGAAGGAGGTGACCGTTTCCACCTGTTTTCCATTTGGGGGGGCAGGGACTTTCTGTTCTTCCTGAAGTCCATAATGAGTTCTTTTGTCTTGAGAACGTTTAGTGTCAGGTTGTTTTCTGAGCACCAAAGCGACAGTTACTCCATCTTGGCCCTGTTCGCTGTATCGTCCCCGTTGAACCACTGTAGTATCATCCGCATATTTTATAATCAGGGTTTTCAGTAGGATTTTTTCTCAGAGTAATGGGATGGAAAAATTACCTTAAAAAGCGAGGGGTTCGGGGCTGCTTAGACTTCGCCCACCCAGAAGCTTTAGCATTATGAGCTTATAAAGGGCCTTCTTTGTCAGTCTAAATATACCAAAACCTGATGTCCAGACAGAACAAGAGAACATCTCTGAACTTCAAAATATGAGGAAAGTGTCTCCAAAAATTCCACCAACAGGTCAAAGCTGCAGAGGAGACCCTCATCTGGTTAAATGTCCTGAGGGTCCAGCTGAACTGTCGTCTCTGTAGAGAGCTCTGTCTCCCATCCTGAAGGCTGAGTTACAAGCTCTGATCAGGGTCTGGATTTCCTTTGTCGTCCAGGGCGGTTGTAGGTGATCTGTGACTGCAGCTCATGCATCTTGTTTGCAAGGGATCTGGCGTTTGTGAGGTTGGTTCTTTTACTGAGCTAGCAGGCTCACCTGGCATCTGCGTTTCTGCTTCCTCTCGCTGAACCACCTCTGGCGCCTGCTAGGCCCGATAACAAACCACGCACCCAGCAGTCTCACTATCTCCAGTGGAATATTGTGGGTCTGTGAAAAGGCACTAGTAATTTCTATTTTTGCCTGAAATTCAATGTTTATCAGGTCTTGGCGGCTTGCCAGTTTTTACCCAGGTGAGGTCAAATTTGCCAAAGGTTAGTCAATGGGTCAAGTTTATTGGAGTCAAAAGTCAGAATTTGGGTTTTTCACTCCAATTTACACCACATGTGACATACATACTTATGTAGGTGGGGTCTGGAATTGCCCAGGTGAGGTCAAATTTGTCAAAGGTCAATCATGACAAAACATAAATTTTGATCTATGACCTAAAAACTAATTTTGATCTATAAACTAAAAAAAATTGTTTTGTCATTCCGATTTGCACCAAGTGTGGCACACACATGTATGTAGGTGTGGTTTTGAATTGGTCAGCAAGGTCAAATTTGCCAAAGCTTAATCATTGGGGCAGAGGTCATGTGTGCCTGTTCATTGACCTACTCCCCCCTTTGTACCAAATTTTGGCAAAGGTTCAGGAATTTGATTCTCTGCCCGGTCAGTGAGGTTAAATGTCTGATTGCCGTAGCCCTTAATGTCTTCATGCCCACAGATACTACTGTATTACAGAATACATCAAACAAGTAAACGTATACAGAAAAAAAATGTAAGTAAGCCCCTTCGGCTGCTCCCTTGTTTGCACTCGGGGTCGCCACAGCAAATCCAAGGTGGATCTGCATGTTGAATTGGCACAGGTTTTACGCCGGATGCCCTTCCTGACGCAACTCCACATTACATGGAGAAATGTGGCAGGGGTGGGATTTGAACCCGGAACCTTCTCCACTGAAACCAAGTGCATTAACCACTTGGCCACCACCCCTGCATACAGAAAAAAAAATGTAAGGAGCATTTTCTTGATAGTCTTTCATCAAGGCATTTTTACTCGAGGTCATCAAATATGGGCATTGGCTATTGCGAAGGCTTTGCGCCTCTGTGCTCAGCATAGGTCCAGTCCTGTTACTCCCAGAGTCTTCAAATTTACAGGGAACATTCCTGGGACACAGACCTTGGACAAGTTTAAAGATGGCTAACCTTGACTTATTTTAAGAGATTAAAAATCACATTCTGTTATTATTTTTATGGTATGATCTCACGGATGTTAGCGTGGTGACATCACTTCTGGGTGCCACTAGCTGCTAACTTTGCTTCATTTTTGGGCAAATATAACACCTTTCTCATATATTATGTAAAAGCTAGCGAGAAATAAACACTTCTAAAACTAAAAATGTTGTTTTTGTAACCTGACAACACCCTCTGGAGTATTTTACAAGACATTTCGTGGTTGTCAGCATGCACGCTAACTTCCGCTAACTCAAAGCTAACTTCCGCATTTGTCAAAAGCTCTTGTACACAAACATGCACGCCCTCCTGCAGACGCTGTTAAAACATAAATGTTGTTTATGACTGATTGATAGAGGGGCTTTCTTGAACATGTACAAATTGTACATAAGACAGCAGGATCTTAATAATTAGACAACTGCAAATTATAAAGAAGACAATGCTCATACGGCCGAGGGTATTTTAGCATTGTGTTATATTTTATAATGGATAGGGAAAAATTCAAGTTGCTACTCTCAAATGAAATAAAATTTCTGTTGGAACTGCTGATCACAGTAATCATGATAGTGGGTTATTTTTGATGAGCTTGAGCCTCTTTTTTATGTTGATGATGGAATAATAACATTAATGAATAAACACCTATTGATAATTAAATTAGGTCAAAAAAATTCATGAACAATAGGCTAACTAGAATGCGCTTGTTACTAGCCAAGGAAAATGTTTGGTGTCCCTGCTGCATTTGTGGGTGCTCTGAAGATGAATACTCATCTTCTTAGATGATCCTTTTTGTATTATCTTTATGGAAAACTTTCAATAGTTCAACAGTTACTCACTGGCTCATGTCCTCCTCTTTTTCCACTTTCGCAAAGGTTGCCACTTTATTCTTCAGTAAGTACAGATGACCTGGTCCTCCCTATGAGACACACACATGAAAAAGAAACTGATTACACCCTTCTAACAGCTAATTTGTCTTATAATTAAGAGCTGGGATCCAAGAGGGAGGTACTTTATTCAGTCAAGCAGAACAGGAACAGTGCAGGGTACCAACACTTATATATTAATCATATCTGCATTATTTTTTAAATATATCTGCACACAGTCACTGAAATATGAGTAGATTCATGGTATGCCTCTTCCAGTTCTTTCCTTATCCACTTAACTCATCTTTATTCTATTTGCTTTCCTTTGAGGTAATCATGGAGGAACTCAGCAAATTGGTTGTACTGTTTTGCATCTTATTCGAGGCTGAAAGGTTCATGTGCTAACCATGATGAACCATTGGGATGAGAAGTGTGGGTTATTTTTCAGTATAGTCCCTTATGAGGTCCATAGACCCATACTACGGGGGCAGCAGTGCTGGAATGCCCTTGGTGAAGTTTTCATCCTGTTGGACAACAACAAAAGCTTTCAACGGGCAGATGGTACTAATTTGGAGAATATGGTAGATGATCAATGGCAACCACTGACCTTTGGGCTGGGGCATTGTCATGTGGAAACAAGACACCTTTCATCAACATTCCTGGGTGTTGGCGTTCCAGAAAACTGATGCTGTCATGTTTGCCAGGGCTGTGGAGGGGGTGACGATGAAGCAGATGAGGGTCTACAACTTTTGGTGAATGGAATACCAATCTGATGAAGGTTACATCCCCAACCAAGGTTGGTACCCATTTACAGCTGGGTAGATTGGGACAATGAAGATGGAGTATCTTGTATAAACACACAGGCACCCAGAATGACCATGAATTGAATTGTGGGCCAGCTCCTTATCCTACTGACCTAATTGCTATACTTGGGTTTGGAGACATTTCAGATTCGGTGGCTCTGCCTCAAAACACGACATTCATACTCCAGGTTCTGACAGAACCATTGATACTCCATGTGATGTGGGAAGAAGGTTATCTGTTATCCCGCAAGAAATTCCAGTAGTGGTAATTGCCTGATGTTCGGTATATAAGTTGCACCGGAGTACAAGTCGCGGGAACTCCCAAATTAGTAACAACAACAACACACACACACACACACACACACACACACACACACACACACACACACACACGCACACACACACAAAGTGTGACTTATACTCTGGAAAGTTCAGTAGTTATAAAAAAGTGAAACTAATTCCTTCCTGCTTTTCACTAATCTGGTATTACATCTTCATAGTCAACCTACAGCCATATGTAATAGCATTCCTATTACAAATGTAAAGATGGTGCAGTAGTACAACCCCAATTCCAGTGAAGTTGGGACATTGTGTAAAATGTAAATAAAAACAGAATGCAATGATTTCTAAATCCTCTTCAACCTATATTCAATTGAATACACCACAAAGACAAGATATTTAATGTTCAAACTGATAAACATTGTTTTTGTGCATTTTGTCCGTTTAAAAATGAGCAAATATTTGCACAAAACAATAAAGTTTATCAATTTTAAAATACAAATCATTGTATTCTGTTTTTATTTATATTTTACAAAATGTCCCAACTTCATTGGAATTGGGGTTGTAGATTCTATGTGAAAAATACCTGTGAAAAATGTACATTGTTAAAACCTATGACATTTTAATTTTGCCTAAATAGTCTGACACCTGCTGCTGTCAGACTATGGCACTGTTTCCCCATGCATGGGAAAGAAGCACCAAAGAAGAGCACGGTATTTGAGAAAGAGGCGCCAAGAAAGGACATTTTGTGAGCTGAGATTGGTGGGGAAAGCACTTATTTAGGCCACTGGAGCTTCTGATCGAACGTCTCGGTAAGAAATTGTCCGTGTGCTCGATTATTCTGTTCATAATTCGGTGAAGTGTTATGTGTCGGACGCAGCCCGGAGAACTGACCAGCGTTTGAAGGACCCAGTATGAAAGAAGCAGAGCACGGTACAAAGGATAACTGAATTTAATACATAACAGTGATGTGATAAAAAACACAATAAAAGAGTGCGCGGCCTGGCATGGTGGTGATACGGTGCGCTCCTAGCAGCACAAACGGTCCGGAGCCAGAAACTGTTCGGACCCAAGGACCCCACCGACACCCACCAGGTGGCCGCGACAAACCGAGTCTGTGAAAGAAGACATCATTATGTGAGTCCACACTCCACACACAGAGAGACCGCTCAAAGGTGTACAAACAGCAAACACTTCCTGGCTTAATTGCAAATCAGCTTCCCACCCTGCAGGCATGGAACGCCCTGTTCACAAAACTCCACTGCAGTGGAAGCTGATTAAACGACTAACATACAGCTCAATACAATAAGGTGTGAGGGACACCACATTTACTGACTGTATAAATGTTAGTCACAAAACCAAACGTACCTCAGGAAGTGTGCTGACGAGCGTGAGACCTCACCCCCTCCTCTTTCACAGACCATACATCAAACCTGGAACGTTCTCTGCATCCACTGATGGGAGATGGCTCTAGAGACGACGATCTCACCCGTCTGGTCACAAGGTCGATTCTCTGGCAAATACACACTGTGTACTCCAGACTTAAATGCTACCATGTTCCAATCCGTGTAGATGCACCACAGCTGTGAGTCCTGAACGAGCTGCACCTGAACAGCCTCAGGTGATCAGGGTGAGGTCCTGGTAACTCAGCCACACAGCCACTCAGTCCCAAATGCGCACCACCTGGAAGGAAAACCAAAAGACAGAAACAGAAGACAAACAAAAGCCAGCCAGGCACGCCAGCCACAACAGCACCCCACCCTCACGGGAAGCCTCCCGGCGACCACACAAACCTGGCCCAGGAGAAACACCCCCCTCCAGGGACCATGGCTGGAAACCGTATCTGCATTCAACTTCCAACAGAATCTTCATCCAACAGAACGGTTGACGTCCTCTCCTCTGGCTGCATCTTTGCCTTTGTTTCTGTCAGTCACTTAGCACAGGTGTGGCCAGGAGTTCTTAAACCTGTGCGGTCAGCCTTTGTCCAACCATGTTTATACTCTGATTAGTCATAAACAAAAAAGACAAACACAAACAACCAAACCATCCCCCCCTCCCCGGAGGACCGTCCCATCAAACCCCGGGAAGAGGAGAAAAGAAAAACAACCCAAACTTAAGCTTACAAATAAAAACGCTAACACCCCCCCCTCCCCCCGACGACATGTAGGGACCAACACCCCCCAGAGGACATCTCGCCAGCTCCAGGAGTAATAACCACAGCCGAGGTCCCTCTGGGATCCAAAGTCACCCACGGGGACTCCCAGCGCCTCCCAGAGGACCGTTCCATCAACCCCAGGAGACACCTCCCCTCATGACCAACAGACCCAGCCCCGGCTGTCTATGGCTAGATGGACCCACAGCCCTTTCTCCCCCAGAGGACACCACAGTCAGACCCTGAGGGCGGAAACCGGGGGAAAAACAAAAGAAAAGAAAAACAAACATACAAACAAAACAACCCCAACCCCACCCCCTTGGCGCAGTGGAAACTGGAAGCACGTCCAGCGTCACCAACCGTGACTATACCCCAGAAGCCAACCGGGAGGAGTGGAACAGCGGTTATGGCAGACGGCACAAAACGGCGCCACTCCTCCGACTTCCAAACCAGCCACCAGCTGCGGGTATATTCCACTGCCCCAAACCTCAGCCACGCCGATGGCAGACGGCTCAAAGGCGCGCTGAAGCCGGAGGTGGAACAGGGAATCAATGAACAAAAAAAAAAAAAAAACACCCCGAACCTCCCCCCCCCCCCCAGGTGCAGAGGTCACCTGGGAAACGCCCAGCATAAGCAAACTGCACCACTCCAGCAACGCCGACACATACGGCTCACACGGCTGGAGCCAGAGGAGAAGAGAGGGCATAACAAAAACAACAAAAAAAAAGAAAAAAGAAAAAACAACCCAATCACCCCCCTCACCACCCCCCAGGGGACCGTCCCATCAAACCCTGGGAGGTGTAACTAAAAGAAATAAAAAGAAAGACTAACAGACTAACATAAAGTTGCTTGGGTCTCCGTTTGCTCCAAACAGGCTGCAGGGTCACGACCCCAGACACTAACAGTGAAAAAAAAAAAAAAATCCCACACAAAAACCAACTCAAACACCCACAAGAAATGAACCCACACAAAACTAATCAGTGGTTTATACCGTCAAGCTCAAACAAATCGAACACACCTGTTCCAACTTAAGAGCTTAATGGTAATGTGACTCAGTCACCAGAAGAGGGAGCCAGAGTGCTAAAAATGAAAAACCCCCTTTGGTGACAGAGAAAACAAACTCAAGCTGCGTTTCTGTGCGCAGCAGTGTGTAACACACAACCAATAATGTGATTCAACTAAATAACACCGGAGCTGACACAACAGACGCAGTAGCTATTATTACCCGGGGACACGGGGCTACAACTGAAACACAGGAAGCACCGCGACCCGTGCCACAGAGCTCCGCCGTGCGCGTTCACCCATTACAGACCCACTCCTGCAGCTCCCGTTTAAACCTCTTATCCGGTCGAAGTGTGACGCGAAGCCGTCGCTAGTCACACTCCACCACAACCCACGGATAAGGTACACACAGGAACATGGCTGCATGAGCGCTCAAATCAGTATTCAGTAATGGGTTCTCCAACGCACACCATCCAGGCGGAGAGCACCCACAACTGATCCGGATAACTTCTGAACGTCTGCTGCCGCCTTCCCGGCGCGTTACCGTCTCTGCTACCGCTGGGTCCGTGATGTTTGGCCAGAGACTACTGTTATGTGTCGGACGCAGCCCGGATAACCGACCAGCGTTTGAAGGACCCAGTATGAAAGAAGCAGAGCACGGTACAAAGGATAACTGAATTTAATACATAACAGTGATGTGATAAAAAACACAATAAAAGAGTGCGCGGCCCTGGCGTGGTGGTGACACGGTGCGCTCCTAGCAGCACAAACGGTCCGGAGCCAGAAACTGTTCGGACCCAAGGACCCCGCCGACACCCCACCAGGTGGCCGCGATACAAACCGAGTCTGGAAAGAAGACATCATTATGTGAGTCCACACTCCACACACAGAGAGACCGCTCAAAGGTGTACAAACAGCAAACACTTCCTGGCTTAATTGCAAATCAGCTTCCCACCCTGCAGGCATGGAACGCCCTGTTCACAAAACTCCACTGCAGTGGAAGCTGATTAAACGACTAACATACAGCTCAATATAATAAGGTGTGAGGGACACCACATTTACTGACTGTATAAATGTTAGTCACAAAACCAAACGTACCTCAGGAAGTGTGCTGACGAGCGTGAGACCTCACCCCCTCCTCTTTCACAGACCTTACATCAAACTTGGAACGTTCTCTGCATCCACTGATGGGAGATGGCTCTAGAGACGACGATCTCACCCGTCTGGTCACAAGGTCGAGTCTCTGGCAAATACACACTGTGTACTCCAGACTTAAATGCTACCATGTTCCAATCCGTGTAGATGCACCACAGCTGTGAGTCCTGAACGAGCTGCACCTGAACAGCCTCAGGTGATCAGGGTGAGGTCCTGGTAACTCAGCCACACAGCCACTCAGTCCCAAATGCGCACCACCTGGAAGGAAAACCAAAAGACAGAAACAGAAGACAAACAAAAGCCAGCCAGGCACGCCAGCCACAACATGAAGGATGTTAACAAAAATGTATTTTGTTTTTTGTTTGTCCTCTTGCAGAGGTGCCACTGCCATTTTGCTGTATATCATTTTGTCATGTATCGTTTGTTTGCCGTTTGTTTGCACTGGTTTTGCACAGTTTTATGAGAGACACCATAAAAACCACCATTATGATATCATTGTTGTACTGTTGTAAAATAGTTACTGTTAAGAAAACCAACTCAAAGAACAAAAACTAGAAGGTTGTTCTGATGCATTCAAAGCAAAATGGAGAAATTAAGTTTGAAAAATAAAAAAACCCTTTTGCATTTGAAGTTGTGTGCATTGTTATTCTGGCTTCAAAAAAGTACTATACAATTCTCTCTAGTACATGGTACTTTTCCTGCTGTTTCTGTCTTACCTGACAAAAAATGAGCATTCTCCAGAACTTGCTGCCTCGTCTGTATGCCGTGAGCTTCTTGTCTATTTCCTCTGAGAGAAAGACGAGAGGAGAATAAGCAAGAATTATAAAAGAGAACGGAAAAGTCAAACAAAATGAAAGGAGACAGGATTAAAATACAGTGAGAAAAGATGAACGCCATAAAATGTTGAGTGAGTTCACAATCAAGTATCACAGTGCAGCTGGTACCACAACTACATGTCTTATGTAATGGACAGTTTCCCATGAGATTGCTTTGTTGACCAAATGGTCAGGTCCATAAAACCCCCTACCACTTATATTTTAAAATTTGAGGCACATATAATGACGTAAGCCACTGTGACCTTGAAGATGCACTTATATTTCCGGAGGATGAGCTGCATCTGTCAAAAAATGCATCATGATGAAGAACCAAATCATATGTAAGTTGTACTGGAGTGTAAGTCGCATTTATTTTTGAAACATATATTTCACAAGAATTCAATATACATTTTGTAATGTAACCCCTATTTTTTGACATATAAATTCAATTGAACCAATTTCAATTCAATTCAATTTTATTTATATAGCGCCAAATCACAACAAACCAGTTGCCCCAAGGCGCTTTATATTGTAAGGCAAGGCCATACAATAATTACGTAAAAACCCCAAAGGTCAAAACGACCCCCTGTGAGCAAGCACTTGGCGACAGTGGGAAGGAAAAACTCCCTTTTAACAGGAAGAAACCTCCAGCAGAACCAGGCTCAGGGAGGGGCAGTCTTCTGCTGGGACTGGTTGGGGCTGAGGGAGAGAAACCAGGAAAAAGACATGCTGTGGAGGGGAGCAGAGATCAATCACTAATGATTAAATGCAGAGTGGTGCATACAGAGCAAAAAGAGAAAGAAACACTCAGTGCATTATGGGAACCCCCCAGCATTCTAAGTCTATAGCAGCATAACTAAGGGATGGTTCAGGGTCACCTGATCCAGCCCTAACTATAAGCTTTAGCAAAAAGGAAAGTTTTAAGCCTAATCTTAAAAGTAGAGAGGGTGTCTGTCTCCCTGATCCGAATTGGGAGCTGGTTCCACAGGAGAGGAGCCTGAAAGCTGAAGGCTCTGCCTCCCATTCTATTCTTACAAACCCTAGGAACTACAAGTAAGCCTGCAGTCTGAGAGCGAAGCGCTCTATTGGGGTGATATGGTACTATGAGGTCCCTAAGATAAGAAGGGACCTGATTATTCAAAACCTTATAAGTAAGAAGAAGAATTTTAAATTCTATTCTAGAATTAACAGGAAGCCAATGAAGAGAGGCCAATATGGGTGAGATATGCTCTCTCCTTCTAGTCCCCGTCAGTACTCTAGCTGCAGCATTTTGAATTAACTGAAGGCTTTTCAGGGAACTTTTAGGACAACCTGATAATAATGAATTACAATTGTCCAGCCTAGAGGAAATAAATGCATGAATTAGTTTTTCAGCATCACTCTGAGACAAGACCTTTCTAATTTTAGAGATATTGCGTAAATGCAAAAAAGCAGTCCTACATATTTGTTTAATATGCGCTTTGAATGACATATCCTGATCAAAAATGACTCCAAGATTTCTCACATGGCTTCATGGATAGATAAAGCTAGGTATCATCTGCGTAACAATGAAAATTCAAGCAATGCCGTCTAATAATACTGCCTAAGGGAAGCATGTATAAAGTGAATAAAATTGGTCCTAGCACAGAACCTTGTGGAACTCCATAATTAACCTTAGTCTGTGAAGAGGATTCCCCATTTACATGAACAAATTGTAATCTATTAGATAAATATGATTCAAACCACCGCAGCGCAGTGCCTTTAATACCTATGGCATGCTCTAATCTCTGTAATAAAATTTTATGGTCAACAGTATCAAAAACAGCACTGAGGTCTAACAGAACAAGCACAGAGATGAGTCCACTGTCTAAGGCCATAAGAAGATCATTTGTAACCTTCACTAATGCTGTTTCTGTATTATGATGAATTCTAAAACCTGACTGAAACTCTTCAAATACACCATTCCTCTGCAGATGATCAGTTAGCTGTTTTACAACTACCCTTTCAAGAATTTTTGAGAGAAACCAGAATGGGCAATGTTCAAAGCTTCCATTGCTGAAGCTGCAGCGGGGAGCTGTGGTGCCTCAAGGGGCGGCAACCCTCGAACACCGTGGTGGACACCGGTGGTCAGGGAAGAAGGTGTCCTTCCGGGATATGTTATCTCGGAGGACTCCAGAGGCAGTTGCAAGGTACCGACAGGCCCGAAAGGCAGCAGCCTTTGCTGTGGGGGAGGCAAAGCTGCTGGTGTGGGAGGAGTTCAGAGCAACCATGGAGAAGGACTTTCGGTCAGCACCAAGGTGCTTCTGATGGACCATGAGGCACCTCAGGAGGGGAAAACGGGGAACCATCCAAGCTGTCTTCAGTAAGGATCGGACTCTCCTGACCTCAACTGAGGATGTAATCTGGCGCTGGAAGGAACACTTTGAGGAACTCCTGCATCAGACCTTAGCACCCTCTGTAGTAGGGCCAGAGCTGGAAGGTGATGGAGGATTTTCATAAATTTCTCTGGTGGAAGTCACTGAGGTAGTCAAACAACTCCGCAGTGGCAAGGCCCCGGGGGTTGATGAGATCCGTCCAGAAATGCTGAAGGGTGTGGAGGGATTGTCTTGGATGAGACGTCTCTTCAACATTGCGTTGAGGTCTGGGACAGTGCCTAAGGAGTGGCAAACTGGGGTGGTGGTCCCCATATTTAAAAAGGGGGACCAGAGAGTGTGTGCCACCTACAGGGGCATCACCCTACTCATCCTTCCTGGTAAAGTCTACTCCAGGGTGCTGGAAAGGAGGGTTCAGCCGATAGTTGAACCTCTGATTGAAGAGGAACAATGCGGGCTCCGTCCTGGTCGTGGAACAACCGACCAGCTCTTTACTCTCACAAGGATCCTGGAGGTTGCCTGGGAGTATGCCCATCCAGTCTATATGTGTTTTGTGGACTGGGAGAAGGCGTGTGATCGGGTATCCTGGGAGAAACTGTGGGAGGTGCTGCGGGAGTATGGAGTGAGGGTGTCCCTTCTCAGGGCCATCCAATCTCTGTACTCCCAAAGCGAGAGCTGTGTTCAGGTGCTTGGCAGTAAGTCGGATTCATTTCAGGCCAGGGCTGCACCTTGTCGGCAATCCTGTTTGTGATATTCATGGACAGGATATCAAGGCGTAGTCAGGGGGACCAGGGTTTTTGGTTTGGTGAGCTCATGGTCTCATCACTGCTTTTTGCAGATGATGTGGTCCTGTTGGCTTCATCAGCTGGTGACCTCCACAACATCACTGGATCGGTTCACAGCCGAGGTGTCATGTGGCTGGGATGAGGATCAGCACCTCTAAATCTGAGGCCATGGTTCTCAGCAGGAAACTGATGGGATTGTCTACTCCAGTTAGGGAATAAGGCCTTGCCCCAAGTGAAGGAGTTCAAGTACCCGGGGTCTTGTTCATGAGTGAGGGGACGATGGAGCATGAGATTGGCCGGAGAATTGGCGCAGCAGGGGCAGTACTGCATTCGCTCTACCGTACTGTTGTGACGAAAAGGGAGCTGACCCAAAAGGCGAAGCTCTCGATCTACTGGTCAATCTTCGTTCCTACTCTCACCTATGGTCATGCAACCTGGTCTCACGGCAAGTTGTGATTCAGCAGCACAGAATATACATTAATCTATTGGTTTGTGATATTGTGACGAAAAGTGCCTCATTTTCATCACGGCAGCACAATTCATTCTAATTCATTCCGTGACGCTGCACAAAATTAAAACTGAAGCGGGGGGTCGGGGGTGGTTATGGTTAGGGTGGAGGGAAAGAGTAAGATTAGGGTATGGTTAAGGTGAGGGTTGGGGGTAGGAGTAGGGTTAGGAATAGTGAGTTTAAAAAAAAAACCCGTCACGAAAATTTGCCTCATTTTGTCACGGAAGCATTAAAAAAAAACCGTGAGACTGGGCTGGGTCATGAGGGTTGGGTCATGACTGAAAGAACTAAATTGCGAGTGCAAGCGGCCAAAATGGGCTTCCTCAGGAGGGTTGCTGGTGTCTCCCTTAGCGATAGGGTGAGAAGTTCGGTCATCCGTGCGGAGCTCAGAGTAGAGTCGCTGCTCCTTCGTGTTGAAAGGAGCCAGATGAGGTGGTTTGGGCATCTGGTAAGGATGCCTCGTGAGTGCCTCCCAAGGGAGGTGTTCCAGGCACGTCCATCTGGGAGGAGACCCAGGGGAAGACCCAGGACTAGGTGGAGAGATTATATCTCCACACTGGCCCGGGAACACCTCGGGATCCCCCAGTCAGAGGTGGTCAATGTGGCACGGGAAAGAGAAGTCTGGGGTCCCCTACTGGAGCTGTTGCCCCCGCGACCTGAACCCGGAAATGCAGTTGAAGATGAGTGGTGATGAGTGATAAATTCAATTTAATTCAATTTCAATTTATTTATTTTATATAGTGACGAATCACAGCAAAGCTGCCTCAAGGTGCTTCACACAAGTGAGGTCTAACCTTACCAACCCCTAGAGCAAGCACACAGGTGACAGTGGTAAGGAAAAACTCCCTCTGATGATATTGAGGAAGAAACCTCAAACAGACCAGACTCAAAGGGGTGACCCTCTGCTTGGACCATTCTAACAATTACAAGGTTTTTTACAAAGTTTTACAGAGCTGAAGAAACAGAAAACAGGAATTCAAAACAACATGACATAACAAAAGAACATGTATTTGATGTGAAGTCCACACAAGTGGGGTCATCCAACATTCCTCATACCATCAGTGGGCCTGTTCCCGCGAAAATGTCCATGCATAAATTATTTTGTAATATAAGTTTTGGAATATAAGTTGCAGCAACTCTCAAACTAGTAAACACACACACACACACACACACCACACACACACACACACACACACACACACACCACACACACACACCACACACACACACACACACACACACACCACCACACACACACACACAACTTATAGCCCAGAAAATACGATACTTGTAGTCTAGACTTTCTGGTGTAATTCAGGGGGTGTAACAAAATACCACATTACCTATTTAGGAAAGCAGCCATTTTTATACACAGTCCCTCCATTTTCAGAGGCTGTATAGAATTAGACAGCTGAAAGAAATGCTGTACAGTGGACAGGGTTTGCTGTTTCCCTGTTGTTCCATGGCAAATTAAGCAGATAAAAGGTCTAGACTCCATTGTTGAATGTGTATTGGATAGCTGTTCATCTGAGCTGTCAGTATAAGATCCAAAGTGGCATTGATGCAAGTGAAGGAGCCCATTCCATAGTTTATTAGATTCTTACAAAGAAGGATTTCACTGGCAAGTAATTTGTGATGTTCATTAGTTCCTGACTTCAGGCACTCATTGACTGCAAAGGATTTTTGTATTACATTTTATGTATTATTCATGTTTTAGAAATTATCCCAATAGTTACAAGACATTTTAAAATTTGCCCAATTTTGGCCTCTGGAAATGGAAGAACTGTGTATAAAAATGGATGTAAATCCAAGGTTGTTTGTTTGGTTCAGTCTCATTTTAATTGCATCAGTTCAATTCCACTGTGATGGATAAATCGAGGGGGGCATTGTCCAAATACATATGTGTATGTGTAATGGTAGGTGAGACCCTGATGGAAGAAGGATTTTTCATGAATTTAAATGTGTGCACATGAGGCAACATGAAGTACAATGGAAATTTAAATGACTGCAGGTCAGTGTAGTCAGTACAGTGGAAAGCTGGAATAAAGAACTGAGTAAATTATTCATTGACATTATTTAAATAATGCTGTTATAGCTGTATCTCAGGCAGAGTGCATTATTATCTTGAGGTGGTACTTTTGCTTAAACTGTTTGCCAGATTTGATTGGTGTTTTTTTTTTTTTTAATTAACCTGGATGCCCACAAAGCAAGTGCAATAAGCAAGCTTTAACCCTCTGGAATCCAGGGTATAATTTGCCTTTTTTGACTACTTTTGGTTTTACCTTCATAATTTACCTTAAAAAACTGTTTACTTTGGCTTGTTTGGTGTAATTTTTTTCAGCATAACCTCATCTGTGTGACTTTACAGTTTGTCTTTCATTCTGACACACTATATTAACACACTCATTCATCTTCAACCGCTCACTCCAATTAAGGGTCGCGGGGGGCTGGAGCCTATCCCAGCAGTCATAGGGCGTGAGGCAGGGTACACCCTGGACAGGACACCAGTCTGTCACAGAGCTACATATAGACAAACACATTCACACCCACACGCACACCTACAGACAATTTAAAGTTTCCAATCTACCTAACCTGCATGTCTTTGGATGTGGGAGGAAGCCGGAGCACCCGGAGGAAATCCATGCAAACATGGGGAGAACATGGAAACTTATGATCCCATAACCTTCTTGCTGTGAGACAATAGTGCTAACCACTAAAACACTGTGCTGCCCACTATATTAACACAATGAACCTAAATTCATGCAAAAACATAAAATAAAAAAACTAACTTTTTTTCTAATTGTGAAAACCAGAAACATGTTTAACTAACCATTTTTATAACTTAGAATGCAAATATAAAAGGTAAATTTCAAACGCATATGTACAAATATTGCAAACAACAAAGTCATATACAACTATTTACATTAAAATGCAGGAAATGCTTCAGGTGTTTCTTGTGAAACTGTTTAGAAAACAGTAAGATACCAGACAAATTATTTGTGTCTCTCAAAAAACAATTCACAGGCCTCACTCACAGGAGTGTCACTCCTCCTTTGGTGGCATTTTGCAGCCCTGTTTTCAGCAACCCATACTGCCCCCACATGGATTGGTGATCAACCCACGTGGGTTTGGTGATTGTTGATTTGCTTAGGTCATGTGTTTTCACCAATGATAAAGAGGAAGGTGTGTTTTTTTTTTCTCTCTCTTCTTCTCTTGCCCCGACATGGAGCTGAAAGAGGAAATGAGACTCTGTTTTCTGCACCTTTCTGCAAATGACCATAACATTTAGGAAAAAACATCATGGAAATTATTAATCATAATTCAAGTTATAGTAGATCTATTAACAGAATTTAAAAACTGGTATATAGTTTGAAGTACGCACTTTCAAGAAATATTCCGACAGAGAGTCAGAGTCTGCTGAATTTGATGGGAGGACTGCTTAATTCGGTCCTGTGACTTTTATGCTGATACACGTCAGACGACCCCAGAGGGTTAAAACACTGTCCTTTTTAAAGATTTTAAGATGGGCTATGTTATATCATGGCAGAAGAATTGACTCTGAATGTCTGTGGTGCATGCACTTACTGCACTTTGTATATAATACTTTTACTCCATGGTGGTATTAATTTTGTTTAATTCCAATATTAGTATTAGTAGTGGTCGTGGTAATACATATCTTTAATAAAAAATGGTGAAAAAGACTGACATTACATGCATCTTAATGACTCACCCAGAATATCATCAAAAGTGGCATGTTCGTGGTCCTGAAGATGGAAACGTTCTAGTTATTTTACAGTGAAAAAAAGTATTGTAATACAGCAGATTTGAAATTAATAGAAACCTTTATCATTTCACCTTCTCACATGTGCATGCAATATTTTACATTAGTTTGTGTTGTGTGTGTGTAAGCAGACTCACATAGAGGATGGGGATAATGGAGGGATCATCCCTGCGGATTATATTGGGAATGTACTCCGCTTTGGGGACCTTCGAAGAGATCAGCTAAAGGTGAAGCAAGAGGAGGGGAAAAAGATCATCGATCAGGAAACGGTGAAAAAATGAAGTACTGTATTTTCATTCGTGCTTCTTTTTTGTTTGTTTATTTGGCTTTTTTTTTTTTTACTAGTTTGGGAGGTCTTGCTACTTATACGCAGGTGCGACTTATATACCAAAAAAATAAATAAATAAATAAAAAATCATGCGTTCGTTATATATAATAATAATTAGTAATAATTATATTGTAGTAATTATTTATACAGGACTTTCACAGGAATCAAAGCACTAAACAAAATAAACTCAATAAATAATAAATGCCAAGAAGTACACTACAACAATGCACACCGATCTCCTCTGTGTAAGCCTGATCCCGTCAGATCTCAGAAGCTAAGCAGAGCAGGATCTGGTTAGTACCTGGATGGGAGACCTCTTTGGAACATCAGCGGCTGTGTGTGTTTCTCTGGGTAAAACTGGAGTTGCATCAGGAAGGGCATCCGGCGTAAAACTTGTGCCAACAATTACCGATGCAACCCTGAATGAAACTGAGAGCAGCCGAATGAACAACAACAACACTACAACAATGCACAAAACCCCCAAATTAATGAGCTGATATTGCAGAAAAAAGATGCGACTGATACTCCTGGAAATACGATAAATTATACCGTTAATTTTCCGTGGGAGTTTGATTGCACCCCCTCCCCTCCTTCCCCCCAAAATTAACGGTGCATTTTTCTGCAATCTCAGGCAACTCAAGCTTGTATTTTGGACATTTGGAACAGGTAATTGCTATAATTTTATTAAAAAGTTGAGATGGATGATACATAAAAATATTAATTCAGTTTCTGACATCAAGTGTCACAGTATTGTTTTATACTCTGCATAATGGTCATGTTCCACACTAACAACCAGGCAGGTAAGTAGAAAGTTGGAAACAGCACATCGTTATTTGGAGCTATACATTCATCCTTCCGGTTCTCAAATAACAGAAAGTCAGTCACAGAAACTATCACAATTTGTGATACATTCAGTATTTTGTAGCATAGAGCATAAATTCTCTGATAGTGTTACTGAGAGAGCATCTACATATGGGTACCCTTATCTGCTTGAATGATAATTTATTTGCTGTAAAGTTGGTTGTACAAGGCTAGTACGAGGTCTGTCAATAAAGTAACGGTCCTTTTTATTTTTTTCAAAAACTATATGGATTTCATTCATATGTTTTTACGTCAGACATGCTTGAACCCTCGTGCGCATGCGTGAGTTTTTCCACGCCTGTCGGCTACATCATTCACCTGTGAGCACGCCTTGGGAAGGAGTGGTCCCGCCCCCTCGTCGGATTTTCATTGTCTGGAAATGGCGGAATGAAAAGAAGGACAAGTTTGGACATGTGCAGCTCTCCACAATTTCTCTGATACTTACTGGACTGGTAAGCATTGAAAGCCGAGATAGGCATGTCCAAACTTGTCCCATGACACGCCGAAACTTGCTTCCAAAGCGAATTGGTCTTTACGAGCGAAGCCTCCGCGTGGCTTTCCATGACAAAATCTCTTGTTAAAAAGTGAAATCTGCCGGAAAATGGCTGATGTCCAGCTCTTGTGATAACTAGAGAAAGAGCACACGACGGTCTCGTATCCACAGAGCCATCCGTTTAGAAATGGTCCGGTGGCTTGCGCCGCGTAGTCGCAGCTCAGAGCGCGGCGCGCCAAGCGTCCTTAAAGGGGTCCTTAAAGCTGTAGTAACAGTCCTTATTCTCTGTGAAGCCCGTAAAATTTTCACCGAAAGCCAGATAAATTTTTCGAATGGTTTCCAGGTGCCAGTCTCTAACAGCTTCTGAAAAAATTCTGATGGAAAAAAAGTCCTTTTCATTCCACCTTTTCCAGACAATGAAAATCCGACGAGGGGGTGGGACCACTCCTTCCCAAGGCGTACTCACAGGTGAATGACGTAACCGACAGGCGTGGAAAAACTCATGCATGCGCACGAGGGTTCAAGCATGTCTGACGTAAAAACATATGAATGAAATCCATATAGTTTTTGAAAAAAATAAAAAGGACCGTTACTTTATTGACAGACCTTGTATACCTGTATATTTTTGCCTCATTTTTCACCATTGGCCCTATATTTTCCTCATTGAATTCCTCTATTCCACACTACAGCCGAGTGTGAGGCGTCCGGGATGGAGATCAGCATCTCCTAATCCGAGGCCATGGTTCTTGACCGGAAAATGGTGCTTTGCCCTCTTCAGGTCGGTGGAGTGTCCTTGCCTCAAGTGGAGGAGTTTAAGTATCTCGGGGTCTTGTTCACGAGTGAGGGACGGATGGAGCGTGAGATCGATAGACGGATCGGTGCAGCATCTGCAGTGATGCGGTCGCTGTATCGGACCGTCATGGTGAAGAGAGAGCTGAGTAGGGGGGCAAAGCTCTCGATTTACCGATTGGCCTACGTTCCGATCCTCAGCTATGGTCATGAGATTTCGGGTACAAGCGACCGAGATGAGTTTCCTCCGCAGGGTGGCTGGGTGCTCCCTTAGAGATAGGGTGAGGAGCTCGGTCACTCGGGAGGAGCTCGGAGTTGAGCCGCTGCTCCTCCACGTCGAAAGGAGTCAGTTGAGGTGGCTCGGGCATGTTTTCCGGATGCCCCTTGGACGCCGCACTGGAGAGGTGTTCCGGGCACGTCCCATTGGGAGGAGGCCCCGGGGAAGACCCAGGACACGCTGGAAGGATTACATCTCTTGGCTGGCTTGGGAACGCCTTGGGATTCCCCCGGAGGAGCTGGGGGAGGTGTGTGTGGATCGGGAGGTCTGGGCGGCTTTGCTTGAGCTGCTGCCCCCGCGACCCGACTCCGGATAAAGTGGAAGAAAATGGATGGATGGATGGATGGATGAATTCCTCTATTTTCCCTTATATTTTGATCGAGCCCTGCTGGGCACCTTGTAGTTGGAATGATATACTTCAAGCTTTTGGCTGGCAAGTTGTAACAAAGTCATTTAATTTTTGGCACAGCTCAGCTCTGCCAGTGATTGAGCTCTTTATAGCTGAAATATAACTGAAATCAGTGTCATTTTTTCCTTTTGATTAGAATTTGATTGATCTATCATTTGTATCTATGATCCAATGAAATCGCGATGCCACTAAAACATTATTTACAATAAAACAAGGTATTATCAAATTCTATACTGTGATCAGTTTATACATATCAAAGGTCAATGAGTTAAATAATCATGCTAAATAATTGTAATTTCAAATTCACTTTTTGCACAATTAATCGCGATATTCATTTTTTACACAACTGAGCAGCCCAAGTTTCATGTACATCAATCTTCTGTTTCTCCATTTACTCGGACATGTCAAAAAACATAAATACGGGAATTTGTTAAAAAAAAAAGGGGGAGCCATAGCACAGAAAAATTACCATAATTTTGGGAGGTACAAAGTCATCTCCCTCACAGGCCAGCCTCTCTATCTCCCTCTCTTCCTCCCAGTCTATAGTGTCATCGAGGCTTGCTTCGTCTTGGGTGCTGGAGGCATTCTGCACATCCCCGCCTGGAACACAATATAACTCACTGGTGAGAAATGTGAAATAATAGGATGTAGACAGAAGATGAACACAGAAAGTCTGTGGAGAAAGAATGTGGAGTTGGGCAAGTGTGGATGAGGAGGAAAAAAGTGATGGAGCTGCTAATGACAGTGACATGAGCGGTGACAGATTGAACACAGAAAAGCAGAGGCAGCTGGCAGAAGCAGGAAAAAAAGGGAGTGTGAATGTGGCAGCAGGTTTTGTGGCATCAACTAACAAGTAGAGGAAAGAAAAGTTCCAGAAGTCATGCCTCTTAGACCGGTTACGCTATCATCAGTGGACCGTCTTCAGTGTTCAGAGGTTGCACACAGGGTGACAATTTTGTATCTTTTATGCCATGAATCGGGTTTCCCATTATGTACAGTGCATGCCTGGAAAGGGAGGGGCAACCTTGAGTTATTGGTTTTGCTGCAATTTGAAACCTCAACGCTAGATGTTATAGAAAATTCCATCAGCTGCTTTGAGTTGAATTTTATTTTAAACACACAAATAATCAATTAGTTATGAAATATCCCAGCTCTGTGATCCCGGAAATCCCGTCTGTACTGAAATTACATGTCTGAAGACAAGGGATGGGGCAAGCAGCAGCTCCTTTCCATTTTCTTAAAGGCCTCAAAGATATTTTTATTTATTCATTTATTTTGTGAGAATATCAACTTTTTGTTTATGGGGTACTTTTGGCAACTGGACTAGAAAGGTGTGGTTCCTCTCACTTCCTGCATATTTTCCACAAAGGTGGTTGACCTTTTTACTTGAAACTTTCAGGATACGTTTGGGCCGAGTTAACATAGATGTCTATTGATTTTTGAGCCCATTCGCATTAAGCATCACAATAACTTTCTGCACATTTTTTCCAGAAAATCTTCAGGATATGTTTGGGCCCAGTTGGCGTAGATTTTACACTGAAAGGTCAAAGTCATTTGGATATTTTTTCCCCCATTGCTAGGCAGCCTGACTCCCAGTAACGCTACAGATTTTTGGAATCGGAATATCAAGTGTCAGACTAAGGGCCCCTTCACACATAATACGAATAAGTACAAATCAGGGTAAATCACGGCGAAACAGCTCGTATGAGCGAACCACGAAAACATCGAGCCGACATCGGGAGGAACACGTGGTCAGGCAGGCGTGAACGAATCCACTGCGACGGTTTCGTGCACGAGCGTGCACAAGTGTGTACAAAGCCGTCACAACGGGAACACAGTGCGAGCAGCTGGAGCATGTGCAACCACTTCACACAGCTGCTGTGGAAAAAAAATACATGCCACATGGGATTTGAATCTGCAATTTACAAAAGCTCTGATTGCCAGCCAGAAACTTTAACACTGCGCCCATCGTTATCCTAAAAAGCACTAAAAAGTGCGTAAAATGCCTGAAATGCACAAGGAGATAAAAATAAAACCACACACTATAAAAAAACACTGTATTGAATCCCTCTTATTGAGTGAACAATACAAGTATGAACCATCTGTTCCTCTGTAGATGACCCATGGTCACAGACGTACAGTCATGAAATGACATGAATGGAGCAGTGCGCTCTTATCATGTCCACATTTGCTGGCCTGGTGTGTCCGGCCGGCCCCATACGTGTTTGGCTTGACATGCGTGTCTGGCCCCAAATGCGTGTCTTGTGGATGGTGCGCCGCAAGACAGACATCGGGTCATGTGAAACAGAGCTCACGTGGGTGATGTGACATTCAGATCACCGCTGCGTGTTATGATCTGTGCACTGAGCACAAGTGCACATTTGTGTCTCTGGTCAGCAGTTGGGAGGAGCATCCCCGTGTTATGTGTACTCTGATCTGGCTGTCCAGCCCCACATGTGTTCAGGTCTGTACAGACATATAAGCATTTAATGCAAGTGTGCTCCCCCACACACGCCACATGTGTAGGGGTGAGCAGGGGTGGCTCGAAACACACATACACCACATGTTTCGGGGGTAGGGGGAACCAGGGGTGAGGGGGCGCGACACGTGCGAAACACATGCACCACAAGTGTATTGCTTTTTACAATGCCACATTCATGGGGGCACTTATGCCGCGTTTACACCGGACACCACGCGAGCGACAGCGGCGAGAGGTTGCCATGTAATCTGTATGGAAGGACACGTTTGGTGCCACAAAAGTCCAAGCCACACAATGCTACACAATGAATGCGAATAAAGCGATGCAAATAAAGCAATTTTGAGCCATTGGCACATTTGTGGCGCGATATAGCGTTGCGTCGCATCACCCTTTTCCCCAAGTTGAAAAATCTGAACTTTTTCATCTTGTCACGCCGCGATGACCAATCAGGGACTGGATATGTAGTGACGTGGAGATGTCTGGAGTTTATACTTGATGTGGACATGTCCTGTCTCTGGCAATCAGCCTGTGAGCAGGACTTATGTCCCCTTTGTCCTTTATTTATTTAACACAATTATGACAGAGTTTGAGGGGAGAGCGATGAACTGCAGCAGCAGCCAGTTTTTTTTTTTTTTTTTTTTGTTCACGTGCGCACACGAACAAATCGTCCGTGAAAATAATTTTATTAACTACACAGATGTATAATAAAACAAATGGTGACTGCATGGTTTATAACACAATTATGACTGAGTTGGAGGAGAGAGCGATGAACTGCAGCAGCAGCCAATTTTTTTTCTTTGTTCACATGTGCTCGCGAAAGGGAAAGGAGATCCACAAACTGGGTCCTGGAGAGGCAGAAGTACGGCTGAAAGCGGCCGTCATCCAGATGCAGCTCCTGCAGGAAATGATGAATTTGTGGCGTCGCATGGTGTCCGGTGTGAACGTGGCATTAGACAAATTTCACATCCAGCTTGAAAGTGATTGTCTGCTCACTGTTTTCGTGTCAGGCGATCGGTGTTAGATGTTTGTGTGTGTCACCTGGAATTTGGCCGACACCTGCCGTGAGAGGGATCAAATGGGCTGTCACAGGGCACACTCTGTCTTTCAGCCACTAATGTGCACAAATAGTTGTGGCAACACATGTACGATGCGTTGGAGCAGGGGTGGGCAACGAGGGCCGAGACACTGCATGTTTTCCTTGCAACCAATCACCTCAGCAGGTGTGTTGCTGATGAGCTTCTCCCTTGAACATAAACACCTAGTTGTCAATGAAATCACCTGCTGAAACACCTGAACATTAATGATATCACCTGCTGAGGTGATTGGTAGCAAGGAAAACCTGCAGTGCTTCGGCCCTTCATGGCACATGATTGCCCACCCCTGCGTTGGAGGCAGCTCCGATTTTTCACAAATGGCATGCAATTCCTCCTTTGTGCGCTAGTCAAATTCAATCGTGTTATGTGTGAAGGGGCCCTAAGGTTAGACCTAACCCATGTGAAGCGCCTTGGGACAGTTTGTTGTGATTTGGTGCTATATAAATAAAATGAACTGAACTACAAGTGTTTTTGTTCAATAATTGCTTGTGAGCACAATAACTCCATTGTTACTAGACTTTGTATATGTGTTGCATAATACCTCTTGACCCTAGTGAACCACTCCTACTTGCCATTAGCTGAGGGATAATGTGGTTGCTCTGTGATGTTGAGTTTTAAATTTTGTCTTGCATATTGAGTTGGGCCATTTATTAACATTTTGTTGAGTTTTTCCATGCCATAGACAGTGGTTTTGATTCAGTCTGTTGCACATACTTCATGACAAAAGATGAAGATTAGAAATGTTGTTGTAACCTGAATATAGATCTGACTAATAAAGATGCATTCAGAGAGGAGTAATCAGGGTGTTATTGTACTGCAAAAAAAATAAAAAAATAAAATAAATAAAAAAATACAGCTACAACACGTTGTTGATTCCAGCATCCAGTGTTGTTCTGCCTTGTTGTTGGTGTGCACCGTCAGAGTGCCCTTCTAATTATTCCTATACTTGCAGTGTTAGCTCATAGCTATCATTGGACGGGGCGACGGTGTGAGAATTCCACGTAAGAGCACTCTGTGAGTCAGGTGACAAATTAAAAGGTCTTTTTTAGTAACTGAATGCATCCATCACTGCCCAACAGTGAACAGCTGTGGAATTGTTTCCCCACTCAGAGAAGGGTTTGTTTTGGATGTGATGTTGAACTGAGTCCTCCCACAGAACCGTCAGGGATATGAACTGAATCTGCATACAGTGGCCTCCAAAAGTATTGGAACACTTGGTATTTCACACATTTTAATTTGTTTATATCATTTCAAATACAAAAATAACAACAACAAAAAATAATCTAAAATGATCTTCCTTAAACTCAAACTGAAAACAAATCTCTACAACTTGATATAAATTAATTAAAAGTATAAAAGCCAAGATGATGGGTTGCGTAAGTAATGGAACGCTTTGGTATCATACCTGTAAATAATCTGTTTTTTGTTGCCAGGTTTCTTCAGACAAGTCAAGGGATGGATACATGAACATTTCCAAGTCACTGACTATGTCATGAACTTTATTTACATCAGTTATGAAGGAATAAAAAACAGTATGTCACTCTACGGTAAATCTGTGTGGAGTACACAGTTCTCAAAAACTGAGTGACTGTGCAAGAAGAAGAGTGAGGAAAGCCACCAAGACAACCCATACAACCCAGAGGAAGTTACAGGCTGCTGTGGCTGTGACTGGAGAGATTGTGCATTGTGCATGTTTTGCATTTTGTATCCCCAGTTATACAGCTTCATGATGAAATGGCGTAGAGGAGGATTTTCTTAAAAGAAGACCTGAAAGTTCAGCTTCAATTTGCCAGAAAGTACATCTGAGATACAAGCCTAGATTTAATGTTTTGGTGAAAGAAAATTGGTATTATACCAACAGGTTTTATACCAAAGAGTTCCATTACTTATACAACCCCTGGCAAAAATTGTGGAATTACCGGCCTCGGAGGATGTTCAATCAGTTGTTTAATTTTGTAGAAAAAAAAGCAGATCACAGACATGACACAAAACTAAAGTAATTTCAAATGGCAACTTTCTGGCTCACTATAAGAAATCAAGAAAAAAAGATTGTGGCAGTCAGTAACGGTTACTTTTTTAGACCAAGCAGAGAAAAAAAATATGGAATCACTCAATTCTGAGGAAAGAATTATGGAATCACCCTGTAAATTTTCATCCCCAAAACTAACACCTGCATCATATCAGATCTGCTCGTTAGTCTGCATCTAAAAAGGAGTGAACACACCTTGGAGAGCTGTTGCACCAAGTGGACTGACATGAATCATGGCTCCAACACGAGAGATGTCAATTGAAACAAAGGAGAGGATTATCAAACTCTTAAAAGAGAGCAAATCATCACGCAATGTTGCAAAAGATGTTGGTTGTTCACAGTCAGCTGTGTCTAAACTCTGGACCAAATACAAACAACATGGGAAGGTTGTTAAAGGCAAACATACTGGTAGACCAAGGAAGACATAAAAGCGTCAAGACAGAAAACTTAAAGCAATATGTCTCAAAAATCGAAAAATGTACAACAAAACAAATGAGGAACGAATGGGAGGAAACTGGAGTCAACGTCTGTGACCGAACTGTAAGAAGCCGCCTAAAGGAAATGGGATTTACATAAAGAAAAGCTAAATGAAAGCCATCAGTAACACCTAAACAGAAAAAAACAAGGTTACAATGGGCTAAGGAAAAGCAATCGTGGACTGTGGATGACTGGATGAAAGTCATATTCAGTGATGAATCTCGAATCTGCATTGGGCAAGGTGATGATGCTGGAACTTTTGTTTGGTGCCGTTCCAATGACATTTATAAAGATGACTGCCTGAAGAGAACATGTAAATTTCCACAGTCATTGATGATATGGAGCTGCATGTCAGGTAAAGGCACTGGGGAGATGGCTGTCATTACATCATCAATAAATGCACAAGTTTATGTTGATATTTTGGACAATTGAAAGGATGTTTGGGGATGATGAAATCATTTTTCAAGATGATAATGCATCTTGCCATAGAGCAAAAACATTCCTTGCAAAAAGACACATAGGGTCAATGTCATGGCATAGGGTCAATGTCAATGAGCAGATCTGATTTGATGCAGGTGTTAATTTGGGGGATGAAAATTTACAGGGTGATTCCATAATTTATTCCTCAGAATTGAGTGATTCCATATTTTTTTCCTCTGCTTGGTCTAAAAAAGTAACCGTTACTGACTGCCACAATCTTTTTTTTTCTTGATTTCTTATAGTGTTTCTTAAAGCCAGAAAGTTGCCATTTGAAATGACTTTAGTTTTGTGTCATGTCTGTGATCTGCTTTTTTCTACAAAATTAAACAACTGAATGAACATCCTCTGAGGCCGGTGATTCCATAATTTTTGCCAGGGGTTGTACAACCCATCATCTTGGCGTTTACATTTTGAATTAATTTATACCAAGTTGTAGTGATTTGCTTTCACTTTGAGTTTAAGGAAGATACTTTTAGAAATTTATTACTAAATTTATACTTTTATTTTTTGTACTTTTGTATTTGTAATGGCATAAAGAAATTAAAATCTGTGAAATACCAAGTGTTCCAATACCTTTGGAGGGCACTGTAGAATCAATATAAAAAAAAAAAAAGGTTGAACAGTGTGTGAACGAACAGAATCTGTGGAAACCCCCTCCCACACATACACAAACACACATAAAGTGATATTTATTTCAGGAAGACTGTGTACCTGACACACACTTTCGGACATGCAAACACATTTTTAGAGCAACTCACACCTCAAGCTGTAATGGTTAATCAGTTATTAGGGATTAATAATTTAAATACATTATATTTTGGTGATCAAGTTATCACTTTGAGTTGTTAATGTCCAAATTCTACAATTTGAGCTTCTTAAATATCAATATTTTCTGGTTTCTTTACTAGTTTCTTTTCTTCTCTGTGTAAGTAAACTGATTATCTTGAGTTGTGGACAGAACAAGACATTTGAGGATGTCATCTTGAGTTTTCGGACCAAACAAATTGATTAATAGGGAAAAAACAAATCAGATTAATCAATAATGGAAATAATTGTTAATTACAGCAGTAGTCACACCTGATGTAGTCTTAATTTGAAATCTGGGAGCATTTGTAAGTGCTGCGTGTTTCCGCATTGACCACACTACATAACTGCATTGGGTCCTGGATGGCAACCACTCAAGCAGACACCAGGTCCATGCCCACCTCTCAAAAGTGATGTGGATATATGGTGAATTGACAAATATGATGAGACATAATTTAACATGACCAGTTTCACAGAGCTTGTATTTCTTATTATTTTCTTTTTTGGTTTACACAAACACAATTCACAAACTGATTTGTAAATAATTGTGTGCAAAATTTGATCTGGGCCTTATTATGTTGTTTTTATTGATTGTGGGTGCTGTAAATCGTTGCTGTTGTGCGTAATAGTCAGCTCTGGTGCTGTTGGAGGACCTTGCCAATGCAATTATGAGATGCAAACGAGTATTTACAGATCTTTTTGATTTTCTGGCTCAGTGATAGGTGGCTCACATGCTGTTTTTGGCTTCTTCATGAGCTGTATGAGGAACTGGGTTCAGCTTTAGAGTGCCGGGTACACAGAAATCACAACTCTTGGATTCCTTGCAACAAGCACATTTCTGTAGGCTGTAGTTTCTTTATTTACATCTGCCAGTGTCCTTTGCTCTGAAGGTAGAGTTGATCACCTCTTACTTTTCCCCATTTTGGGAGTTTTTCCTTTTGTTATTTCAGAAACAAGGCCATCAAATAAAGACAATTCCCTTCTTTCTACTTCTCCAATGGATGTCTCAGTTTTTACCATTCAGTGAAATTGTACTGTTTTTTGTTGTTACGTTGCCACATCTAATGATATGATGGAAACAGCGTTTTTATATGCAAATGATTAATTAAGGAGGCATTATATCCATTCATGGCTACATATGTACAATTTCATTATGGTTGACATCTGATAAGGAGGAATACACAGAAATATGGCTTCACAATTCTGGAAAAATAAACATGAATGCACGTTTCTGCCTTTGTGTGCACACATCATTGTAGTTGTCAATTTGCAGAATTGTATGCATATAACCCCAAGTCTAGGGTTGCAAAATTCTGAGAATTTTCAAATTTGGAAGCTTTCCATGGGAATTAATGGAAATAAACTGGAAATTTGTGAAATTGCAGGTTAGCCTATAACAGGGAACCTAAATGCAATTAAAATCCATCTTCTGCATAAGCTTGGCTAAAACGGCAAGATTTATTGCAAATTCTGTTGAATTTCTACCCTGCATTGCGTATTCCACAATCAGATTGAGGCCACACCACCTGCTTGCACTGTGCATTCTCCCCTCACGTGCACAGATAATTTCTAGAGTCCTACAAACTACAACAGGGCCGCTGAAGCCACACTGCAATAACAGTTTTTTTTTTTTTTTTTTTGGGGGGGGGGGGGGGGGGGGTACAATGAAAGAATCAATTAAATTTATACTCACAAGTAAATCAAAGTCAAAATTTTCTTTTTAAAATTTGTATTATGCATGTCTGCTTATGACAACAAAAACACAATGTTACCCCAAATTTCCAGTTGTAAATTCCCATATATTCCCTTTAATCCCCATGGAAAGTTTGTATATTGTTCAAAAAATGGTCACAATTTAAAAAAAAAAAAAAATCCCATGGAAGGTTTCCAGAAATTTACCAGAAACTTTCCAACACTTTGCAACCCTACCCACTTGTATGGGTAAATGATACACTTCAGTGGTTCAAAAAGTAAAGCAAATCATTCAAGTTGGGAAAAAACTGACAATAACCAAAAGGAAACGGTGTGACAAAAGAAACTGCAGCAGTGGTAGAATAGTATAAAAACAGAAAATGACAAGAAAATGTCAGTTCTTTGGAGAAATATGCTGTTTTCTCAGAAAAGATGGAGAGTGAGTCACCAAATGCATTTACCTGTCACTCAACCAGGGTTAGCTCATTACATTCTGAAACACAAACACTGAAGATGGAGGTGGCAAAAAAATCCCCCAAAACTACAGGTTTTTAAAAATCACACGTCAACACAGAGTTCATGCAAGCAGTGATTCCTGAGTGTTACACTGGGCTTTCACACACACACACACACACACGCACGCACACACAAACGTTTGAAACCAGCCGACACACTCAGACGGACACGTGCACGCCACGTTAGAAGACATACTCACAGAACGAGAGCATCACACAGTTGAGGAAAGACCACGATCATAGGGACGCAGATAGACAGGGTCAGAGTCAACAGCAAAGACAGCGAGCATGCACGTGTAGGGCTTCTCCTGGTGTAAGCAGACGCTGGAAAATTTGTTTGGAGAGTTGTGGCTAAAGTACCTTTATTTACTACCCCAAAATTCAGAACAGACCACACTGATGTCTTTAAAACCCAGATGATACGTGTCATCTTGAAAAATTGTCTTACTGTCTTGGACGGAGACAAGTTATTTCATAGGAGCACATTTTTCTTTTTATTTCTTTATCAAATATAAGTTAGAAGGAGGCTGATAAATCTGTGGGCCAGGGTTCAAGCAGACTGTCTCTGATGGACTTTTAGTTTGGACCACAAATGTTGTGGCATCATTAAAGGTGTTACCATATTGAAGAGAAAACTCGTCTGTTAATCTGCTAACTGTCAGATCTTTTTATGGAAGCTGACAAATGTCATTTTCCAAGTCTGTACGAGCCACCTGTGTGTGGAAATGAATCGCCCAAACTGAGCACAAAGACAAATCTGCCAGAAAACATATTGCATGGAACAAATTAGATGCGCAAAATTACATTTATTTATTTTTATAAGTAACACCCTCATTTTAATTGTTTTTTTAATTGCAAGAAGTGTAAACATAAATTGTTAACATTGCTCCCTGAAAAAATCAGCTGTAATGCCTCTTGCAGACCCAAACAATCTGCTGGAGTGATGACTCTGTCTTCACGCACGCTCAAAATTTACTGTGTTTAAGATTACTGTTAATTGGTACAAGGTTTGATTTTGTGCCGTTTCAGCATCTTTGTTCATAACACAAACGGGCAACCGTGTGATTATTTATTTCAAAATGAAAGCTCTTTCCATCACTTTTTTTTTTTTTTTTTTGCAGTAGTGTTTGTTTCAACAGGATTACTCAAAAATTACACAACCCTGATGAATTCAGGGTGTGTGTGTGTGTATGTGGGGGGGCACTGAAAAAAAAAAAAGGCAAACAGCAAATATTAGAAATTGGGGAAAAAAAGCAAAATAAATATAAATAAATAATTGTTCTTACTCATTTTTACCCAGAAGATCTATTGTTGACAAGGTTGCATGACGCTTTAACATCACAACAAAATATTTTGTACACGTTATTATGTATATTGTGTACTGCAGCTGTATTTCAGAGGAATTAATTTTTTTTTTTTTTAACACGTTCAGCATGCAAGCACGCTGGGCACCATGGTGGGCAAGCGGTCAGTGTGCTTGTTTCCACAGCAGAAGGTTCCCGGTTCAAGACCACCTGTGCCTGTTCTCCATGTAATACGCATGAGGACGGCATCCGGCGTAAAAATTGTGCCAAATCTCAGATCTGCTGTGGCGACCCTGAGTGGAAAAAGGGAGAAGCCGAAGGGAATTACCAACCACGCAAACACGCACAGCAAATGAACGTGGCTTAGATGTGATTGATGTCAATAACATATGTGTTGGAATTTCCAGAAGTGCAAGAAGAAATGATTTTCCTGTCAAAACCAAAGCGCCAAAAAAACAAAAAACCCACAACCCTGCGCCAGGAAATGCCACCTTTCAAATCTCAGCTAATGTTGTCAAGCTAAAACTATGGCAGTAGTTTTTATTAATGGGTGGAAAACAGAAGAATAAGAAAGTAGCATCATCAACGGTCTCGAGGTGGTAAAGATATGCAAACTAATCAATTCAACCCTCTGAGGATAAAACGAGGTGAGGTCCCACCTGGTTACCATGACGCATGCCAAACTGTAGTCTGATTGAAGATGTGGTGAGACCTTTTGATATTTTGCTGACATTGCACATTCTGTCAATGAATGTCAATGGAATGGGCAACGGTATGACGCTACATTTATTGATAAGTTCAAAACCTTTATCTTGATGTCATATCACATCATGATGATGCACTGGTGCGTACTATTGATGCTTTGGCAGATTTGCGGCAGCGCGTTATTAAATTTTGATCGTCTTGCTGATATACGAGACAAAAAAGAAAAAACGCGAACCAGCAAGACTGTTTCATGAACACAACACAGAGCCGACCAGACAACGCCCAGAAACCACCTGAACACAGTCAACACTGTGTCACATCAGATGTTCTTCCTCTTCATCTGCAGCAGCATCTGCCATTCATAATTATTGCCCATATTTCACAATGCTGAAAATACACAACACACCCTACATTTTTAGGACAGTTTAGCACGCTTTGCCCCGCAGTGCACAAGCCATGGCGGCATTGTGGCAGTGTACTATCAGCGTATTTACACATCGTGACATGTAACATACTGGTGGTGTTTCACATTGATGCCCTGAGAATTTGTGGTGATTCTTGGCGATGTTTTGTTGTTGTAGATGAGGTCTTGTGACACTGCAGTGTGGCGGGCGGGAAACTATTCAAGCCAAATGGCCAAAGACTGCAGTGGTTCTTGTTATAGATCTTGACAGTTGGGGAAATTGGAAACTCTGCTTTACACCACAGTCATGTGAACACCAAAAATTTGATTACATGGACTCTCGTCAGTTGTTGTTGTGTTGTGTTCTGTATAATAAACCTTTTTGGTAGCATGACCTAAGCAGAGGGTCACCCCTTTGAGTCTGGTCTGCTTGAGGTTTCTTCCTCAAATCATCAGAGGGAGTTTTTCTTTACCGCTGTCACCTGTGTGCTTGCTCTGGGGGTTGGTAAGGTTAGACCTTACTTGTGTGAAGCACCTTGAGGCAGCTTTGTTGATTTGGATCTATATAAACTAAATGAAATGAATTAAATTGAATTAAGTTCTTAAAATTAGCATACACTTTAAATATTTTAAAATATATGTATACACAGATTTTTTTCATTTATTTTGCTGATTTCTTTCTTTCTTTTAAAAATACATTAAATATTGCTAACAATACAAAAATAGACTATAAATTTCCGTGTAATGTAAATAGCCTGACTGTTCTCATGTGATTGTTATTATCTGTTATCTTACTGGAGTTTTATGGCACCGCTGTTGGCAGAATAACACCTTGTTTTTTAAAGCCTTTTTCAGTCTAAATATGCAAAAAGAGGTAGTTTTTTAAAACTTTTCCAGATGGGTGAATGATGTAATTTAAATAGGCTCTGAACCGACCAGAACTGTGTGTTTGCTTTTATGTGACCATGCAGCTGTGCGTGAACATGCACGTGCGCGAGTCCGTGGTAACTCACTCTCTCTGGGTTCATTGGGGGAGTCGGTCTTGACAGGGGTGGGGTCACTCCAGGAACGGCTGAAACTCTTCGATCTACGCTCAGCGAACGCTGGTGCAGGCGGGAAGAGATAGTCACACACACAACCACACGCACGCCGTGCACACTGACAAACCGGCTGTCTTCCATACACTCGCCACCTACGCAAAACACTTAAGTGCAAAGGAAGATGCAGCTACAAGTGCACAAAATATACACCACATACATCACTCCTCTGCAGTGCAGAAACACACAAATGCCTTCGTGTACAGACCGTCCAAGAACATTTACACACACACACACACACACACACACACACACACACACACACACACACACACACACACACACACACACACACACACACACACACACACACACACACACAATTATGGCAACACTCATGACAACAAACTCTATCTGCCTTCCACCCATATGATCATCACTTTTCTTCCTCCGATCCTGTAACTTGCTCAGCTTTCAGTCACTGCCCTCTTCAAATATTTAATCAACCTTTTTCCCTTAAATTAACACTTAAAAAAAAAAAAAAATTTACCTCTGTGAGCTGGCCTACACTGAAAAAAGAGAATGTTTGAACCGACTTAAAAGTGTTACAATTTGTAAAAACCTGAATGAATTAAGTTGTTTGGACTTAAGTTTGAAAGTTAAATCAACTCTAACTTACAAACGTAAGTTTAAACAACTTAATTCATTCAGGTTTTTACAACTTGTAACACTTTAAGTTGGTTCAAACATTTTCTCTTTTTTCAGTGTATTATATCCTCACCAGTGCCTTCTGATCATTTTGTTGCTGATACCAGTTATCATATTTTCAAGTAATTTTTTTTAAATCAACTGTGTCAGCTTTAGGGTAGTTTATTAGCAGAAATGGAATAGAAAATTCATAACTATCTGTTTATTAGTGTCTAAGTTCCTTCAGCAAAGAATCGTTTAGACAAAGCCCTTCGTATCTTAGAAGGGAATAGTCCTCCTCATGGAGGCCGACATGTTGCACTGCAACCCAAAAGGGACATTCCAGTATAATATGAGTGTTACAATGTGGCAGTTAAAGGTGGTTTGGTTCTACGCTTGATTCACTTTGAGTCACTTTGTGCTCAAAGGCTAATTATCTGCTACTATAAGCATAAGCAACAGAATGGTTGTTATTATGTCCCAAGGTTCTTGAAATTCGCCGTATTGACGTTTCAAATCCTGCAAAACCTCGGAGAGGTCGCCGCGCTGCGAGATCTCAGTAACATTGAGAACTGCATTGAGACGCTCTGATCGGGCTGCACTTTAACTGCTGCACACAGACAACACCATTAACATCACAACATAAAACTATTTTTATATTGTGCTCTCATGAATATATTCTCTGGGTTTTTAGATGTTGTTATTGCGTTTATTTTATGTAAACATGTGAGAATCACAGTCTGTCTCTCCGTTATTTTCAATGGGAGTTGCTGTGAGCTACAATCGCTTCCTGTTCATGTCGTTCTGGGGGAAAGTGAAGTTTGCTTTTTAACGTCTTGATTATTGTTCTTTACAACACTGTCCTTTTTGTTCCAGACTAATATATATGATATATCTGAAATTTGGTTTGCGTTTATTAAATTCCACGCAGATTAAACGTAGCAGACACGGACTTTTTTGTTATAATTGTTTTAGCAAGTATTCAGGGTATCATGCAGCAGTCTCTTAATAATGTGATGAAAAGCATAAAAAATACATTTTTGTAGTATAATATTCATTTACAATTGTCATCATGTGGATTCTCTATGTTGTTTGACTGCAGCAACTCTGGCACGCAAGAGATTATGGGATACGTCAATAGGGCGAATTGAATATCTCCACCTGGTGGACATTTGCCATTAATGCAGATACTATCGAAGAGCTCTAGTCTAATAAAATTATGCATCAAATCCTTCAGTTATACTTTTCCTTGGGAATTTTTTAAAAGCAGAGGCGAAATGTGCTCTATAACCTCTGTTTCAGTGTGACTTTAAAGTGCAGAAACATAAAAAAGAAAACATAAAAATGTTTAACTTGTTTAGCTTGTTTACAGCCAAGTAAAATTGTAGCTTTTAAACCAGTGATAATGATAATACAATACAATACAATATATAGTATTGTAATGTGGGCAACGTTTAATCGCTTCTTCCACTAAACTCCCTGGTCCTTTGGCAGATTTTCACCAAACTTGGTGTGTTAATGAAAGTCAACTCCAGAATTGTTCTCAGAAATGTTTGTTTTGGTAAGATCGAGGTCATTGGGTCAAAAGACAAAACTTAAAATCTGCTCCCCAACACACACACACACACACACACACACACACACACACACACACACACACACACACACACACACACACACACACACACTGATTTGCGCCAAACTTGGTAGACACATGGGGGCGGGTTCTGGAATTGCCCAGGTGAGATCAAATTTACCAAAGGTTAGTCATTGGGGTCAAGGTCACTGGGGTAAAAGGTCAAACTTAATATTTTTCAGGCCAGTTTGACTTAGTTAGACTTAGGACACAATTGGAGGTGGGTTCTAGAAATGGTCAAATGAGGTCAAACTTTCCAAAGGTCAGTCATTGGGGTCAAGGTCATGCTTGTTTGTTGGCCTGTGCTGGGCTCAGAAGCCTTAGACATTTGGAAAGACCCGAACACCTACTTCCGGATAAAGTGCATTAATCAGATTACCTCAGTGATTTGAGTCATCAACTACTTAGCCTATTCCACAGCAGAGCTAAGTCAGTGTTATCTTTTGTATCTTTTGGGCTAAATGAAATTGTCAAAGACGTTTTTGCTGATGTGTGGTTCTGGTAACTTGACTAACTGTACATAGAATGTTATTACATATAGCAGTAATGTCTTGTTAAAATTAATTTAAAGATGTATTTTCAACATTAGTAACATTGTTGTCTGAGCAGTTGCAAAGGGGGCCGCCATGGCTGTGATGTTAACTTGGGTACCTCAGGTTGCTCAATTTTCCTCACTAGTTTCCGAGCAAAAATTCTGGTCGGAACCTCTGATCGTCCAAGGATTCTGAATGCAGCAATACTACTCCCAGGCCTTGTCTCATTTTCTTCCAAACTTAGTATGTTGTTAATTGTTGAACAAGAAATTGCCCCAAAGTATTCATTTTGGTCAAGGTTAAGGAACATGATTTTCTAGTTGACTCTGCCCAGTGTGACATACAATTAGGCTGATTCCTGAATTGCGCTAGCAAGGTCAACCATAGATCAGTCATTTGGGTGAAGGTCAAGGTCATTAGTGTCAAATGTCAGATTGCCATAGCCCTTACCATCTTCATCCCTGAGGGTACTATTACCTCGTTAGACAAAAACAAAATTAATCTGTTTCTACTAGCATCCAAATATTATTATATCCTTCACCTCTGATTTGGTATTTACACAGACAGACACAAGTACATTCACACGGTCAGCAAACAAACAAAAATCTCATCTTGACTGTTCTTATTGACTTTCATTCATTCATTTAATTCATGTGCACAGAGACTCTGAATGACACTTTCGCACAAAGACACACATCCTTCTGTCATCACTTTGCTTTCTTTATGTGTGGGTTTGGTTTTATATTTTTTTAAACTTTGCAGGCAAAAATAGCCAAATATTCCAACGAATAGACCACCTACGTCTATCATACATACATGCACACGTACATGCACGGGCTCAAATCGCTATTTTACCAAACACAGCGAATGCATCATTCTAAAGGAAAAGCAGTGTGTATTTTCTCTCGCCGTCAGACTCGCAGCAGCAGCACACACATGCAAAAACACAGAAAAGTAAAAAAATAAAAAAATAGAGATGATGGTGGGGTGAACAGCATGACAGAGAAAACATATCAACCGCACGCACACGACTCTGACTCACTCTGCGCTTTAATCCTTCTGCTGCCCACCATCCGAAGATGCTTCCGGAAGTTCCTGTGGGTAGAGAAATTAAAGTGGAGGAGGAAAACCGGAAGGACCAAAATGTAAAGTGAAAGAAAGGGGGAGGTGGAGGGAGATGACAAAAACAAACAAGACAAAAATAAATAAATAAAAGTTTATTCTACGGTTATAACGAAAGGAGGCATAAAAGCAACGATGTTACATCTAAACACATGTATGATATTTACTCACACCTTGTCTAGTTGAGGTTCATCACCCAGTCTGTGTCTTTGCACATCTGTCTGTCCACACTTTTACTCAGTGTTTGTAGTTTGAGCTAACCACCACAGGATGGCGCCATAGCTGTTAAAATGTGTCAGGGATCCGCGCTCGACATAGTGCTATTCTGGTTCATAATGTGTAGATACGTGCTCTGTTATTAGAATTGCAGCATAGCAAAGATTTGATTTTCTACAGCATATTTTATAGATTTAAAAACAAAACCGAACTTCAGCCTTCCTGCTACCATTTAACATTACTCTTTTCCGTAACGGCACCGACACCGTAATGGATTTTTAAAAAAGTTTTCTTACTTCAGAGAAGTCATTCTGTGCAGGAGACACAATAAACAGTTTTCTATTTCTGTTTGCCGCATATTGTATGTGCACACAGTAAAGCCGGCTGCTCATACCGTGATCGTACGGATTGTTACGCACAGTCAGGTCCAAAAGTATTTGGACAGTGACACAATTATTGTAATATTACATATTTCCGCCTCGAAAGTGTAGCTGTAACAAAACGATCAAGATGTCGTGTCGACTCTGCAAATTATTGCATTGAGCATTCAGGGACACCAGACACATCAAATCACTTTCACAGCCAGTTTTCTTTAGACAAGTATTTCCAAGTCACTGAATATGTCTTCGACTTAATTTGCATCAATCACTAGGAAATACAAACATGTAGGGTAAATCTGTCTGGAGTGATCGTGGAAGAAAGAGACTTGTGAGGGAAGCCCAGGCAACTCTGAAAGTGTTATAGGCTTCTGTACCTGTGGTATCTGTGGTTTTACATCATCTGTACCAAACAATCCACACGCTGTAGGTTGTTTACAGATCAATAAGGGTAAAGAACAGAGGGTTCCACCAACTCAGGATTACACCACTAAATATCTCTCATCGTTTTTACCTGTTCCAAATATCCAAATGAACAAAACTTATGAAGGCATCTGTTTATAGTGATTAAAGGAAGCAGACACAAGGGTCCAAAAGTGAGGAAGTAAAAGCTGTTCTTTTGATTTATCTGCATTAATGTGGATAGAGGTTGATAACGTTTACCCCACAGCATGATCACGTAATGCCCAGAGTTGAAAGAAGTCTGATATAGACTCTGCGACTCACTGGTGCTGGGACTTATCCCAGATTCCGCAGCTCAAAGAAGATTAGAGCCTATGACTCCCCTTGGACTGGATGCCATTCCAGTGCAGGTCATTTCTCCAGCCAAGGTCAGACCCATTTATGACTGGGTGGATGGGGACAATGCAGACAAATGGTAAATAGACTGCATTAATATATAGCACTTTTCCATCTGCATCAGAAGCTCAAAGTGCTTTACAATTATGCCTCACATTCACTCATTCACACAGACACACTCACACACTGATATCAGACAAAATATCTTGTGGGAGAACACAGAGAGGTGGTGTGACTGTGAATCGAAGTCATATTGGAAGCCCAACTCTTTACACCTGCCCACACAAGGCAGAGCTGAAAATTAACTGCACCCATTTACTTTATAATTATACATTATGCAGTTGTACTTAAAATGTATAAATTTATAATAAGCACAGTACATTCTGAATGACAGAAGGTTACACTTTCCTTTGTTTGATGTGTTGATTGTTTCATATCCGTGTGGAGTTTTTCACCCTGTAACAGCACATAAGCAAACTATTTTCCAAAATTTTCACTTTTGTTTCTTCATGTTCACTCACTCATTCTGATAAAGTAGCACTAGGTTCATGACGCTAACAGTGCAGATGGACGACACCGAGATGTCATAGGGATTGTGATGTACCGCGTAGTGTCACAGGCACCATCTGCCCCTGTCTTCTGGAGCATTTTTCCCCAAACGCCACGTTTTACTTGCTTTGATACTGAACATGTTAAAGACGTCATTACTTCACCAACTGCTACGGACTCCATGTCTCCAGTTATATTCTGGTTGCACATTCCTAAACTATTTTAAACCTTTAGGAATATAAAATACTTCAACTTTTTGGAGAGCAGTCATCACATCCCACTGTATTTTACATGTACGGTCTACAGCACCTATCTGATACATGAAATCAGTGTGACATTATAATTAACACAAACTCTTCCATAACTTTTAGAAGTTCAAACTTTTAAAATGAGTTTGAAACCAGTTTAGTCATCAGTGCACAGCTTGCTAAGTCAAAAACAGCTGTTGAAAAGTACTAGTTGCATGGTCTAGATTTTCTGTTCTCAGACCAAAATACCCGTTTCCTTTTGCCATCCACCCCCTTTGAAGAAAAGGAACACCAGACTGAGCCTTAAAAGTGGCCAAATGCTCTTCATCTGGGAAAAGTGAGATATTTCTTGAGTGTAGGTCATCGATTTCTATTTAATCGACCAGATGGCGTATGCAGCCCGTGAGCTGTTGCCAGCAGCCGCCATCTTGCTTAGCATTTTTATGCATCGTCAGGCATTAGATTAAATAGAAATAGATTATTTTCTGACTTAAACTTGGGTTAAAGTGATCTGAAAATGCTGTTTTGTGCAGCGTTCTGGTACAGCGACAAGCTGTACAATCCTGTGTGAGCTGACAAAAGATTGTACAGCTGGTTAAATAAAGGTTAAGTAAATAAAAAAATAAATAACAATAAATTGTAGAGTGAGCTTTCATAAATGTCTATTATGTGTAATATAAATGATTTGGGGAAATGACTAAGATTGCTGACTGAAGGTTAGAAAATGATTTATTTTTAATGATCTGTAAACTGTAAAGTAGTGACTTCAGTTTTTCTGCCTGAATTCTTTGTCGTGATAAATATCGCACCATTCGTTTAGTGATTCAATTAGAAGTCTCACTTTCATAAGTCTCAATTTATCCCTTTTTAATTAGCCTCAGGTTTTTTCTTCACCTCAGGTTTTCCATCCTGAGATATTCTGTCAGAGCAAATTCATAGAATGGAAATGTTTTTTCTCTCAGTGTGGTGGGTCACATGACAGTCGCTTTGACATTGTATATTCTACTAATATAAGAATATACACAAATGAGATTAATTTCTCTGACATGCTCCATATTCCAGTGTAGTGTTTTCAGATTTCTTTCAAATTGGTCCAGAAATTAATCTTACTTTCACCCTGGCTGGTGTGGCTGTTTCATTTTATTTATTTTATTTGAAATTTTTGCACAGAAGCCCTTCGTAAAAGTGGCGCTGCAGTTGGGTTAAGAGCAGTCTTTAGTATTAATATTTTTAATATGATGTGAGCGTGTGAAACTCTTACTTTCACCCCTGATTATTTCCCATCTTTAGCTTCATAATGACATTAATTAAGGCTCAGACTCGTATCTGGTGTCGTGGCAGACATAGTGTGTTTGACAAAGTGGACTGGGATGAACAAATTAATTCAAGTCTCTTATATAAAGAGTCTGATCCTCTTCTGTATTTGTTTTGACAAATATTGGCTCTACAAACATGGGACTGAGTTTGAATAAATGTAACAGCACAGTAATAGCACAGAAAATACAGATTTATCTTGAAACTCTCTTAAAAACATTGATCATACCCACATTGATTTCTATTAATGTCTGGTTATTAAACGCTAACCAACATGGCGGTGCTCTGGCAACAGCCAGTGAGTGAACGGATCAGCCTGGTCCTCCATCTAGTGAGTAAATAAAAATCAGTGGTGTAGGTCAACCACATTCTTGGTCAAGGTCATTTTTAACCTCGTAATGCCAGTTTTGGGGGAGGCGTTTTGGGATGCAACAATCCACACTTTTTCACTTCCGATCCGATCCCCATATCTAAATTTGGATATCTGCCAATACTGACACTATTCCGATGCCAGAGCTCTATTTGCTTTAATATTATTATGATCATTATTGTTGATTTCATATGAGGATATTTTGTATCCCGTTATACAGCTTCATGATGACATGTTATACAGGAGGACTTTCTAAAAAAGAAGACCTGAAAGTTCAGCTACAATTTACCAGAGGGTACATCTAAGATGCAAGCTTAGATTTGATGTTTTGGTGAAAGAATTCTGTACTTTTATTTATTTTTTTAGTGGTTTCTTATGGCAGTTTGGAAATGCAGAAATGCGCTCCATCCTCAAAACGGTACACGTATCCATACGCAATTTTTGTGGCGTCCCTGTGAAAAAAATCAGTCATGGTGCCCTTGATGAATGGGTGATGAATTCCCCTGTCGAGCTGAGCTCCCCATAGAGGAGCATGTTTAAATGACCATAATAATCAGATAACTGCTAGTAATCAGATAACTAATAATCTGATCAGAAACACGTGGTTTACATGATTTCAGTTCATAAGTTGGATTTCTTTTGACGTGGAGAAAAGAGAAATGGCAGGTCTTGGAAAAAAAAAGCATAGACTCTATTCAGAAAAGACAGTGCTCTCGCTCTCTGTCTCTCTTCCTCTCTCTCTCCAAGAAATTAGCTATTTAGCATGCTGAAAAAGGTGCAAATGTAAAAGAACGAAATACATCTGATTAATGGTATACATGTTTATGTACATGTAAACGGGGCCATTGTTGGGTCAGGCGCTGAAATTTCACCTGCCCTGAGTACATGTATTGTTTTAAAGAAGGATCCCATTTCCGCATTTTGAAAACGCCTCAAGAAACCACCAAAAAATAAATAAAAGTATTTAATTTACTCATATTTGGAGTCAGTCTGGGTAAATCATTGCACCATTCAGGCCAGCTCCTTCCATCTTTGTGATCCAGATTAAAAAAGCCTTGTGCTCTTTAATGTGGGCAGCACGGTGACTTAGTGGCACTGTTGCCTCACAGCAAGAAGGTGGGATGGGATTGATTCCTACCTGGGGCCTTTCTGTGTGGAGTTTGCATGTTCTTCCCATGTTTGCGTGGGTTCCCTCCAGGTGCTCTGGCTTCCTCCCACATCTAAAGACATGTCCAGGTCTCCCTTGAAAAAGAGATCTTGATCTCAATGGGACTAACCTGGTTAAATAAAGGTTAGTGGCACTTTTATGTTTGATTAAGTTCGCTGTATTGCAGGTTAGAGTTAGGGTTAGGTATTGTAGGTCACGATCGAGCTTCTGGCTCTCGGTAAAATGACTTTGTAAACATTGCATGTTGCAGTCTGGCTTTGTGGTGTTTCTACTGTAAAATACAGCAGACATGTTGTGATGAAAAGGAAATCCCTGCAGCCAGCTAGCAGAGCAGCCAGCAGGACTTTTCAGCAGAAACACACACTCAGATGGGGCTCCTGGACTGGAAAACTCTGCAGGTTGTATCAGAAATTTCCAATCCGTGAATTACGTTGGTATCGGAACCCAATACCGATATTGGATCGGATTGGCCCCATCCCTCATTGCAATCTCATTTTGGTGGTTCACCACTGACATATAACTGCTCAAAGTAGCTGGCCCAATGGGACAGTACAGCAGCAATTTGTCAGGACCAAAAAATGATGAGACAACCTGTAGATATGGAGGAAAGCAGTATTTTGATTCCTCTGCATGTAGGCTGAAGATCACTGGATCACAGATGGTGTGTCACCACCTCACTGATTCCTTGAATAAACGTCCTTGTACAGTTAAGAATTGCCAGCAAACCATGCACTTAAAGCTCTTCTAGATGATATTCAGAATGCCCAACGAGATGAAACACCTCTTTTTGTGAACATTGACAACTCTAGTGTAATCCCTGGCAGCTTTTAGGGTGTTGTCACAGAAGAATTCTCACATTCTCTTCAGGTCATTTGCTGTACCCGTGTTTGCAAGTTCTCCACACAGATGGTGTGCAAATTCTTTCAAAACAGTCTGATCCTGAAGTCTAGTCGGATTAAGTTTACAGGACTTCAAATAAATCCTTCAGGAAGCTACGTCTGTGGTCAGATTAAACACCGTATGGACACTGGAACCAGGACCCGGCACCTCACAGATCTAATGTTTTTGCAAAGAGTAGGAGCAGTGAACCATTTCTACCATGTTTGCCAGATCTGTGAGGATGGATGCAAAAAAATATTTAATTTGATCCAATCAAAACTTGGAATTGCTGAGTATAAGACAAAGACTGGTTCTGTTGCCTCAATAGTTGACTGAATTTTGTCATCTTTCATTGTTACCATATTCATGCTTTAGTTTCTGCAAATTATTACATTAAAGACTTTAGAATATTATACCTTGCCAATAATTTGGCACCAAAATAACAACTGTATAATGATGAGCCATATGAAATACAGAATGTGGTCCATGTAAGCAAGTACAGAAGTTTGGACGGAGAGAATTCCTATATGCGATTTCATTTTTATTTGTCAGTAAACATGCAAACAAAAAAACGCTACAATGTATTCTGATGATAGGGGAGGTTTTTTAATGTTAAAAAAACAGTGTGTTTGATGGTACAAATGTGGCCTAGAATTTGCATAATAAAGCAAGAGTGTTTTAATCCTTAATCCTTGTGAAACCGGATGGCGTCCTCTTCACATCTCCTAGTGCCAGGAGATTAGACACGGCTGTAAATAAACAGCAAGGGGGCATGCCAGGAATGAGAGCAAACTGCACTTCAGTAAAGAACAAGCATGGTAGGTGACACTTCATACCGCTGAATGACTTCTGCTGAATCCTGCTCCGTCTCTCTCCTTTTTCTTAGCACAAACCCCCGGAAGGTCCTGCCAGGATGTGGCACAGTATGAGAGGAGGAGAAGGTTGGCATAATGAGGGGCAGGACATAGCAGGGAGGTTGATGTAGGGCTTTTTAGTAGCAGGGTTTATGGAGCGCTGGCTGTTATAGGTGGCTTTTAGACTCCATAGCAGAATAGTTGCACCAGCTGAAATCTTACTTTTTGCAGTCCCAGCAACAAATACTCTCATCTGCATAAGCTCAGACCCCATTAGAAACATTGATCTTATGACATTGTCTTCCCTGAACAGTAATATTTCTTCAAGGTGAGATTTAATGGGGAAATTTACAGTTTATTGCATAATCCTTGTGTGGATATGGAACAGGATTGCTGCCTGTCACTATGTGCATTTTATATATTTCTAATTAAATCTCTAACGCCTGTCAAGTTGTCCCAAACGTAGAAATGGAGCAGAGAATTTAATACTCGCTGTGTGCAAACTTGCATTAATTTCTCAGTTGATTTAGGAGGTCTAAAGCAAAAGTGGGAAAGCTGCTGCTGTGAATGATGGAAAATATTATTGCTCGAAAAATGTCTTTTCAGTGGACACGTGCAAGAGTTTTATGCATCAGAGTGAAAAACATGGTGTGAAATGCATCACTCTGAATGTTGTGATGATCAGTGGTTGGAAAGCTGAGAAATATTTGTCCATCGTCGACTATTCAGAGCGTATTGAAAATAGCCAAATGCTTCTTTCCAAAACCACTAGTCTGTTGAATTAATAAGTGAAAAGTAGTAAAGTTTCAAACAAAATGATGTCAGTTTATTTCATTCATTGCTATATCTTTTTAAAAACTTCTGATCAAGGCTTTGAATTGGTTCAAGGAATTACGAAAACCAGAAACCATGAATATATAGGTAGGAGCAAAACAAAGCCAGAATCTTTATATTTTTTTAGTGTTCCAGAATAGAAACATTTATTTTAAGTAGTGGGAACTGGTTAATAACATTTTTTAAAATTAGAAATTACACCTTTGTCTATTTTCAACAACTTGCCGATAAGTTCACTTTCTTCTTGTGAATGTCACGCATGTGTTTGATTGGAGGACAGAAATTTATTTAAATATTGTGTCCAGTATAGCCTAACGACAGACCATAGAGTAAAATGTAACATGTAGCATATATCAATAAACATTTTTATCACATCCTAAAGATACATATTGTTATGCCATCTAGCTTAATATGGACCATTATCATATACCTATAAATGATACGCCAATATGATTGGATAAAACACTAAAGAATAAATAGCAATACACCCTTTTTGTGTACGGGTAATATTTTTCATACCACCCGAGTAATCAGCCAATCCGGACAGCCACGATGAAGAGGCGCGGTCAGAGGAACTGTGAAATACTGGTGAGTCACTATTAATAATTTCTTACACCTCCAACATCGTAGGTTGATCGTTAAAATTAAATTTGTTAGTTCTAAAAGCCATCATAATTATTTATAGGAAAACGTTCTATTATTTTTCTACTAAGGTTTGAACTTTGAGTGTTTACAAAGGAGAGAAAAGTGAGAAAATGTTAATGCCTGTTTGAGAAAAGTGTATAAAGTGTGTAGTGAGGGGTTTTACAGCCTTAAAACATCTATAATAATTGTAAAAAATAATGCTGAATTCTTCGCGGATTTCGCCCATCGCGGGTTATTTTTAGAACGTAACTCCTACGATAAACGACGGACCACTGTATATGATAAAATCGTTATCAAGTTGTTCACCAATGAATATGGCTTTTTACACCCTTCAGAAAACCATACAACATTTATCATTTCTAGGTATATGATAAAATAGTTATCAAGTTGTTTTACCAATGAATATGGCCTTCGGCCTCAGGGTGTAGGTGTATAAAGCCATATTCATTGGTGAACAACTTGATAACTGATAATATTAACCAGTTATGGAATGACAGTTTTAAAGTGGAGTCCAAACCAGAAATGTTTAAAATACTAATTCAGGGAATTTGGGGAATATACAAATGATAATATTTTAGCCTTTTCATCTACTTTGTGCTAGAAGCCAGAGGTTAGTTTTGTAAGCAGAACCCAAACAAGCATGAAACATGTCAGTGTAAAAGTGCAGAATGGGTTGTCTTGGTTTAGTAGAGAATGGTAGGATTTGAGACGGATGTCTGAAATGCCAAGCCTGGCAGTCCTTGTTTGGCTTGTTTCAAAAGACTATAATTGCATTTTTAAAAAACTGAATAATAAATTGTCAAATAGTGGCTACAGTTTTTATTTTCCCTAACTACAGCAGGAAAAAGTGATGAGGAAAATACTAATTTGTAATGGCATTGCTTGTGGCGGTCATTGTGAAAGTCGGGGAGAATATGGCTCTGTAGTTTACCTGAAGGATCGATACATCAAGTTTGCCCAGTTTGTAAGTAATAGTTTTCTTCAGATCCAGTTGGCAGATCAGACCAGCTGTCGGCTGGCATAGATTATTGATATGTGGAGTGTGGGGGAGGATCAGAGAGCTAATATGAGTGCTACTAAAAAGCTTAGAATCCATTACGCTGTCCTGACTAAAGGCTTGTGCGCTTGCCAAACTGCCATAGCTGATGACTGAATGAAAGCAGACAGACTTCAGGTTTAGCCAAAACCGACACAAACACTTTCCTGACTTGATCATGTTTGGCTGAGGGCTGGTTTTTACTTCACGTGGATGTGTCTGGCCTTGAGACGGTTCAAAATATGTCCACTGATGACCCTTCTGACACTCCATATTGAAAACTCGTGTCTGGTTATGAAGCACGCACTGGCATTGCTGCATGTTTCTTCATCTACCAAACTGCACTAGATCCCAGATGGTAACCACCCAGACAGAGCAGCAGTCCTTCATTATCTCCCAAAAGTAGCCATCTATCTGCTTCAGCCAGGTGATACATGGGCATCCTGTTGGCGTTGTCCACTCACTTACGTCCTCATTAATGAGGTACCGACATGTTGGATCATGCTCAGTTAAACGTACCATATGGCTGTAGTGTGGTAATTAATGTTCCTTCAAAATGCAAATACTACACCTCATCTGTGTCTCCCTAATTAAACACTCATTTGACAGAAAGTCATACAAGGAATCCCCAGAGAGACCTAACACCAGTTGTTTTTGCAAACTGATTAGTGTGCAACTGCAACGTCCCTTCTCTTTGATCAGAACTCCAAAAGTTGCTGGAAATAAATTCAAGCAATTCACCACATTGATATTGTTTAATTCGGCCTGCTTGTGGGACTGCTTTGCGCCTGCCTGCAGGGTGGTTGAGTGCACCCTCTTGTTAGGTGACTTAGTTTCCTCCTACCGGGGCAAGGGCGCTCTGCGCCCTGTGGTGTGGGCGTGGCTTCGGGCCCCGTATGCAGTACCTGCAGTTTAGGGGTGATGTGGCACTGATGCAAGTTCTTACAAACATTCATGACTCACTATCACTCGCCTGGTTACATCCACCATACTGTGCACATAGATTCATAGTTTTCTTACACACATATGCACACATGACTCAAATGTAACTCACATTCACTAAATATACTACTTGAGTCATGTGACAATCTGCACATTTTTATGATTGCTGCTGTTATTATGACCACAAAACATGTTGTTCTTCTTTCCTACATTATTATTGTTGTCAGTGTTGCCACAGTTACTTTGAAAAAGTAATCCAATTACTGATTACTCCTTGAAAAAGTAACTTAGCTACTTTACTGATAACTCAATTTTAAAAGTAAGTAAGTTAGATCACTAGTTACTTTATGAGTTACATTCAGCAGCTGCTGACAACAACCCCCACCCCCCACCCCACCGCAACATGAAAATGATACCATAACCAGTTTTACCAACACTCACTTTATTGGAAGTGCATTTTTTTACAGTAACATAAAGTAAACAATGTATGTCCTGACATTGTAATTTGAATTTAAATTCTATTTCCTGAAGAAAAAAAAAGTTTTTGGAAAACATGAAATAAAGTCAGTTTTCTTGACTTCAATGAACACAAATCTGTGTTTTCTAAAAATAAAGACAGTCTTTCTTGACCTCATATTTTACTATTGACAGCACTGTAACAGTAAAACCTACAATTATCAAGCTACATTGAATATAAGTGTAACTATTCTTGATAATATAACTTTTTTTTTCTAAACATTTTAGATATTGAAATTATTATTATAAGTAGTAGTATGAAAAAATGTCTTCAAAAGTAGATCTTTTAATCTAGGGGTGTGGTGGGGAGCCACCCCCCCCCCCCAACTTCCTCTTTCCATCTGGATTCACCCCTGGTTTGCTCTTTGAGCAGAAAGAATGAATAACATGTATTTTTGCAGAAAGCACGACCAGATTGAGAGGTAGGAAAGTTTTATCAGTTTCTTGCATCATGTCATCCTCAGAAAGAGACATTAGGCACATTTGGGTGGAAAAAGAGTGAGGACACTGACAGAGCTGCAGAGCTTTAAAGAAAAAAAGCGTAAAAATGTCATTGTCAGGCTCAGTGCAAGTGTGCTGCCGTCACCGCACTTTGAGAGACAACAACTATTTTTTTCATGTCAGAGCTGCTGCAGAAAACAGCAAGTGAAAAGCTGGCAGCATGAAACGCTAAAAGTGGACGAAGTGGGCAGTTCATCCGAACCCCCGACCTCCCCCTGCCCACGGGCCAGTTTTAATGCTGCGATCGACCAACAATACAAAAATAAAAATAATAGCAATGCACAATGACTTGGACAAGTAACTTTAATCTGATTACTGATATGGAGATATTAGATTACTCGTTACTGAAAAAACTGATTAGAGTAATGTGTTACTTAATAAAGCATTACTTAGTAACGCATTACTGGCATCACCGTTGTATGTCTGTTTCTGTCTTACTGTTATTGTCACTGTCATTGTTTGATTTGTTTGTGTGTTACCCCTTTAATTCATGAATAAAAATGAGGCCAAGCAAATTGCTGCTGCAATATTAGAATTGCATATATTCTTAATGGGAGGAGCCAGACGTGACTGAGGGGGGGGGGTGTACATATGTGTCATTTCGAGCCGTTGTCTTGCTTTTCAGCTAAGTTTTTTTTCCCCTATCCTTTATAAAAGGCTTTTTGACGGTTTGAAAAACGCTGTTGTGTTATTAGTTCTCGTGTGTAATAGTTCAGATCTACACCCACATGCACATGCAGACCTCTGCGCCGTTCACATTCTGCCTTTGTGATGGTCAGTGGATTTTCAGTTGTAAATTAAACAGTCCAAGGATGAAGGTTAAATGGTAAATGTCAAAGGTCAGTGAGCTGCAAATCTGCATGCAAGTGAGAATACTCACGATATCCTGAAGGATGTCCCAAGATTCATTGGCATTTTAAAAGAAAAGACAGGAGGAAAAAGAAAAAAAAACACAGCAGTTAGCTGTCAGTGAGCTATAAATAAAAAAGGCAGATGGAAGAAGAGCTAAAGAATCAGAAAGTGTCTTTGTGTGACCTCCATGAGTGACTGTGTTCTTGTAAGGCAACATAACTGCCACTCGTCTGCTGCACTCCTATGTGCAAAGTGAGCAAACACTTTTATATGTGGGTGGTTCCTGACTTTGTGCTGTGAGCATGACTGGACTCACAACTAAAATCAGTCGAGAGGTAAAAGCTGATTTTTTTTTTTTGTAATAAGATTTTTTATCTTTATATATATATATATATATATATATATATCTATCAGGGCTGGATCCAGAGTGAAAATCTGACAGATGCATTTTTTGCACAATGATAAAATAAAAATCGTACGCATCTTGTTATTCAATAATCTTCATTCTTTTATTAGTATTTTATTTTATTCGTGTATCACATGCTTGTGGAACTTCGGTAGAATTTAAAAATAATCAAGTTTTTAGAATTTTGCAGAATTTATTTATTTGCTCCAGAACAAAAATATAACTACCAATTTACAGTGTATTTAAAATATGAAGAAAGTTCTGTGTGTCAACAATGATTTAATTTCTTTGATTATCGGAAAGTGACCTATGCCACGTGACCGAATGGGTGCCTTCGTTCAGATACATGTATTTAATAAATAAATAAAATGTTTTCCGATCTGAAAGTTTGTGTGTGGCATAAATACACTTAAACCAGGCATACTTCCATGATGATATATGGATAAATTAAATACTCTCACAATCAATGCATGTAGCATGTCCGATATCGTCGGCATCAACAATCAACAGCGACTGAGTGAGTGTTTTTTTTCCCCAAGTTTCGGCCATCGATCGACCAATGATTTTAGTCGGAAAACCACCGAAAATGTAATTTCAGTCACCATAGAATGCCTTTCAAACCACACTATTGTCTGAAAAATATTTATAAACCACTCACTGTTTCTTGCTGAAATAATCACCCAATTTTCCTTGCGCAACAACTTTTTTCCTGGATGCCATGGTCATCGACTCGGCTGGACTAACGCTATGTTTGTTTTGATCCACCTGAGCGGTGCATTGTGGGATCAAATCAAAAGCTGTGTTCACCGCGGGGACACGTTCGGCACTATTCGGGATTATTCAAGATTTTTTTTTTACCGATGACGAACGATGTGTAAAAACATCTGACCGATGCAACTGCATCGGTCCAAACTGGTCTGGATCCGGGCCTGTGTATCTTTAAAGCTACAGTCCGGTCCTTAAATATTGGGACAGTGACCATTTTTTGTGTTTGTAATTTTGCCTTTGTGCACCACAATAGAGTTGAAATGAAACAATCAGTGTAGACTTTATAAATACAAACGGTATGGTATGCTGTGGTAAATTTGTTTAGAATAGATCATTCTTGAAAACTGATTGACCATGCAAGACAGAGACTAGTAAGGGAAGCCACCAAGACACCCATGACAACTCTGAAAGAGTGATAGGCTGCTGTGACTGCAGAAACTGTGCACAGTATAAGCTTTGGCTGTTGCGTAACCAGCATCACTACTTCACCAACATCATAGTGGAGTAGAGCAGAGAAGGATTTTAACAGAGCTCAACTGATATATTGGTTGGTGGATAATATCGACCGATTTGAGCTTTTCACAAACATATCTGTGTTGGTGTTATGAAAACTTTTATTTGACCAAATAAACAATACAGAATAACACTGTTTGTTGGAAATGGTGTCATAGTTTGTCCAATGGCATTGTTTGCAATGCTGTCAAGTATAGCAGGGACCCCCATCACCCCTTGGTTACATTAGCTACAAGAGACAGAGGCAATGCAACCAGCTGCCATTGGTTTTCAATTAGAGTGGGCATTGAACAGAGTCAAGAGACAAATGGTTGCTATGCCACAAACTAGGAAGAGCCAAAATAGTCAAGAAGTCTATTTTATGAAAATGCTGAGCGATGCAACATGATGACTGCCAATCCACATGAAGGCAGTGCGACGTACACTGGGTGGTTGTTTGCTATATTTATAGTTATTAATAATAAAGAATATGTTTAAACTGTAAAACATGAAGCCTCAATTACATTTCTTTGTCATAGGGGTTTGATAACAACATTTTAGGAATCATTGTCATTTTTTAAGTATGCATCAGTCGACATGTTTTGCACTTAATTTTTACGGACTGTAGTGAACACTTAAATAGAATAACTTAATTGTATCATTTTTGTTGTGCATCCAACTCAGACTTTTTGTTACAGATTACATTTCTTTGTCATAAGGGTTTGATAACAAACTTTTAGGAATTATTGTCATTTTTTTTAATGTATACATCTGAAATTTTTTTGCACTTAATTTTTACAGACTAGTGAACACTTAAATAGAATAACTTAATTGGATCATTTTTGCTGTGCATCCAACTCGGACTTTTGTTGCAGATTACATTTCTTTGTCAAAAAGGTTTAATAATGAAATGTTAGGAATATAAAAGTTATAAGGATATAAAAGTTTTTACTCCCTATTATATCGTATCAACCCCCAAGATTCTGTATCGGGCGGGTTCTTGATTTTAATAGAAAAAAATGGATACAATTTGGAGTCATGTCTCCCCTGTGCCCTCTGGGAAACTATATCTAAAATCTCACTTTTTTGAAGAAGAAAATCCTTCTCTGTTCTGCCTCACCATGATACAACAGACAAAAGCTGCACTGTGCAGTTTCTCAATTCAAGTTGTTTTACTGCATCACTAAAGAAACTGCAGACAGTGACAATCATTAAGTCTTGCTGGAATGAAGATCACTAATAAAGCACACAGCATGCACTGGAAAATAGTTGGTGTTACAGTAATATAGTCTAAAATAAATAGTTTTTATTCCGCACATGAACAGAATACAAAAGATGGACACTCACGCCTGCATGGTTGTTGTGGCAGTTTGAAAGGTGAACATATTTTCCTTTGGGAACCAGTTGGTGTCCTCTGCAAACAGAAAAACAAATGATGATTCCAAGATCCAGCGAGGAGGAGTGGAAATGTGCGTCGCGTTGGCAAAGGTTGCAATCAATATGTCATAAATATGAAAGCACAAAACCAGTGAGAGCACCAGCACGTCACAGTCCACCACTCCACAGATGGAGAGAGGGAGACACACAGGAAGAGACAGCAGAGGAGACGAGGAGTCAGAAATACAAACCATCATGTCACATCTAACATCAAACCCTCAATCCCCACCAGACCTGAGAAGAAATAGATTTGAAAGTTTATGGACACAGCTACGTTTCACTAACTCGCTTTTTGGCCACGATCTTTGTGTCGATACCGAAATCTCTTACACCAATTTAAAGTCCAGGTGGTACATGAAATAACAAGGATGTATTCCAAACAAAGTAATCACCCTGTCAAAAATAGTTGTGTATCTTTGTGAGACTTTTTGTTGAGCCTGAGCCAGTGTTTGTGGTATTTTTAATCCTGTCAGCTGCCTTTAGGCAGTGTTGCTGTGGGTGTTATTGTGCCCACTGTTCATCTTCACTAATGCATTTCCATGGGATTTGAACTCAAGCCATCATGATTTCAGAAGTGATACTTGTTTTTTCTATTTTAACATTATACAGTACATGAAGAACTGTGCAAAGGATTAATGTACACTAAAGTTTTAATTACATTGTGTTCGAAGGGACCTCCCCCCCCTTCCCACTTCATCAGTCAGTCAAAATACATTCAGTGATGTTCATACAATCCTGTTCCAGCAGAAATCAACATCACTTTTGTGTCTTACTAAAAATGTTCATTTAAGTTCTGTGGTTGTTTTGATTGCATCCATTTTGCTCAAGGGAGCCACAGCAGCTCAGGTATAAATCCACATCTTGACTTGGCAGAGATTTGACACCAGATGGCACAGGAGGCTTTGAACCTGAGACCATCTCATTGGGAAGAAAACATACAAACCACTTGTCATTCTTATTCATATTGATTAATAAACATAGCAACCCTTTACTATATGGGTATGTTAACTCGCATGAATAAATTGAGTAATAAGCATTAACTAACAATTAAGGGTCAGATAATTGTCTATAGTGCTCATTTATTAATGGTGATTAATGGGAATTTATTACACAGTAATAAGCATTGACTACCAGTGAACTCACAGTTAACTGTTTATTAATTATTTATTAATGGTGTTCATGTTAGTTAATGCAGTAATAAGCATTGACTACCAGTGAACTCAGTTAACTGTTTATTAATTATTTATTAATGGTGTTCATGTTAGTTAACGCAGTAATAAACACAGACTACCAGTGAACTCACAGTTAACTGTTTATTAATTATTTATTAATGGTGTTCATGTTAGTTAATGCAGTAATAAGCATTGACTACCACTGAACTCACAGTTAACTATTTATTAATTACTTATTAACGGCGTTCATGCTAGTTAATGCAGTATTAACTATTGACTACCAGTGAGCTCACACTTAACGGTTTATTAGTCATTTATTAATGGTGCTCATGCTAGTTAATGCAGTAATAAGCACTGACTACCAGTGAACTTGCAGTTAACGGTTTATCAGTCATTTATTAATGGTCCTCATATTAGTTAATGCAGTAATAAGCATTGACTACCAGTGAAGTCACAGTTAACTGTTTATTAATTATTTATTAATGGTGTTCAAGCTAGTCAATGCAGTAATAAACACTGACTACCACTGAACTCACAGTTAACTATTTATTAATTACTTATTAACAGTGTTCATGCTAGTTAATGCAGTAATAATTATTGACTACCAGTGAGCTCACACTTAACGGTTTATTAGTCATTTATTAATGGTGCTCATGCTAGTTAATGCAGTAATAAGCATTGACTACCAGTGAACTTGCAGTTAACGGTTTATCAGTCATTTATTAATGGTCCTCATATTAGTTAATGCAGTAATAAGCATTGACTACCAGTGAACTCTCAGTTAACGGTTTATCAATCATTTATTAATGGCACTCATGTTAGTTAATGCAGTAATAAGCATTGACTACCAGTGAATTCACAGTTAACTGTTTATTAGACATTTATTAATGGTGCTCATGTTAGTTAATGCAGTAATAAACATTGACTACCAGTGAATTCACAGTTAACTGTTTATTAGTCATTTATTAACGGTGTTCACGCTAGTTAATGCAGTAATAAGCATTGACTACCAGTGAACTCACAGTTAACTGTTTATTAATTATTTATTAATGTGTTCACGCTAGTTAATGCAGTAATAAACACAGACTACCAGTGAACTCACAGTTAACTGTTTATTAATTATTTATTAATGGTGCTCATGTTAGTTAATGCAGTAATAACTATTGACTACCAGTAAACTCAGTTAACTGTTTATTAATTATTTATTAATGGTGCTCATGCTACTTAATGCAGTAATAAACACTGACTACCAGTGAACTCACACTTAATGGTTTATTAGTCATTTATTAATGGTGCTCATGTTAGTTAATGCAGTAATAAACATTGACTACCAGTGAATTCACAGTTAACTGTTTATTAGTCATTTATTAATGGTGCTCATGTTAGTTAATGCAGTAATAAACATTGACTACCTGTGATTTCACAGTTAACTGTTTATTAGTCATTTATTAATGGTGTTCATGTTAGTTAATGCAGTAATAAGCACTGGCTAAGTGAATTCACAGTTAACTGACATTAATTATTTATTAACGGTGTTCACGCTAGTTAATGCAGTAATAAGCATTGACTACCAGTGAACTCGCAGTTAACTGTTTATCAGTCATTTATTAATGGTGTTCATGCTAGTTAATGCAGTAATAAGTATTGACTACCAGTAAACTCAGTTAACTGTTTATTAATTATTTATTAATGGTGTTCATGCTACGTAATGCAGTAATAAACACTGACTACCAGTGAACTCACAGTTAACTGTTTATTAATTATTTATTAATGGTGTTCATGTTAGTTAATGCAGTAATAAGTATTGACTACCAGTAAACTCAGTTAACTGTTTATTAATTATTTATTAATGGTGTTCATGCTACTTAATGCAGTAATAAACACTGACTACCAGTGAACTCACACTTAATGGTTTATTAGTCATTTATTAATGGTGTTCATGCTACTTAATGCAGTAATACGTATTGACTACCAGTGAAGTCACAGTTAACTGTTTATTAATTATTTATTAATGGTGTTCAAGCTAGTAAATGCAGTAATAAACACCGACTACCACTGAACTCACAGTTAACTATTTATTAATTGCTTATTAACGGCGTTCATGCTAGTTAATGCAGTATTAACTATTGACTACCAGTGAGCTCACACTTAACGGTTTATTAGTCATTTATTAATGGTGCTCATGCTAGTTAATGCAGTAATAAGCACTGACTACCAGTGAACTTGCAGTTAACGGTTTATCAGTCATTTATTAATGGTCCTCATATTAGTTAATGCAGTAATAAGCATTGACTACCAGTGAAGTCACAGTTAACTGTTTATTAATTATTTATTAATGGTGTTCAAGCTAGTCAATGCAGTAATAAACACTGACTACCACTGAACTCACAGTTAACTATTTATTAATTACTTATTAACAGTGTTCATGCTAGTTAATGCAGTAATAATTATTGACTACCAGTGAGCTCACACTTAACGGTTTATTAGTCATTTATTAATGGTGCTCATGCTAGTTAATGCAGTAATAAGCATTGACTACCAGTGAACTTGCAGTTAACGGTTTATCAGTCATTTATTAATGGTCCTCATATTAGTTAATGCAGTAATAAGCATTGACTACCAGTGAACTCTCAGTTAACGGTTTATCAATCATTTATTAATGGCACTCATGTTAGTTAATGCAGTAATAAGCATTGACTACCAGTGAATTCACAGTTAACTGTTTATTAGACATTTATTAATGGTGCTCATGTTAGTTAATGCAGTAATAAACATTGACTACCAGTGAATTCACAGTTAACTGTTTATTAGTCATTTATTAACGGTGTTCACGCTAGTTAATGCAGTAATAAGCATTGACTACCAGTGAACTCGCAGTTAACTGTTTATCAGTCATTTATTAATGGCGTTCATGTTAGTTAATGCAGTAATAAGTATTGACTACCAGTAAACTCAGTTAACTGTTTATTAATTATTTATTAATGATGTTAATGCTACTTAATGCAGTAATAAACACTGACTACCAGTGAACTCACAGTTAACTGTTTATTAATTATTTATTAATGGTGTTCATGTTAGTTAATGCAGTAATAAGTATTGACTACCAGTAAACTCAGTTAACTGTTTATTATTTATTAATGGTGTTCATGCTACTTGATGCAGTAATATACACTGACTACCAGTGAACTCACACTTAATGGTTTATTAGTCATTTATTAATGGTGTTCATGCTACTTAATGCAGTAATACGTATTGACTACCAGTGAAGTCACAGTTAACTGTTTATTAATTATTTATTAATGGTGTTCAAGCTAGTCAATGCAGTAATAAACACTGACTACCACTGAACTCACAGTTAACTATTTATTAATTACTTATTAACGGCGTTCATGCTAGTTAATGCAGTATTAACTATTGACTACCAGTGAGCTCACACTTAACGGTTTATTAGTCATTTATTAATGGTGCTCATGCTAGTTAATGCAGTAATAAGCACTGACTACCAGTGAACTTGCAGTTAACGGTTTATCAGTCATTTATTAATGGTCCTCATATTAGTTAATGCAGTAATAAGCATTGACTACCAGTGAAGTCACAGTTAACTGTTTATTAATTATTTATTAATGGTGTTCAAGCTAGTCAATGCAGTAATAAACACTGACTACCACTGAACTCCCAGTTAACTATTTATTAATTACTTATTAACAGCGTTCATGCTAGTTAATGCAGTATTAACTATTGTCTACCAGTGAGCTCACACTTAACGGTTTATTAGTCATTTATTAATGGTGCTCATGCTAGTTAATGCAGTAATAAGCACTGACTACCAGTGAACTTGCAGTTAACGGTTTATCAGTCATTTATTAATGGTCCTCATATTAGTTAATGCAGTAATAAGCATTGACTACCAGTGAATTCACAGTTAACTGCTTATCAGTAATTTATTAATGGCACTCATGTTAGTTAATGCAGTAATAAGCACTGACTACTAGTGAATTCACAGTTAACCGTTTATTAATCATTTATTAATGGTGCTCATGTTAGTTAATGCAGTAATAAGCATTGACTACCAGTGAATTCACAGTTAACTGTTTATCAGTCATTTATTAATGGTGCTCATGTTAGTTAATGCAGTAATAAGCATTGACTACCAGTGAATTCCCAGTTAACTGTTTATTAGTCATTTATTAATGGTGCTCATGTTGTCAATGCAGTAATAAGCATTGACTACCAGTGAAGTCACAGTTAACTGTTTATTAATTATTTATTAATGGTGTTCAAGCTAGTCAATGCAGTAATAAACACTGACTACCACTGAACTCACAGTTAACTATTTATTAATTACTTATTAACAGCGTTCATGCTAGTTAATGCAGTATTAACTATTGTCTACCAGTGAGCTCACACTTAACGGTTTATTAGTCATTTATTAATGGTGCTCATGCTAGTTAATGCAGTAATAAGCACTGACTACCAGTGAACTTGCAGTTAACGGTTTATCAGTCATTTATTAATGGTCCTCATATTAGTTAATGCAGTAATAAGCATTGACTACCAGTGAATTCACAGTTAACTGCTTATCAGTAATTTATTAATGGCACTCATGTTAGTTAATGCAGTAATAAGCACTGACTACTAGTGAATTCACAGTTAACCGTTTATTAATCATTTATTAATGGTGCTCATGTTAGTTAATGCAGTAATAAGCATTGACTACCAGTGAATTCCCAGTTAACTGTTTATTAGTCATTTATTAATGGTGCTCATGTTGTCAATGCAGTAATAAGCATTGACTACCAGTGAATTCACAGTTAACTGTTTATTAATTATTTATTAATGGTGTTCAAGCTAGTCAATGCAGTAATAAACACTGACTACCACTGAACTCACAGTTAACTATTTATTAATTACTTATTAACAGCGTTCATGCTAGTTAATGCAGTATTAACTATTGTCTACCAGTGAGCTCACACTTAACGGTTTATTAGTCATTTATTAATGGTGCTCATGCTAGTTAATGCAGTAATAAGCACTGACTACCAGTGAACTTGCAGTTAACGGTTTATCAGTCATTTATTAATGGTCCTCATATTAGTTAATGCAGTAATAAGCATTGACTACCAGTGAATTCACAGTTAACTGCTTATCAGTAATTTATTAATGGCACTCATGTTAGTTAATGCAGTAATAAGCACTGACTACTAGTGAATTCACAGTTAACCGTTTATTAATCATTTATTAATGGTGCTCATGTTAGTTAATGCAGTAATAAGCATTGACTACCAGTGAATTCACAGTTAACTGTTTATCAGTCATTTATTAATGGTGCTCATGTTAGTTAATGCAGTAATAAGCATTGACTACCAGTGAATTCCCAGTTAACTGTTTATTAGTCATTTATTAATGGTGCTCATGTTGTCAATGCAGTAATAAGCATTGACTACCAGTGAATTCACAGTTAACTGTTTATTAATTATTTATTAATGGTGTTCACGCTAGTTAATGCAGTAATAAGCATTGACTACCAGTGAACTCGCAGTTAACTGTTTATCAGTCATTTATTAATGGTGTTCATGTTAATTAATGCTTTAACAGACATTGACTAACGGCAAATTCACAGTTAACTGTTTATTAATAATTTATTAATGGTGTTCATGTTAGTTAATGCAGTAATAAGCACTAAGTGAATTCAAAGTTAACTGTTTATTAATCATGTATTAATGGTGTTCATGTTACTTAATGCAGTAATAACTACTATGTGAATTCACAGTTAACTGTTTATTATTCATTTATTAATGATGTTCAGTATCTTAATGAATTATTACATGTATAAATTAAAACCGTACTTACTAATTACACCTTTAATAAATAGTAAGTAAACACAGTTAAATCTTAATTCACTATTAGTTCATGCTTAGTAAAAATTCCTTACTGCTTATAACAATAGTTATTATCAGCATAAATATTTTTCATTGTCATTCATAATTATTTTTTATTTTATATTAAATACAACTAAGATGGTCACAAACTCAAATAGTTTGTATCAAAAACTCACAGGCAGACTCAAGACAAAAAAAAAAAAAAAAAAAACCCTGCATTATCAGCTCTTATGTGTTTTGGAGTACTGCTATTATTCTAATTATTTATTTATTTATTTATTTATTTATTTATTTTGGGGGGGGGCACATTAAAGGTCTAAAAAGAAAAATAGAAAGCAGATATAAATCAATTACTACCAACAAAAATCTGTAAAAAAAAATTTGCTTCTTGAAAAAAACTTTAAATGATACAGTATTTAAATGCTAAAGCGGTTCAAATGCTATTTCAACTCTGGCCTTGTACCAAACCCTCCAGTCCCACCCTCCTTTGCATCTCAGCGCCTCTCCCTTTCTCTGTGTCGTCCGGTCTCTCACCTCTCTCCAGCCCAGTCACCCGGTCCACACTCCACATCCGCTCTAGGCGCCGGTGCTGCTTGCCTGCCTCTCTGGACGCAGTCTCCAGATCCAAGGAGCCTTGGCTCCGCGAGGGGGCGCCGCCGCATGACTCGCAAGTCAGACTGCTGCACTCCGCCTCACCTTTCATGCCCTCGCCCCAACTTCGGATGTTGTGGGCGCTGACAGAGGTCTGCAGCGGTGGCTGAGACATGTGATGGTGGTGGTGAGTGTGGTGGTGTGAGGCATGATGGGAATGGGATCCTGCGATGTTTACAGAATGCTGCTGCTGGTTGCTACTACTGCTGCCACTGCTGCCACTACCTCCTACGCTGGTACAAGGTGCATTCATGCCTGAGATGTGGTGGTGGTGGTGATTCCCGTGGTGATGGTTGCTGTGATGGTGGCTGGCAGAAGAGCTATTGCCACCGCGAGTGTTGCTGCTGGTGTGTTGGTATTGTGTGGGAGAAGATGAGTTGGAGGAAGGGGAAATGGAGGGCTGAATCAGGTTGCTGTGGAGGAGTTGGTCACCGGTGCCTGTGCCACCACTGTTCCCCTTGGATCCCACGACACAACTTCCCAGCTTTTCTTTCAGTACATCCAATTCTAGACTCTCCTTAGTGCTCATCAGCATACCGTGCTGGGTGGTGATGGTGTACACACGAGCTGGCTGCAGTGTACACTCCACGCACTTCTGTTGATCTTCTTCCACTGAGAAGCTTCGCTCGAGGGTCAGCTGAGCTGGTTTGGTAGAGACAGCAACAGAAGGTGCAGGTGGCGGCAGTAATTTGAATGGGGGCTTTAACAGGCTGGGATTCGATTTAGCCACAGAACCCGTGTTGGTGTTGGTGCGAGAATGAAGGAGGTGGTTGCTGTTAGAGCCAACGGTATCAGTTGGACCCTCTGGGTCAGGACCCACCAAGGTTTCACAGAGGAGATGAGCTGAGGAGCCAAAGACACAGACAATGGTGAGTGAGTAAGAGTGAATTAAACTGAGAGCCAGTTTAACTTTGAATTCCACATTTTACAAAGATAGTACTTTTCAATAATCATCAATTTCACTTCTGTTCTAAACCGAGGAAACATTACTCTGTGTACATTTTTCACCACATACAAAAAGGCTCAGTTATTTAAGTTTTACTATTACACAGAAGCAGCTTGTCAAACGTTTAGTGCCTGATCTTGAGGCCCTATTGTACGGCACACAGTCATCACTAGAATGGGAATCCATTTGGGGCGTGTCCCAGTCCTTGTAGCTATCTTGTGAGGTCCGTAAACTGAACACAAAAGTGGGCACAGGATGCAAAGGAGCTGGGTTTAAACTCTGAGGATATTGAGGAAGAAACCTCAAGCAGACCAGACTCAAAGGGGTGACCCTTAAATTAAATGTTCTTTTTTTAATGGTCACACTTTGTAACATTACTTAACCTATTTTAGTGCAACATATAGCTTACCCAGCCCAGTCTCACGTTTTTTTTCATGCTCCCATCACGAAATGAGTCAAATTTTCATGACAAGGTTTTTTTTTTTAACTCACTATTACTAACCCTACTCCAACTCCCAACCCTAACCTTAACCATAACCTAATCCTACTCCTTCCCCCCACCTTAACCATAACCACCCCCGACCACCCCGTTTCACTTTTAATTTCGTGCAGCCATCACAGAATGAATGAGAATGAATTTGTGCTGTCGTGACGAAAATGAGGCACTTTTCGTCACAATATCACGAACCAATAGATTAATGTATATTTCGTGCTGCTGAATCATGACTTGTGTAAAAACAACTTCAACATGCTCTCCTTAATACTAGGACTAGGAGTAGTGGACCCTAGGACTAGTGGGAAGTTCCCGAACGAACAACAGAAAAAAGAGAACAACCGAACAAGTAGTTTGACATGAGTGAACACTGGACCAGAGGTTAGTTGTTGGTGAGAGCTAAAAGAGGCACAAGGATGCAAGACAGGTGCCTTGTTGCACTTGCTTGGTTACTTGGATTATGATCATAATCCAGGTAAACACAGTTTAATAGAGGTTTAGCTGGTAAGTAATTTGAGGTGAAGTTAGCAAATTTGCTACATATTGTGCTCTGACATTGCTACTCATAATTCAAAATTCCATCAGAGAAATGGAGCAATGACCTGACACATTGATAGTGTTTAGAATTCAGACAAATCTTCACATATTTGATCTTGAGTCCAGCTTTGTTCAACCAAATGATGATAAGAAATTTCAAAAGCTCGGAGGTCTACAGATTTTAGAGCATGTATTTGCGACATCTGCATGATGAAAGCAGACATATCAAATAGTGGACGCTATTCACTACAAATGTAATGAATCATTTAAAGTAGACTTGCATTGAAATAAATGTGGTCAGATTTCAGAAAGAAATAGCTGATATGTATTTATAAGACCCTTGTGAATGCAGTAAAGTAAATCTGTAAGCCCAAATTTGTAATTCAGCGGAGAAATCTTCGTTTAAAAATGACAAATTTGCAGCTAAAATTTAGCCCTCTGTGAAAACAGTTTGTACAGCCGTATCATTTCCATGACGTCAGGGACAAGACGACGCGCTCCCGCCTTCAGTCCGATCCCGCATTGAAATTGATTTTATCTGTTAGTAATGTTACTTATACACGTCCTGGTTTCAACATCCAAAAGTAAGCTGCAATGAATGTGAGATACAGATCTGTGTGCTCAGATCAGCAACGACATCTACAGCGGGCGCCGTTCTTCCTCTCCCGCTCTCTGCCTCCGCTACGCTCGCTGTTTTAATGCGAAGCGGCCGGTACACCTGTTGCTGCAAGGACAGACTTCTTGCGGCAAAATCCACAGCACCACACGTCTCGGCAATCGGAGCCCCAGAGCTCCATGGACGCTGAGAGAGGTTTATATATTTTTAATGACTGGGATTCTTTGCGGGTCTCGCCTCCATATCCCGCGATGGTACCGGAGGCGAAAGACAGTAGATTTTCATTGCGACACCACTCAATCAAATGGACGTATGAAAAAGTCCCCCAAAATAATTTTCAAGCACAAATAAAAGAAATGTGTACTCACCAAACGTGCCGCAAGACAATATGAAGTTTTAAAAAAAGTAGATCCTTCCATATAAGACAAGAAAAAGGTGCAGATGCAAACTGACACAAATCCACAAATTACAATTGGCGCAATGCATGCTGGGAGAGGGTCTTGTCCGTGATGTCTCTGCAGCGTCCATGATGAGAGGGACAATTTGCGGAGGGCTAAATGTTAGCTGTAAATTTGTCATTTTCAAATGAAGATTTCTCCTTTGAATGACAGATCTGGGCTTGCAGATTTACTTTACTACATTCAGAAGGATCTCATGTGTAAATGTAAGTCATTTTTTGTTCAAAAAATCTGACTGCATTTTTTTCAATGCAGGTCTCCTTTAAAAGGACAAAATTTGTGACAGAAAAAATACCTTTGATAAAATGATCACTACAAACACACTTCTTCATCACCAGCTGGTTCCCAGTGTTTTCCTATGACATGGATCTCTCCCCTTGATCGCTCTTAACCACTGCTTTCTCCTCACATAATGCTTTAGAATTCTTTGTGATTTTAGGCTCATTTGTTTATCTATGTCCCTGTTTGTACATCTGTAAATGATGCTCTCCTTCCCCATTGACCATTTTGAAGTTGACTGCTAAAATGTGTGTTGGTGTATAAACACTACTGATGATAGCGGTCGCAAATTCGCTGTATTGACAGCCAGGCTACTTTAAGAGCAGGATATCTCGCAAAGTGACTTTCCATCAAATTCTCCTATGTGTTTATCTCCAATGTCACAAAAAATAAAACTATACCATGATATTTGACTTCTGAGGTTGTTGGTTCCTTTTCCATCAGCTTGTCAACAAACATGTACCACTGCCCATGAGGAGGCTGAAACCACAACTGATATTTACGACAGTGGTAAAAAGGAGAATTACGCTTCGCACCTGACGGGGACTCCGATAATTCGGAACAATCAACTGCTAACTACGGTCACTCACACGTTCAAACAAAAGTGAGGCTATAATGAAGTGTTATAGCACATTCACACTCTCACCATTACCCTGCATTTGTCAATGAAGAGTGAAAAATTGAATAACATCAACCAGAGTCGAAGCCCGCCAGAGTCCACAGGAGCGAAGTCAAAGTCGGTTGGATAATGCTGATGTTCATTGTGATCCCGGAAAAAATTTTGAACCTGCTTAAAATCATCGAAGTTCAACCTAACACTGTGGCAAGTGTTGAGTTCCGTGAACACTATGTCATCTCCACTAGCGTGGCATTACTACACCGTTCCCCTCTGTTGGCCAACGTTGGAGCTTGACTGGATGCACCACCTCCTCTGGATCCCTTGGGCATGAAGAAATATGTGGAAAAATGAGAACCTGTCTCACCGATGCACCTGCCACCAGTGGTGCAATTGCAGAGTTGCGTCGAGTTTATGTAGGCTAGGTCATCTGACGTCACAAACGTTGAGTCTACAATCTGTTCCGCAGAGTGTGCTACAATGCTACATTGACCTGCATTGAAGACAGGAAATTTGCACCCCTGGACCGAGCGTTCTCTGGTGTTTCATAGATATTTTTGAGAATCAGCTACGTCGGGCAGCGTCAGCCACTTGACCTTATAGGATGCTTTGGATTGAAAGCAAAATTGAACATTTCTTTTGACAACCCCCCCCAATTCCTTATCACTCATTTCCACAATTTTCAGTTCCATTTCTGTGATTTTTGTTTTTATTCCAGTCCCAACCACAGTCCTGCTTGGAGCGTACACCAACCTTGTATCTAAAATACACAAAGGTACCCATAATAAGTGAGGGTAATGTTTTTCTTGAGTTATCGGCTGTGATGATACACTCCTAACTGGCATTTGAACCAAGGGGATGGAAAAAGTCTTGGGGGAAGGATCAAACACAGACCACGCAGAAAGATTGGATGAATAAATGAGGTGATAGCAGAGACGCTGACCTGATCCGTTTCGGTTTTCAGGGTGTGTGTGGGACAGGTACTCTCCAAATGCTCGTGCTGCTCTGTGGGGACACACATAGACACATTAATTTATGGGTGGAAGACAGAGATGACGGCAAGAAGGGAAGGGTAGGGGAACAGCAGAGGAACTGTAAATTATAGAGCTAATTGTCGTCTTGGTACGCTTGTGCCACCCACAGATGTTTTATCTGCACACTTCAGGCAGCTTCACAAAAGAGACAAAGACACTCGGAGGAGACAAACAGGATTGCTTTAAGGTAGACTTTAAATTTCCCCTGTGACCTCAGCTTGTGTTGTTGAATGTCACTGTCGCTGGTTACTGGTACCCACATACGGTGCATCCAGAAAGTATTCACAGCATTTCACTTTTTCCACATTTTACGTTACAGCCTTATTCCAAAATGGAATAAATTAATACCCCCCCCCCTCAAAATTCTGCTCGCAACACCCCACAATGACAACATGAAAAAAGTTTTTGCATTTTTTTTTAATTTATTAAAAATAAAAAACTAAGAATGTTGTTGTGGCTGGGGTGCCTGGCATGCCTGGCTGGCTTTTGTTTGTCTTCTGTTTTCTGTCTTCTGTTTTTCCTTCCAGGTGGCATGCGTTCAGGACTGAGTGGCTGTGTGGCTGAGTTATTAGGACCTCACCCTGATCACCTGAGGCTGGTCATGTGCAGCTCGTCAGGACTCACAGCTGTGGTGCATCTTTATGGATTGGGGCATGGTTGCATTTAAGTCTGGAGTACACAGTGTGTATTTGCCAGAGACTCGACCTTGTGACCAGACGGGTGAGATCATCGTCTAGAGAGCCATCTCATCATCATGGATGCAGAGACCGTACCAGGTTTGATGGCATGGTCTGTGAAAGAGGAGGGGGTGAGGTCTCACGCTCGTCAGCACACTTCCTGAGGTACTTTAGGTTTTGTGACTAACATGAGTACAGCCAGTAAATGTGGTGTCCCTCACACCTTATTATATTGAGCTGTTATGTTAGTCGTTTAATCAGCTTCCACTGCAGTGGAGAATTGAACTGGGTGTTCCATGCCTGCAGGGTGGGAAGCTGATTGGTGATTAAGCCAGGAAGTGTTTGCTGTTTGTGTACACCTTTGAGTGGTCTCTCTGTGTGTGGAGTGGTGGACTCACATGATGGTTTCTTCTTTCACAGACTCGGTTGGTCGCGGCCACCTGGGGGGTGTCGGCGGGGTCCTTGGGTCCGAACTGTTCTGGCTCCGGACCGTTTGTGCTGCTGGGAGTGCACCGTTATTCTACCTCGCCAGACCGCACACTCATTTGTTATTATTTAGCACTCACTGTTATGTTATTAAATTCTGTTATCCTTTGTACCGTGCTCTGCTTATTTTATACTGGGTCCTACTTCAAACGCTGGTCGGTTCTCCGCCCGCATCCGACACATAATAAATGTACAGATACAGATTCTTTATTGTCATTGTAACCAGTACAACGAAAGGTAAGGTACAAGCATTTCAGTGCAAATATAAACCCGAGTAAAGCACATGCAGACTTGAAGGTTCTGGAGAAGAAAAGAAAAGTTAACATAAAATTTAACAGAATGAAAGAGGTATGTCCAGAGTACAAATTAAAAAAGAAACAAATTCTAAGAATGTAGTAGCAAAAAAGAAATTGCATATTCAACAAAAAGAGAAAAGTATGTACAAAACTGTGGATATTTCAGTGGCAGTGAACATTGCACATAAACAAATATTGCACTTATTTCAAGTGTGGCATGTGATATGGCTACAGTATTTGGGCCCAGTGGGATTCAAAGCTCTAACAGCAGTTGGGCAGAAACTGTTTTTCAGTCTATTTGTACTTGCTTTAATGGTCCTGTACCATCTGCCTGATGGCAGTAGCTCAAACAGAGAGTGTCCAGGGTGGGATGAGTCATTTAGGATGGTGTTGGCTCTCCTGAGACAGTAAGAGCCATGAAGGTCCCCCAGTGTGGGTAGAGGGCACCCAATGATCTTCTCTGCCATTTTGATAACCCTCTGGAGCTCTTTCCTGTTTGTCCCCTTGCAGCTGGCAAACCACGTACAGAGACAGTATGTGAGGATGCTCTCCATGGTAGAGCATCCTCACATACTGTCTGCTGACATACTGACAGTATGTGCTAAAAGTCACGAGCAATCTCTAGTTTATCGTTTTTCCTGAGGATTCTCTGAAAGTGGAGTCTTTGCTGTGCCTTCTTAACCAAGTGTGTGGTGTTCCTTTCCCAGGTCAGTTTTTCATCTATATGGACTCCCTGACCCTTTCCACACAGGTCCCCCCAATGATAATGGGCTGAATGTCTGTTTTGTTTCTCCTGAAGTCTATGATTAGCTCCTTGGTTTTGGTTGTTTTCTCTACACCACACCATCAGCTGTTCCACCTCATCCCAGTAGGTGGACTCGTCTCCTCCAGTGATACAGCCTACCACTGTGGTGTCATCTGCATACTTAATGAAGGTGTTGCTTTTGTGGACAGGGGTGCAGTCAGAGGTGTAGGAGGTGAAGAGCAGTGGGCTCAGCACACAGCCTTGAGGGAAACCGGTGCTGAGTGTGAGAGCTGTGGCTATGTGGGGGCCAATCCTGACCCTCTGTGAGCGATCTGATAGAAAGTCCTTAATTCAAAGGCATGTGGAATGAGGTAGACAGAGGTTCAGCAGTTTCCTCATGAGGCCATGGGGGAGGATGGTGGTGAATACTGAGGTTATGAATGTAACACAGTACAGTGTCCGTAAATACATCCAGGTCCCCATTCTCAAAGATGTCCCAGTCGGTGCTGTTGAAACAGTCCTGCAGCTGCTGAAAAGCACCGTCTGGCCATGTTTTCACCGTGTTAATGATGGTGGGGGTGGATTTCCGGAGGGGGATATATGCAGGAATATGTTGCAGAGAGATGTGGTCTGACTTGCCTACATGTGGTGCAGGTCTGGCCCTGTAGCAGGCCCGGTGCCAGAAAAAAAATATTAAGGGGGCGATGAGTTTATCACAGGGGGCAGGGTTGGGGTCACCCCCCCACCCCAAAAAAAGTGCGCACCGGAGGGTACCTGCCTCTGAGCGTGCGTAATGAATTGGTTGCGCTCCTAGAAAGCTCGTGCATTTAGGCTACACTGTTGTAAGAGACTAAGACTAAGAGTAAAGAGTGATGACAGTATTTTTTAAATTATTATTTGAACGTATAGACCCTCGGTCAAGTAATCTCCTGCATACCACAAAACCAAACCAACAACTGATCTGAGAAACGACACGAGACAGTAGATTAACCCCACATACAGCCCTCCATCACAAGCGCAAACACAAAGCAACTGGGCATGACAGTCACACAACGGGTCAAAGATAAACCTTTCATGTACAGTGGTCGGTCCCTCGTTTATCGCGGGAGTTATGTTCTAAAAATAACCCGCAATAGGCGAAATCCGCGAAGTAGGCAGCGTTATTTTTTACAATTATTATAGATGTTTTAAGGCTGTAAAACCCCTCACTACACACTTTATACACTTTTCTCAAACAGGCATTAACATTTTCTCACGTTTCTCTTGTGTGTAAACACTCTCAAAGTTCAAACCTTAGTAGAAAAATAAGATCAACCTGTTTTCAGGCCCAAACATTTGTTTGAGAAATAAAAATAGAACGTTTTCCTATAAATAATTATGATGGCTTTTAGAACTAACGAATTTAATTTTAATGATCAACCTACGAGGTTGGACACATAAGAAATTATTAATAGTGACTGACCAGTATTTCACAGTTCATCTGATCGCGCCTCTTCGTCCTGGCACCGCTGCACTGTCGCGCCTTTTTACACTCACACCTCGCTGCAGGTGTCTTTTTCCGAGTGAAGAACACAGTTATGGGTAGTTGTTGGCGCTCTTTTTTCTTCTGGGCGAGGAGATTCTTATAAACAGAGACGCAGAACACAATGCGCGTACTCTGCCTTTGCGGTGCCGCAACAGGTGTCCCATCATCTCGACGGAACACCGGCCTGCTTGATGAGGACGCAGAGCACAATGCGCTGTTTAAAAAAAAAAAAAAAAACATGCAAAATTGGACTAAAAAATCCGCGAAACTGCGAGGCGCTATATTTTCCAGTATTTCTTTTTCTTTCTTTTTTATTTTATTTTTGCTAACTCTCACATCCAAGGGGGCGAGGTTGATGACGTGAGGGGGCGTCGCCCCCAAACGCCCCCTCGTGGCGCCGGGTCCGCCCTGTAGCCTTGCTTATTGTTGGTGTAAACCTTGTCCAGTGTATTTGCTGCTCTTGTGGCACATTTGACATGTTGATGAAGTCTGGGGAGCACTGATTTGATTTCCACATAATTAAAATATCCTGCGATAACATGCACCACGTCCGGATGTCAGTGCTGATGTTGCTGTGTAAAGGTATGAGGGCCAAGCTAGCATTAGCATCCGGTGGAATGTAAACAGCAGCTAGCAAGACTCCACTAAACTCCAGAGGAAGCTAAAACGGTTGGCATTTAACGGTAAAATATTCCAGGTCTGGGGAACAGTGGCTGGCTACCGTCATTGTGCTGTTACTCCAGTTGTTATGGAAGTACATACACAACCCTGCTCCTTGGTTTTTACCAGAGTCACTGGTCCTGTCATGGTGCCGCAATGAATAGCATGCTAACTCAATAGCCAAGTCTGGGATGGATGAGTGTAGCTACGTTTCCGTAAAGAGTAAGACACAGCAGGCTCTGGTGAAGTTGTCCGAAGCCGCTTGCAGCCTCAATTCATCCATTTTAACAGAGAGGGATCAGAGTTGTTCTGAAGCCACTCCTTTGATATCTTGGCTGTGTGCTTAGGGTCATTGCCCTGCTGAAAGATGAACCGCCCCCCCAGTCTGAGGTCAAGAGCGCTCTGGAGCAGGTTTTCATCCAGGATGTCTCTGTACATTGCTGCATTTATTTTTCCCTCAATCCTGACTAGTCTCCCACAGCATGATGCTGCCACCACCATGCTTCATTGTAGGGATGGTGCCTGGTTTTCTCCAAACATGACGCCTGGCATTCACGCCAAAGAGGTCAATCTTTGTCTCTTCAGACCAGAGAATTTTGTTTCTCATTGTCTGAGAGTCCTTCAGAGGTGCCTTTTGGCAAACTCCAGACAAGCTGCCATGTGCCTTTTACTACTGTACCACTCTACTGTACAGGCCTGATTGGTGGATTGCTGCAAAGATGGTTGTCCTTCTGAAACGTTCTCTCTCCACAGAGGAACGCTGGAGCTCTGACAGAGTGACCATTGGGTTCTTGATACCATACCTGACTACCTTCGCTCCCGACTGCTCAGTTTAGACGGGCAGTCAGCTCTAGGAAGAGTCCTGGTGGACCCGTTCTTCTTTTTATGGATGATAGATGCCACTTTGCTCATTTGGACCTTCAAAGCAGCAGAAATGTTTATGTACCCTGCCACAGATTTTTACTTCGAGACAATCCTGTTTATGCTTGCTTTGTGCTCTGACATACAGTGTCAACTGTGGGATCTTATATGTAGACAGGTGTGTGCCTGTAAGTCCAATCAACTCAATTTATCCCAGGTGGACTCCAATTAAGCTGTAGAAACATCTCAAGGATGATCAGTGGAAACATGATGCACCTGGGTTTAATTTTGAGCTTCATGGCAAAGCCTGTGCATATTTATGTACATGTGTTTTCTTATTTATTTACTGCTTATTTTATTTTGGAATAAGGCTGTAAAAGTAAGTCCCTTCGGCTGCTCCCTTGTTTTCACTCGGAGCCGCCACAGCAGATCCAAGGTGGATCTACATGTTTGAATAAGGCTGTAACATAACAAAATGTGGAAAGGTGCAGTGCTGTAAATACTTTCTGAATGCACTGTATGAATACTTGCATGCATCAAGGATGGAATTAACAACAGCAGAAACAGAACAAAAGTACTTGGAGATGTGCAGAAAATAAACCACTTTTAGTCTTTGTTATTGCATTCATAAAGCTTAAAATGAGCATCTCAGGGTTTTGCCTTTCAAAAAAAGGCCTTGGATGTTATTGTGGATTGACACTAACCTAATGCTCCACTGTGCATCACAAGGATGGAAAAAAGAGCAGAAAGATGCACAGTGAGGATAAAGAAAGAGAATTCTGCTCTCAGTGTCAACCTGGGCACAAGCGCAGAGGAAATTAACTGCAGCAATAATGAATCCTGATGATAATTGGGAAGAGAATGTGTGAATAAGTAATAAATATGTATTAATTCATATAGCTAGGATTATAATCAGATTATGCATTTTCCAATTTATCGTTGGACTGATTGTGTCTTTGTGCCGAACCAATTACAAAACACATTTGCATGACTGTAATCCTGAGACACTTTTACTTAAGATTCTGTCCATTATGTGACACGTCGACTCCACTAATTTTTCACATGCAGACTTAAATGCATTTGATCAACTCTTGCTATTAGAAAGTTTGATTTGCACTGGCTGATTGTAATCACATCTCCATCTCAATGATTTAAGAGTCATTTATTTTCATGTCCTTGAGGCTTTGTGAAGCAAAAAAAAAGGATTCACTTTCTCTTGTCTGCATTTTTAAAATAATTTGGAGCCATATCCACATGAAAACTTTTATGAATATAGACCCCCCCCCCCCCCCAATACCCCATGAAAACATGAAAATTGAACTTTAGCAGTCTGGTTTGAGTTTATTATGGATGACTCGCTATTAGTTACTGGGCCCTGTCTTTCACCCAGTGCAAAGACCTGCACAGCGCAAGCATTGTTGCCATTTTCACACTTGAAGAACAGTGTATAGTGAGTGCCCGTGTGTTCATTTGTGAGGTGTGTTGATCTTGAAATAAAGTGTGGCTAGATGCAATGTTGGTGGGCTGCAATCATGAGGCAGCTTAAAGTGACTGTGCCATAGATCATAGTGCAGTGTTTTAATGCTATTCATATGGTGCAATATTTAGATATGTGTTAGCAGCCATGGCGCACTGTGCACCCCTGATCCCATAAGAAGTTAAGCAGAGTGGGTCCTGATTAGTGCTTGACTGGACCACGTACTTGGTCCACTTAGGAACACTAGGGCTGTGTGTGTTTCTCCGTGTAGAAATGGACTTGCATCAGGAAGGGCATCTGGTGTTAAACTTGTGCCAAATCTCAATGCAGATGTCTACCATATCTGCAATAGTGACCTTGAGAAACAGAGGGCAACAGTGGGGGGGGGGGGGGGAATACATGTTATATTGATGGGTTGCCAACGTGTGTATATTCTGCACAGGCTTGGGGAGTAATGGAATACATGTAACGGCGTTACGTAATTAGGATACAAAAAAAAAGTAACTGTATTCCGCTACAGTTACAGAAAAAAGACGTATTCAGATTACAGGTACATTTAGTAAAAATGGGGATTACTTCGCAGGATTACAATTTTAATGCATTTTATGATATTATCCAGGGTTCTAGCTAGCACAAACTTGCGTTACGGCCCGTTACGCTATAATTTTGGACCGTTCCGATTTTCAATACAGCGTCTGTAATCAACCGTTTCTGCAGCGCGACTCCAGTTTGAAGCGTGAATCGAAGCAATGCTTCAATTCAATGGCTCGTGGCTCTTTGATTCGCTGCTCTTCAGAAGCGGTAAGTCCGCTTCTTAACCTCTCTGAAAGCCATTCAAATATCATGAGTCACTTTTGTGTGGATTAAAGTCACTAACTGGGACTCTGGTCTTGTTGCAGTTGAGAAACGAGAATCGGCCTCCGTTTTGTCACAGCATCAAATGCTGCGCGGCTCTCTGACTCTGTCTGTCTGAGACAGAGTCCGCTCGGAATTAATAACTTCAAAACGAATCGCCGCTTTAAATAAAATGACACCTCTTACAAACGTTGCAATACAGACAGTAAACTACAATCGACTAAAACGTTTTTTCCTCCCAAAATGAGACGTGTTGTATTCTTTATAAACCTGACCTGCAACACATCTGCAAGAGCTCAGCTCATAGGTATGGAAATACATTCATGCCAATAATAATGTCTGAAAGGAAATGCTTTTGACAAAAACTAAGAGATTTTATTTCTGTTTATGTCCAGAGATCAAGGATCCACCATGTAGAGTTTATTATGTCCAGAGTTTAAGGATCCAGTAGCCAATTTCATATTTATTTACTTTAAGACTCAATAAAATGTTGTTCAATTTCAATTTAATCAGCTTATAAAGTGCCAAATTACAACAAAAGCCGTCTCAAGGTGCCTCACACAGAACAGTTCAACATAAAAAATTTAAATAAATAAAAAAAAAAATCAAATACCTAATTAAAAACTGTGTTGTGTGTTGGGGGGCGGGGTTGGATATTGTGTGTTTGTTTTCCTTTCCAGGTGGTTTGGGACTGTTCTCTGGGCAAATTGTGCTGCAGAAGAGTCTCTCACCTCTGATACAAGGATTTGCTGCACCTGTGGCATTCACGTGCAGAGTAAGGACTTTCAGCTGGTGTCAATAGAGAAATGAGGAGCTGCATTTAAGCCAGCGGTGATGAGTGCTGGCTGCCGGAGAATTCAACTTTTCACAGCTCAAAACAACGTTGTGTTGACCGTTTGGGGACGCTGAGGGTCGCTCCAGAGCCTGACCGTACGTCTGTGAAGGAGGACGAGGGTGAGAGGCAAATGCTGTCAGCACACGTCAGAGGGACTTTCTTGAATGTTTATCTATGAACTAATATGGCAATTGTGCGTAGCTAAATTTAAATACTAAAAGTCAGTGTCTTGTTTGCTCCTCGCGGCGGTGGCGTGCGGAGTGATAATCCTCCACCGGCTGCGAGCAGCTGTTCTTTTAAATAACGCTGAGATCAAACTGAACGTGTTGCTGATAAGTAAGCCTCTAATAGTTTTCTGATATTTATATTGAAGGATATTACCTTTGTTTCCTCCTCACAGAGTATAGTCCGGGAAAGGCCACCTGGGGGGGAGGTGTCGGCGGAGATCCTAAGTCCTGAACGTTCGGGCTCCGGTCAGTCCAGGCGCAGTGAGAGCGCGCCGCCTGTTTAGCCACCATCAGATGTATTTTATTTTGACGTTTATGTACAGCACGACAGGGTGATCAATAAACTTGTTTCTTTGGAACTGCTTCTAGTTATTTTAGGCTGGGTTCAGTCGGGCCTTGGATCGCCCTTTTAACTTGCGCCCCCACATAATAAACTGAAGTAAAAGAATAAAACATAACAAAATAAAAATTACTCATACGAAAGAGAATAAAAATACGTTTTAAGTCTTGACTTAAAAATGTCCACGGACTCCGACTGCCTCACTGAGGGCCATGTACTGGCTAACCCAGAATGAGATTGCCCACTCAACAAACTTCCCCAGCCTTCTGGACATGATGAAGGAACTTGGGCTGTCGTACCTGACGTTTCCCCTTTGGGTACCCCTAGAATGGCTAATTTTTAGCTTAAATTCTCAAAAGCTGCCCCCCTTCCGCACCCCCCTCCCCTCGGTCACTTTGCTCCCTCGACATTACCACTATGCTAAAATTTTATCCTAGCTAGAACCCTGTTATCTGTATATAATATTTTTTTTCTTTGAAACGAAAACATCCCTTCAGCGACATGACGTCTCCTAACCGGGCAAAATATTGATGAAGTACCTGGATGTTAATGCATTTTCAATGGAGATCCGCAACTGGACACACTCAGAAAAATGCTCGCAAAAAAAGTGTTAATTTTGACCTGGATATCGAGCCAGTAAAATTAAAGTACATTAAATTATGTCAGGAAAGTATTAAACTTACTCTGACACACACACATTCCCAAATATTTGTTATGTGGGCCGCTGAAGAGGAGGTACTGCTGACCCACCACCACCAGATGGCGCCCTGCTTGAAGTGCGGGCTTCAAGCAGGAGAGGGTGTCATAGCAACCGGGAGTGACAGCTGTCACTCGTCATCAGCACCAGCGGTCACTCATCCACATCACCATCACCATAAAGGCCGGACTGCCACTCCACCTCCCTGCCGAGAAATCAGCTACCTTAGAGGTAATATTCTCTGCTGTGTCTGAACTTAACACTGACTTATAGTCTGAACTTCTTTGCAGCGGTTTTCCTGTAAGTGTTGCCTTATCTGTGGGATTGGCGTTTGGTGTGATCAGCGACGGCTTCGCTTCACATCCCAACCAGATAAGTGGTTAGACAGGAGCTGCACGTGTGTGTGATTGGAGGTGGAGGTGCTCCCTCCCAAAAGAACACAGACTGTGGGATTACTGAGTGTGCGTACTCACACTCATCTGTGCTGTTTTTGTTCTCTGCCAGCAGTACCAGGTCTGACAGCTGGAGACGGTGGCCACCTGGGGACCCAGGACTTGGCGGCTCCGGTGTTCTTCAGATCCGTTGGCGGTGAGGGCCGTGTGGGATCCGGCTCGGTTCTGGACGGGCATCTCCTATCCTCAAGCCTGCCCACACGTCACTCAACGTGTAATTGACTGTAGTTCCAAACTTGTTATTGTCTGTATTCCGTTGTGCACAATTTACAACATTAAATTGTCACTGTTTGGCTTATCCATTGCCCGTTCATTTACGCCCCCTGTTGTGGGTCCGTGTTCCTACACTTTCACAACATTAGTGTTGAAAGTTACACAGATCTGCGCTGTTCAAGCTGCTGAGCCGAGGCGTCCTGCAGCAGCAGCTGTTCAATGCTGCTCCTAAAACCATTACAATACATTTATATACATATTATATTTTTACACAATTATCCTTTAGTGACCGAGTTTCATTCATGAAGTCAGTGGTGTGTGTGTGTACATCTCTATGTGTGGGTGTGACTGTGAGCGGCACAGTGCGCGGGTCATTATAATCTCATTATTTTAAGGTGCAAATTAAAAAAAATCCCCAGTCTTGTCGAACAATTTTAATCACTAACGACAAGTATTTTAACTAGACATTGGTCTATCAGTGGAAAATATCAACTAGACATAAGTGAAGAGTTAATGGTCCGTGTCATCGGGCGACACAGGTACAGCAGGAAACATACAGCTGTTTATCATCTAAATATCACGGACAAAGTGACAAGAAGAACCAAAACCACTTACTTATGGAAGGAAATATTGTCTCCCTTGTTCCTCTGTTTGTGGCTTTGCCAACATGTGCAGCTTTTTGGCATATTCCACCTGTTTCTTGAACTTCTATACACGCAAATCACTAACTTGCCCAGAATTAAAATGGTGACCACGCCTCCTTACTGACAGTATTTACTTAATGGTTTTCATTATGCTGTTGTTCTTATTTTGAAAGTTCAATAAGTGGACTGATATGTTAAACATGGTGCGAATGCCATGTGAAAGACTAAAGTAAGATAATTATATGTTTACTGAACAAGTAGCAGACTTTTTTTTTGTTTTGTATGTTGTTCTGCAAGCCACTTTTAATTACAAATTCATCTGCACACCGCCTGAGTTTTCATTATCCTTCATTTGTTTGCCATTTTTTTTGTTGAAAATTTAGCAGGTGAGCACTGGGTGTGTTTAAAACAATATTGTGGGTGCTCTTAATTCATAATGTGAAGTAAAACAGAAACAGTTGTAAAAGAAATGTAAAAGAAACAGTTTTATTTTTGCTTAATAAACTGTACTATGTAGTCAAGACTATTTCTATTTAGTTTCTTTTGTCTGTATTAGCATATTTGATATTGGAGTAATCCAGAAGAAATTGAAAGTAATCAAATTACATTACTTTAATATTATGGCACTTGGATTACATTACTGATTACATTTTTCATCAGGTAACTAGTAACTGTATTGGAATACATTTTTAAAGTAACCCTCCCAACCCTGATTCTGCATGTACACAGAACAAAAATGAATTGCAAATAGGGCTGCAAATAATCACTATTTTCATAATTGATTAATTGATTGATAATTTCAAAATTGATTAATTATTACTTGTTAGGCCCATAAAATGTCCAAAAATATTTGAAAATGTTGATCAAAATTATCGAGAGTCAGAGATGATGCATTTAAAAGTCTGGTTTCTCCAAACCAGATTAATATCTTTGGAATATCTCCAAAGATATTCACTTTAGTGCCAGATAGGAGTAAAGCAGCTCGTAAAATACAACAGAAAATATTCACCAACTGAAATAGCAGAATTTTGATATTTATAAAAAATGACTCAAAATGATGACTTGCGTCTCAAAAAATTGTAGATTAATTTAATAGTCGATTAATAATTGATTAACTGATTAATCATTGAAGCCCATCCACCCATCCATTTTCTATACCCGCTTACTTCAATTAAGGGTCACGGGGGGCTATCCCAGCAGTCATAGGGCGTGAGGCAGGGTATCCCCTGGACAGGACACCAGTTTGCTGCAAGGCCACATATACAATCCCAATTCCACTGAAGTTGGGACATTGTGTAAAATGTAAATAAAAACAGAATACAATGATTTGCAAATCCTCTTCAACCTATTGAATACACCACAAAGACAAGATATTTAATGTTCAAACTGATAAACTTTATTGATTTTGTGCAAATATTTGTTCATTTTGAAATGGATGCCTGCAACACATTTAAAAAAAGTTGGGACAGTGGTATGTTTACCACTGTGTTACATCACATTTCCTTCTAACAACACTCAGTAAGCGTTTGGGAACTAAGGACACTAATTGTTGATGCTTTGTAGGTGGAATTCTTTCCCATTCTTGCTTGACGTACGACTTCAGTTATTCAACAGTCTGGGGTCTCCGTTGTCGTATTTCGTGCTTCATAATGCGCCACACAGTTTCAATGGGCGATAGGTCTGGACTGCAGGCAGGCCAGTGTAGTACCTGCACTCTTTTACTACAAAGCCACGCTGTTGTAACACGTGCAGAATGTGACTTGGCATTGTCTTGTTGAAATAAGCATGGACGTCCCTGACAAAGACGTTGCTTGGATGGCAGCATGTGTTGCTCCAAAACCTGGATGTACCTTTCAGCATTGATGATTCCAACACAGATGTGCAAGTTGCCCATGCCGTGGGCACTAACACACCCCCATACCATCACAGATGCTGTCTTTTGAATTTTGCGCTGGCAACAATCTGGATGGTCTTTTTCCTCTTTTGTCCGGAGGACACGATGTCCATGATTTCCAAAAACAATTTGAAATGTGGACTCATCAGACCACAGCACACTTTTCCACTTTGTGTCTGTCCATTTAGAATGAGCTCGGTCCAGAGAAGGCGGTGGCATTTCTGGATGTTGTTGATGTATGGCTTTCACTTTGCATGGTAGAGTTTTAACTTGCACTTATAGATGTAGCGACGAACTATGTTAACTGACAATGGTTTTCTGAAGTGTTCCTGAGCCCACGCAGTAAGATCCTTTGGATCGAAGGTCACAGGCATTCAATGTTGGTTTTCAGCCTTGCTGCTTACGTGTAGAAAGTTCTCCAAATTGCTGCTGCTGAACTATTTTTTTCATGCAGTTGTTCACAAAGTGGTGATCCTCACTCCATCTTTGCTTGTGAATGGCTGAGCCTTTGGAGATGCTCCTTTTATACCCAATCAAGACACTCACCTGTTTTCAATTAGGTGTTCTTTGAGCATTCATCAACTTTCCCAGTCTTTTGTTGTCCCGTCCCAACTTTTTTGAAATGTGTTGCAGGCATCCATTTCAAAATGACCAAATATTTGCACAAAAACAAAAAAAGTTTATCACTTTGAACATTAAATATCTTGTCTTTGTGGTGTATTCAGTTGAATATAGGTTGAAGAGGATTTGCAAATCACTGTATTCTGTTTTAATTTACATTTTACACAACGGCCCAACTTCATTGGAATTGGGGTTGTAGACAAACAAACACATTCACACTCGCACACACCCCTACAGACAGTTTAAAATTTCCAATCCACCTATCCTCCATATCTTTGGATGTGGGAGGAAGCCGGAGCACCCGGTAGGAACCCACGCAAACACGTGGAGAACATGCAAACTCCACACAGAAAGGCCACAGATGGGAATTAATCCTATGACCTTCTTGCTGTGAGGCAACAGTGCTAACCACTAATCCACAATGCTGCCACAATTGTTGAAGCTCGAACTGAAAAGATGTGGAAAAATACAAAACTTCAACTTACTGCTTCACCTCAGGGAGCTTAGTTGGCTGCTGTTCATCTTTATATGCTTTGATTCATTGTGCACAGATTTGTTAACACTAGGGGTGTCACAATAGATGTGTTTGTATTGAACCGTACGGTACGCGCACAGTGGTTTGGTTCACAGAACTGCACATAGAATACACAGTATGACTCTGCATTGTATGATTATAGAGATGTGCTTATTTATTTCCATAAGGCACTGATATCTCATCACATTTCCACAGACTGTGTGTCACTCTAGTTCCATAATCTGTGCAGGAGTGGCCAGACCTCTCCGTCTGCTGTCTGTGTTTCTGAGGTGAAAAGAGAAAATGGCGGACCAGGTAGTTAAAATGAGTGAACGGATTATTCCATTCAGAAACTTTGGGACCGTAAATGGAATTGATTCATTGCCATTTTCTTTGAAACATGTACCTAAAAGTGAAAGTGTACTGATACTGTGTTGAATCGCTGCCCCCAGACGAGATCAGCGTGCATTCGAGTTTAGACAGAAAACGTAACCAATTTATAAATTGACGTTTTATATAAATTAGTATGATGATCCACCTTGGATTTGCTGTGGCGACCCCGAGTGCAAACAAGGGAGCAACCGAAGGGACTTACTAGTATGATGGCCACCGAATAAAGTTAGTGTGTACAATGATTTCAAATCTGTCCTGAGTGACGTTTTATGAGATGTCATCATTTGCACACAAATAAAACAACCTTAAAATGGACAAAATATTGAAAGGAGTCTAACTCTACATGTCACACGACATAAACAGACAAAAACAAAACACAATGCGCTGCACAGTAAATTCATCCCAACACGAATGACAAGCGATGTAATCAGTTTATAAGCATTTAATGAAAAAAGTTTACCTACTCCTGTACCAAACTCATACCAAACCATGACATCTAAACACAAATATGATCCGAACCATGACTTTTGTTTACCGTGACACCCCTACTTAGCACACAAGGAAACCCCTCACTTTAGTCTGCTGTTGAAATAGGAGCATGCAAGGTTCCAGCACACCCCAGCTGTTAAAGGGGATGACAGACAACAATCTGATTGGTTTATTTTAAGTTTTTGCCAAAAATATGCGCAGCCTTCCTGCTTTGTATATGGACCCTGTAAATAGCAAAATAGAGTTGGACAGACCCCAAATCCACTTGTGCTGTGCGTTGTAAACAATGCACCATAGGTTGTCAAGATATTTTTGTAAATAAAAATAAATATTTCCAGTGTCACCCTTAAAGTACAGTAATGAAAGATAATTAGTGTTTCATATCTTATCAATAATTTATTATTATTATTATTATTTGCTCATGCATCTAATGTTGTATGCTGACAGACAAACAAAATGTAGACAGTGAAGATGAATTGACTGTATGCAGGGGAATCTGCAGTTTGTTTCTTCTGTGGCTGCTTTGACAATGATTAAAGTTTGTCCAACACACTGAATGAACACAGACAGAAATAGAGGAATGTGTTTTTTCCCCCCTTAAACCTCCCTCTGAAGCACTACCGTAGTTTCTTTATGTTTAACCTCAACAACACATTCAATCAATTCTCCTTTTCTTGTCTATTTTTTGAAGGACATCTCAAGGGACATCTTATGTGAACAGCTGCTTTACATGATAAAAGAATCCACCACAGTGAAAAACTCACACATGTAAATGGACTGCATTTATATAGCACTTTTCCATCTGAATCAGACGCTCAAAGAGCTTTACAATCATGCCTCACATTCACCCCGATGTCAGGGTGCTGCCATACAAGGCGCGCATTACACACCGGGAGCAATAGGCGATTAAAGGCCTTGCTGAAGGGCCCTTAGTGATTTTCCAGTCAGGTGGGGATTTAAACCCATGATCTTCTGGACTCAAGCCCAACACCTTAGCCACTAGACCATCACCTCCCCTAAACCATCACGTCCATTTATCAAACACAAGGAGTCAAACAAATTATGTTTTTTTAAACCAAACATTCTTGCAAGCTCATTGCGCACACATATTAAGTACTTAAGCTATAAGCATAATTACAGCTGCTGAAAACTTGAGACTCAAAGCATAATATTCAACAGAATAACTACAGTGAGGAAAATAAGTATTTGAACACCCTGCGATTTTGCAAGTTCTTCCACTTAGAAATCATGGAGGGGTCTGAAATTTTCATCTTAGGTGCATGTCCACCGTGAGAGACATAATCTAAAAAAAAAAATCCGAAAATCACAATGTATGATTTTTTAATAATTTATTTGTATGTTACTGCTGTAAATAAGTATTTGAACACCTGTGAAAATCAGTGTTAATATTTGGTACAGTAGGCTTTGTTTGCGATTACAGAGGTCAAACATTTCCTGTAGTTTTTCATCAGGTTTGCACACAGTGCAGATTTTGGTCCACTCCTCCATACAGATCTTCTCCAGATCTTTCAGGTTTGAAGTTCCAGCTCCTTCCAAAGATTTTCTATTGAGTTCAGGTCTGGAGACTGGCCAGGCCACTCCAGGACCTTGAAATGCTTCTTACGGAGCCCCTCCTTAGTTGCCCTGGCTGTGTGTTTGGGGTCATTGTCATGCTGGAAGACCCAGCCATGACCCATCTTCAATGCTCTTACTGAGGGAAGGAGGTTGTTTGCCAAAATCTCACAATACATGACCCCATCCATCCTCCCTTCAATATGGTGCAGTCTTCCTGTCCCCTTTGCAGAAGAGCACCCCCAGAGTATCATGTTTCCACCCCCAAGCTTCACAGTTGGGATGGTTTTCTTGGGGTTGTTCTCATCCTCTAAACATGGTAAGTGGAGTTGATTCCAAAAAGCTCTAGTCTGGTCTCATCTGACCACATGACCTTCTCCCATGCCTCCTCTGGATCATCCAGATGCTCACTGGTGAACTTCAAACAGGCCTGGACATGTGCTGGCTTGAGCAGGGGGACCTTGTTGCCCTCCACAGGATTTTAAACCAGACCGAGGGAGATTGACAGTCACTTGTGTTTCTTCCACGTTCTAATAATCATAACAGTTGTTGTCTTCTACCAAGTTGCTTGCCTGTTGTCCTGTAGTCCATCCCAGCCTTGTGCAGGTCTACAGTTTTGTCCCTGGTGTCCTTGGATAGCTCTTTGGTCTTGGCTATGGTGGACAGGTTGGAGTGTGATTGACTGAGTGTGTGAACAGGTGTCTTTTATACAGGTAACAAGTTCAAACAGGTGCAATTAATCCAGGTAAACAGTGCAGAATAAGAGGGCTTCTTAAAGAAAAATTAACAGGTCTGTGTGAGCCAGAATTCTTGGTGGTTGGTGGGGGATCAAATACTTATTTGCAGCAGTAACATACAAATAAATTCTAAAAAAAAATCATACATTGTGATTTCTGGATTTTTTTTTTTTTTTTTTTTTTTTTTTAGATTATGTCTCTCACGGTGGACATGCACCTAAGATGAAAATTTCAGACCCCTCCATGATTTCTAAGTGGGAGAACTTGCAAAATTGCAGGGTGTACAAATACTTATTTTCCTCATGGTATGTAGCATTCAAACTGGGCATCAGAATGCAGGAGCAAGAAGCGCTGTGTTCATATAATTAAAAAATGGAAATTGTTGTTTTCACCAGAATTTCTTCAGACATTGTCTGCTGCAGGAAACAAGAAAGTTTGCACATAAGTGTTTGTCATCCCGCTGACAAATGTGCAGGGTGTCTGTGGCTCTGAGGCTGTCCGCTTTCACAACAAATTTAAAAAATATGCAAAACAAATGTTTGCTACTAACTTCTATTCCATCCGCAGAGATAAATAACTACTTTTGGAAAGCATGAAACAGCACTGACACCAACAGTGGGTCCATTTCCACTCCTTTCTCCGCTCTTGCTTGTGACGTGGCCGTTAAGTCAGCTAAAGTGATGCGTAAGAGTGATCGGATGGGGCTATGATCTGGCACAATTCTCGCAAGGCTGGAGATGCAGGCAGGAAACATTGTAATCCTCCACCAGCCCAAAATAAATATTCATTATTTATACCCACGTATCCTGTTCAAAGTTGATGAGACCTGGAACCTATCCCAGCACACATTACAGGTTCCTGGGACCTGGAACCTATCCCAGCACACATTACACAAGATTTGGGTTGCACACTGAATTAGTCATTCGTCCATAAAACAACCCTACACTCACTTTCACATTGATACACCTGCATGTGTCTGCACCAGAAAGCCAAAATACCCAGAGAGTAGGGACGGATCTAGGTTTGTGAGGAATGGTGCGGTGTGGTTGGGGGGTAATTAAAATCTATAGCCTGTTTTGTGCATTATAAATCAATCTTAGAAGCTAAATACTGACTCTACAGTCATCATTTTTAATACACATTTTTTTTTATTTTAAACACTAGAAGTCAACCTTGGATTCCCTTGTCCCCTTTCGCCAATAGTGATGTAGGGTTTGTACAGCAGAGCAGCATGGTGGCTTAAGAGTTAGCACTGTTACCTCACAGCAAGAAGGAGTGGAGTTTGCATGTTCTCCCCGTGTTTGTGTGGGTTCCCTCCGGGTACTCCGGCTTCCTCCCAAATCCATAGACATGCAGGGTAGGTCTGGAGGTGTGCGTGCAGGTGTGAATGTGTTTGTTTGTCGCTATATGGCCCTGTGGCAGACTGGCATCCTGTCCAGGGTGTACCCAACCCTCATCCCTATGACTGCTGGGATAGGCTCCTGCCCCCGTGACCATTAATTGGAGTAAGCAGGTATGGAAAATGAATGGATGGGTTTGTACAGCAAAATTGTAGGTGAGTGGGTTCGACCATCCCAGCCAGATTGTGTAGGCAATAACTCAAAAACATAAAATGCTATTGTCTTCTACATATGCATTTTATAAGGGCATATAACGAGGACAATGTTTAAAATCTGGTGAATGTTGATGTACTAACTAGATCAACCAATAAAGCAACTTTGCTTATCCTGTGTAACATCTAAAGATGTGTCTGCCATTTGGATACAGTGCCTGCAGGGAGAAACACGATGCCCACTGTTTTGCTAAATACAGAACGAAATACGCAACAGAACAGAAAAGTAAAAACAGAATTAAATGACTACAATGAATAGAAAGTGTGAACGTGGATGAAAGGAAAACCGTTTGGCAGGAGACTCGGGACTGCAAGTTACTCATGGAAAACTCGCGATACTGTTTTGAAATGTTTCAAAATCTTTGAAACATTCGTGTTCTGAACCATTCAGTCTTTTGTCATTTCCCATAATGCAGCGTATTACGATGAAACACTGTATGTGTGTGAAATCATCAGAAGAGTTCCGGTTTGGCGATGTGCTCTTAAATGTATTTGCGAATATTCAAGTAAAAATGCACTGAACAAAAGTTATGGACAGTTACAATTTTCCTTGCTGACAGTCCACTAAGCTTTGGCGATCATAGGATAGCCATGTTCCTGAAAACTGAAAAATTAGTTCACGTGCATGATGCACCATTGCATAGCAAATGTTGCATTATGGATGATGAAGACATCACGTGCCATGCTGCCACCTGCTGCACGGTTTAGGAATGTGCATCCATAGCCATCCTTTTCTATACCCACTTACTCCAGTTAAGGGCACACTGCTGGAGCCTATTCCAGCAGTGTGCATCCATATCAAAGTATGAATTTCTTCTACAAAGGTGGCGGTCTGCAAAGACACCTTTGATGCTCTTTGGTGAATTAAATCAGGCTGGTTTTAATTTTGAGGTGATATTTACAACCAAGTTGCTTTGCAGATGCTGCAACACTAACTCCCACTCACTGCAAATCTAAAAATAGTTTTGACACAACCGTCATTGTGATTCTGCTACTAGTTTTGGCAATCTGCTGTTTCACAGCATTTTTTTAATGCTATGTGCACATGCACTGTGTACCTGCCGTCTCCAAGGCTAAACGGAGGATGGGACGTAAACAGGAGAATGGGAAGAAAAGTATCGTCTTGCTGCTTATGTTTGTGTGATGCCCCTTACATGCACATATGGTGATCTAACGAGCAATCGGCCCGGTTAAAGACAGCTGTTATAAATGTTAGGTTGCGTTCTAATCACCAGGTGTCCCTCTGAAGTGCTAAGACATTTTCATTTTGGTCTGTTGATTTATTTATGCAGGAGGCCAGCGCTCTGATTAGACCGAGCAAACAGTGGTGCAAGACACTCACGCCATCCATTATACATGAGGGGAAACAGCAGTGGAAATGAATCGTGTCAAACGGCTCTCCATCCATCCATCCATCCATCCATCCATCCATCCATCCATCCATCCATCCATCCATCCATCCATCCATCCATCCATCCATCCATCCATCCATCCATCCATCCATCTCTCTCTGTGCACAGCCACTACGTGTGGTGTGTGATTACAGCGTACCAGAGACAGTGGGACAGAGACAGTCATGCTGCATGCGGTGGTTACAGGTGGGGAAAAAAGTGTTCCTATAAAGATGGAAGCGTGACAGGATGGAGGTAAAATTGTCCCTGCATGCTCCTCAGACATGTGACGGTGTTTTGAGGAAAGGAGCAAGTAGGGGAGAGGAGTGTATGATGAGACGTGATCACTGCAGAGAGGAAAGATGAGTGCGCACAGAAAATGAGGACAAATTAAATATGAAAAGTAGAACCAATGTGTGTGTGTGTGGGGGGTCAAAGTCAAAGCCTTCAGGGTGACAGAAAAATCCTTTGTTTCCTTGAACCCCGAGGCGGATTTCTGCAGAACCACTGAGTTCATAGAATGTGCAGATTTCTGATCTGTTAACCTGACTGGTGATTAAAATACGAGATGTTTAAATCGACAGACGACACGTTTACACCGAGTCCAACTGTAATTAAGATGCTGTTAACTCAGAGGACAACTTCACTGACAGTAAAACTCCTCCTCCTTCTTTTACTCTACTCCTTCTGCTTCTTTCTTTTCTCCTCCTTCCTCTCCTCTTTCTTCTTCTTGTACTTTGTCTCTTCTTTTTTCTCCTGTTCCTTTTGCTAATTCTTCTATTGCGGCTCCTTTACCACCATCTCCTCATTCTTCTCCTTCTGCCCTCCCTCCTTTCTGCTCATACCTCCTCCTTCTTGTTCTTTATCTGCTCCTTCTTCTTCTCCTTCCCACCCTCTTCCTCCTTCTGCTTCTTCATCTGCTCCTTCCTCTTCATCATCTCCTTCTTCTTTTCCTCCTCCTTCTTCACATCTTCTCCTTCTCCTCCTTCATCTGCTTCTTCTTCTTCACCATCTTCTCCTCCTCCTCCTTCTTCATCTGCTCCTTCTTCTGCTAACTCACCTGCTTGTTCTACTCCTACTACTTCATCTGCTGCTTTTTCTTTGTGTCCTCCTCTTCTTCTCCTTCTTCATCTTTGTGTCCTCCTCCTCCTCCTACTACATCTGCTCCTTCTTTGTCTGCTTCTTCCTCTCCTCCTTCACTTCCTCCTCCTGCTTTAAGCCCGGCACCAGAAAAAAAATATTAAGGGGGCGATGAGTTTATCACAGGGGGTGGGGTCGCCCAAAAAAGTGCACACTGGAGGGGACGTGCCTCTGAGCGTGCGTAATGAATTGGGTGCGCTCCTGGAAAGCTCATGTATTTAGGCTACACCGTTGTAAGAGACTGACTAAGAGTGATGACAGTATTTTTTAATTATTATTTGAACGTATAGACCCTCGGTCAAGTAATCTCCTGCATAACTCAACTCAACTCAACTTTTTTTTTTATATAGCGCCAGATCACAACAGACAGTCGCCCCAAGGCGCTCTATATTGTAAGGCAAGGCCATACAATAATTATGAAAAACCCCAACGGTCAAAACGACCCCCTGTGAGCAAGCACTTGGCTACAGTGGGAAGGAAAAACTCCCCTTTAACAGGAAGAAACCTCCAGCAGAACCAGGCTCAGGGAGGGGCAGTCTTCTGCTGAGACTGGTTGGGGCTGAGGGAGAGAACCAGGAAAAAGACATGCTGTGGAGGGGGGCAGAGATCAATCACTAATGATTAAATGCAGAGTGGTGCATACAAAGCAAAAAGAGAAAGAAACAGTGCATCATGGGAACCCCCCCACAGTCTACGTCTAAAGCAGCATAACCAAGGGATGGTCCAGGGTCACCTGATCCAGCCCTAACTATAAGCCTTAGCAAAAAGGAAAGTTTTAAGCCTAATCTTAAAAGTAGAGAGGGTATCTGTCTCCCTGATCTGAATTGGGAGCTGGTTCCACAGGAGAGGAGCCTGAAAGCTGAAGGCTCTGCCTCCCATTCTACTCTTGCAAACCCTAGGAACTACGAGTAAGCCTGCAGTCTGAGAGCGAAGCGCTCTATTGGGGTGATATGGTACTACGAGGTCCCTAAGATAAGATGGGACCTGATTATTCAAAACCTTATAAGTAAGAAGAAGAATTTTAAATTCTATTCTAGAATTAACAGGAAGCCAATGAAGAGAGGCCAACACGGGTGAGATATGCTCTCTCCTGCTAGTCCCCGTCAGTACTCTAGCTGCAGCATTTTGAATTAACTGAAGGCTTTTTAGGGAACTTTTAGGACAACCTGATAATAATGAATTACAATAGTCCAGCCTAGAGGAAATAAATGCATGAATTAGTTTTTCAGCATCACTCTGAGACAAGACCTTTCTGATTTTAGAGATATTGCGTAAATGCAAAAAGGCAGTCCTACATATTTGTTTAATATGCGCTTTGAATGACATATCCTGATCAAAAATGACTCCCAAGATTTCTCACAGTATTACTAGAGGTCAGGGTAATGCCATCCAGAGTAAGGATCTGGTTAGACACCATGTTTCTAAGATTTGTGGGGCCAAGTACAATAACTTCAGTTTTATCTGAGTTTAAAAGCAGGAAATTAGAGGTCATCCATGTCTTTATGTCTGTAAGACAATCCTGCAGTTTAGCTAATTGGTGTGTGTCCTCTGGCTTCATGGATAGATAAAGCTGGGTATCATCTGCGTAACAATGAAAACTTAAGCAATACCGTCTAATAATACTGCCTAAGGGAAGCATGTATAAAGTGGTCCTAGCACAGAACCTTGTGGAACTCCATAATTAACTTTAGTCTGTGAAGAAGATTCCCCATTTACATGAACAAACTGTAATCTATTAGACAAATATGATTCAAACCACTGCAGCGCAGTGCCTTTAATACCTATGACATGCTCTAATCTCTGTAATAAACTTTTATGGTCAACAGTATCAAAAGCAGCACTGAGGTCCAACAGAACAAGCACAGAGATGAGTCCACTGTCCGAAGCCATAAGAAGATCATTTGTAACCTTCACTAATGCTGTTTCTGTACTATGATGAATTCTAAAACCTGACTGAAACTCTTCAAATAGACCATTCCTCTGCAGATGATCAGTTAGCTGTTTTACAACTACCCTTTCAAGAATTTTTGAGAGAAACGGAAGGTTGGAGATTGGCCTATAATTAGCTAAGATAGCTGGGTCAAGTGATGGCTTTTTAAGTAATGGTTTAATTACTGCCACCTTAAAAGCCTGTGGTACATAGCCAACTAACAAAGATAGATTGATCATATTTAAGATTGAAGCATTAAATAATGGTAGGGCTTCCTTGAGCAGCCTGGCAGGAATGGGGTCTAATAAACGTGTTGATGGTTTGGATGAAGTAACTAATGAAAATAACTCAGACAGAACAATCGGAGAGAAAGAGTCTAACCAAATACCGGCATCACTGAGAGCAGCCAAAGATAACGATACATCTTTGGGATGGTTATGAGTAATTTTTTCTCTAATAGTCAAAATTTTGTTAGCAAAGAAAGTCATGAAGTCATTACTAGTTAAAGTTAATGGAATACTCAGCTCAATAGAGCTCTGACTCTGTCAGCCTGGCTACAGTGCTGAAAAGAAACCTGGGGTTGTTCTTATTTTCTTCAATTAGTGATGAGTAAAAAGATGTCCTAGCTTTACGGAGGGCTTTTTTATAGAGCAACAAACTCTTTTTCCAGGCTAAGTGAAGATCTTCTAAATTAGTGAGACGCCATTTCCTCTCCAACTTACGGGTTATCTGCTTTAAGCTACGAGTTTGTGAGTTATACCACGGAGTCAGACACTTCTGATTTAAAGCTCTCTTTTTCAGAGGAGCTACAGCATCCAAAGTTGTCTTCAATGAGGATGTAAAACTATTGACGAGATACTCTAACTCACTTACGGAGTTTAGGTAGCTACTCTGCTCTGTGTTGGTATATGACATTAGAGAACATAAAGAAGGAATCATATCCTTAAACCTAGTTACAGCGCTTTCTGAAAGACTTCTAGTGTAATGAAACTTATTCCCCACTGCAGGGTAGTCCATCAGGGTAAATGTAAATGTTATTAAGAAATGATCAGACAGAAGGGAGTTTTCAGGGAATACTGTTAAGTCTTCTATTTCCATACCATAAGTCAGAACAAGATCTAAGATATGATTAAAGTGGTGGGTGGACTCATTTACTTTTTGAGCAAAGCCAATAGAGTCTAATAATAGATTAAATGCAGTGTTGAGGCTGTCATTCTCAGCATCTGTGTGGATGTTAAAATCGCCCACTATAATTATCTTATCTGAGCTAAGCACTAAGTCAGACAAAAGGTCTGAAAATTCACAGAGAGACTCACAGTAACGACCAGGTGGACGATAGATAATAATAAATAAAACTGTTTTTTGGGACTTCAAATTTGGATGGACAAGACTAAGAGACAAGCCTTCAAATGAATTAAAGCTCTGTCTAGGTTTTTGATTAATTAATAAGCTGGAATGGAAGATTGCTGCTAATCCTCCGCCCCGGCCCGTGCTACGAGCATTCTGACAGTTAGTGTGACTCGGGGGTGTTGACTCATTTAAACTAACATATTCATCCTGCTGTAACCAGGTTTCTGTTAGGCAGAATAAATCAATACGTTGATCAATTATTATATCATTTACCAACAGGGACTTAGAAGAGAGAGACCTAATGTTTAATAGACCACATTTAACTGTTTTAGTCTGTGGTACAGTTGAAGGTATACCACAAAACCAAACCAACAACTGATCTGAGAAACAACACGAGACAGTAGATTAACCCCACATACAGCCCTCCATCACAAGTGCAAACCCAGCGCAATTGGGCATGTGTGCCACTCCATGGCACAGAGCCCAACTACGCATGCAGTCACAAAGTTCTTCTGAAAAACTGGAGTGATCTGAATTCGGTTGGATGAATATGGGTGTGTGTGTGTGGAGACAATTCACCTCGTTCACAACGTGACTGAACTTAACGATGCGCTGTTACACGCAATAGCGCGCAACAACACGGAACACTATTCTTGACCGTGCGTAATGGTTCCTGATAATCCTCCAGCAACACGTGCCATTAATCCTAACATGTGGTAACAGGTTGCAGCAGTTCCTGAGGACACCTGACGCCTCTGCCCCGAATCATCACATTCGTGATTAGCGGCCAAGAATGTGTACTTCGTGGCCTTCATGACTTGTCGCCGTTATGTGTAAGCACAGCATTAACACCCTCCCCAAGTGAGTCGTGCTGCATGATCTGCCTTTTGCTTGGTGGACTTGACAAATCCCAGGAACTCCAGCTCTGACACTGCTTGAATAAATCGAGCATGCTTTAATTCGTCCACCTTACCATAATCGCTGGACTCAGGATCCTTACCCCTCTGCCGCACTGACAAGCGCAACCCTCAATCTATCAAATCGCTTGAATACAGACACACGCCGTATCCGTTTGTTTTAAAATTAATTACTTTAGTTAATTAATTTTGTTTATTTGTTAAATACGTGATATTATTGAATAACTAATATTTTTGCTATATTTTCCAGTATTTCTTTTTCATTCTTTTTTATTTTTATTTTTTGATAACTCTCACATCCGAGGGGGCGGGGTTGATGACATGAGGGGGCGTCGCCCCCAAACGCCCCCTCGTGGCGCCGGGTCTGTCCTGCTTCTACTACATCTGCTCCTCGTGTTTCCTATGCTTCTTCTACTCCTTCTCCTCTTCCTTGTTCTCCTGCTCCTACATCTTATTAATCTGCTCCTTCTTCTCCTCCATCACTCCCTCCTCCTTTTTCATCTGCTCCTTCTTCTTCGCCATCTTCTTCTCCTCCTCCTTCTTCTTCACCATCTTCTCCTCCTCCTCCTCCTTTTTCATCTGTTCCTTCTTCTTCTCCTCCTTCTTCTTTTTCTCCTCCTTCTTCATCTGCTCCTTCTTCTTCACCATCTTCTTCTCCTCCTCCTTCTTCTGCTCCTTCTTCCACTAACTCACCTGCTTATTCTGCTCCTACTATTTCACCTGCTCCTTTTTCATTGTGTCCTCCTCTTCTTCTTCTCTTTCTTCTTCATCTTTGTGTCCTCCTACTACTATTACTACATCTGCTTCTTCTTTGTCTGCTTCTTCCTCTCTTCTTCCTCCTTCACTTCCTCATATTTCTACTACTTATATGACATCTGCTCCTCCTTCATCTGCTTCTTCTGCTCCTTCACCTCTTCCTTGTTCTCCTGCTCATACCTCTTCTTAATCTGCTCCTTCTTCTTCATCATCTGCTTCTTCTTCTTCTTCACTTCCTCCTCCTTTTTCATCTGCTCCTTCTTCATGTTCTCCTTCTTCTCCCGTTCCTTCTTCTCTTCCTTCACCTCCTCCTCCTCCTCCTCCTCCTTCTCCCCCTCCTGTTTTTCCTCTTTCCCCTTGTCCTTCTGGTGTAACGTGATGGTCTTTCAGTGAATTTCTACTTCCACATGATCATGTTTGGGGTACGTCCGTGTTTGCTCCCGCAGTGAAGGTGTCCTGTGGCCTTGCTGCTAAAAGTCAACATGGAGGATGGTGGAACCAGCTGCAGAACGTCAGGCCATGAAGCTGCAGCTCTCAGTTTTATCTGTTGTCGTAAGACAACTGTTGCACAGATTACCTTTGGTCTTTGTTGTGATTGTGTGCAGATGTCCTGACAGAGTTGCGTTATCGTCAGATAAGGGCCAGTTATACGAGACCAACATCACAAGACGATTTACACATTAACAAAAACTGTGAATTTAGAATTAAGAGCTGTAATGTAAATGGAGCCAGCGTGAGCACATTTTGTCCTCGTCTGCACATACAGACACTTTAGCATTCTTGACATTTCGCAAACTGAATAAGTCGCCGGAAGCATTTTCACACACTCCTCTTGTTGAACAATAGCTGCTACAAACTCTGCTCACTTTGAGGAGACATAAACTGATCCAGGAGCGGACGTGTGCACTTCAACTCTTAATGGATCTTTTATACATCTCACGTAATATATGTGAGATTGTTTTCTTCCGGCTCTTTTTCTTTTTCTTTTGGCCACATAACCTTTGACTTTGGGTGATCCTGCAAGATCAAACCCTAAATCATAACCTTTTTAACTTCTGATCAAACGTCAAGGCCACACAGAAATACACTACGGTATCAGTGATTCACAACAAATTTATTTGGATGAATCATTCCGGTGTTGCACACTATGATTGTCCCTTCTAGCCTGTTTTTGTCACGAAATTTACTGAAAAATGTGTCAACCAATCTCCATGAAGCTTAGTGCAGAGATGGAACGAGGGTCATGGAAAAACAAGACTGTAGTGCAGATACAGGAAAATATTTCCACTTTGACAACACTACAAGTTTAAGCATTTTTATGAATTTCTCACAAAATAATAATGCATCAACCTAAATCTGGAAAATCTTACATATGGTCAAAGTAATGGAATACGATGGTTGAAGGGCCTGTTGCGCCTTGGTCGGTTTGTGTCTAATAAAATACTTAGCGGGGGGTGGTGTTCCACTTGCACATCCACATGAGCCACCTCAGGTATGGAGTGCCACCATGCAGTGGAAGATCCCTCAGCATCACACCAAGGCTAATGCTCTCTGGTGATTTCTTCTTTTCCAAACAAGAGGCTGCAAACTGCTTTCCCCTATTCCTTTCATAGCACACTGCCCTCTGATGGATGTCAGCTGCAGAATTACTCCTACGGAGTGAGTGTCTTTCTGGGCGTAATCCAGCATGCAGGTGCCTCAGTGCTGAGGACTCCATCAGCTGAAGAAAGTCAAGGGGACACCCACGTTTCTCCTGGTTGCAGCAAATGAGCAGTTACTTTTAATAGATTGTCTGCCTGGGTGGGTGCCATCCAGGACCCAGGACGCCAGCACTTATTCCCAGCCCTGACTTGATCTGTACTGCAAAGACACAGTGTCCTGGCTTTATATATGTGACTCACCCGACCAGTATGTGCTGTGGTACAGAAAGATCATGTGACCCATGAGCAAAAACAATTTATTTCAGCCTCTCATAGTTAAGATTGCTTTAGGTAAAGCCATAGGGAAACGTGTTTATCACATTATTAACCCATATCTAATTATTTCCATGTCCATTCTGTTTGGATTTTCATGCCATTTAAGACTGTGACCATGCGTCTTTAGAGGACAAACAGACCACGGCTGAAAACCGTGGTCTGGCACACGTGTCCCCGGGCGTCTCTATGCTGTCACTATTGAGAGTCCTCACTCTTAATACTCAGAATCAGTCCTCTCACAAGGATTAATTCAATTGAGTTTCCTGCAAACACATACAGATGCACAGCTGTGGTGACAAAAACGTGTCACTGTGGAACTGAAGGGTCATTCAGATTATTCATTGCAGTTTGTAAGAGTGGTGCACTATGGGACGTGGTACAGAAGCACCTGATCACAAGCTAATTAAAATAATCGCAGTACACTCAAAAATTACTTCAACCAATCTGCCCAGATACCACAACTCTGCGTATTGTGTTCCCCTGCCTCCAAAAGCTACACTCACAGCACCATTAGAGTCCTAATTATTCTTCATACTATCATTAATTAAATCTGCCTTGTTCAGCATATCTATGGAAACTATCTACACTGACTGAACTAACGTGGAGGAAGATGATGGTGCAGCAAGTATATTAGAAAGTAAAAAATACCCTTTCTTAAGATACATGGTTTATTAACAAACTAGTGCAGCAGATATTTACAGAGGAATCCTTCAAATGGTGATGCAAGACCAAACTTGGCACAAATACTTGAATTTGTCCACTTGAATTTTCAATAGGCAGCCAGGTAGGGGTCAATTGAAGAATTACACAGGAGTCAAAATTAAAAGATGCTCTAATCATATTGAAAACTATACCACAGTATTTGTCTGATCACAGAGACTCCAAAAAGGTATTGTTTGGACTATCTGTGACTGAATGTTATGGAGTTATGGGTAAAAACAGCCCAAAAAAAAATGGTGAGAAAAGTCAATTTCAGTTTGTACCGGGGTCAAAAGTTCAAGTTGCTCCAGTTTTGGTAAAAGGTGGTGCAAATGATTGGTTGAGCAAATAAGATTAATAAATGGAAGAGCTTTGATGGTGTTGAGTGCTTGGTCTGCAAAGTAAAGGTCAAACAATGTTGACGTCCATTGGATTCTATGACGTGACATACAGTGGGGAAAATAAGTATTTGACCCCGTCAGTTTTGCAGGTTTTCCCACCTACAAAGAATTGAGAGGTCTGTAATTTTTATCGTAGGTACACTTCAACTGTGAGAGACAGAATCTAAAAAAATAAATAAATAAATCTAGAAAATCATTTTATTGCATAAAATAAGTATTTGACCCCCTACCAACCAGCAAGAATTCTGGCTCTCACAGACCTGTTAATTTTTCTTTAAGAAGCCCTCTTATTCTGCACTCTTTACCTGTATTAATTGTACCTGTTTGAACTTGTTACCTGTATAAAAGACACCTGTTCACACACTCAGTCACACTCCAACCTGTCCACCATAGCCAAGACCAAAGAACTGTCTAAGGACACCAGGGACAAAACTGTAGACCTGCACAAGGCTGGGATGGACTACAGGACAACAGACAAACAGCTTGGTAGAAGAGAACATCTGTTATGATTATCTATTAAAAAGTGGAAGAAACACAAGATGACTGTCAGTCTCCCTCGGTCTGGGATTCCATGCAAGATCTCACTTTGTGGGGTAAGGATGATTATGAGAAAGCTCAGAACTACACAGGGGGACCTGGTCAATGACCTGAAGAGAGCTGGGACCACAGTCACAAAGATCACATTAGTAACACATGATGCTGTCATGGTTTAAAATCCTGCAGGGCAGCAAGGTCCCCCTGCTCAAGCCAGCACATGTCCAGGCCCATCTAAAGTTCACCAGTGACTATCTGGATGATCCAGAGGAGACATGGGAGAAGGTCATGTGGTCAGATGAGACCAAAATAGAGCTTTTTAGAATCAACTCCACTTACCATGTTTAGAGGATGAGAACAACCCCAAGAAAACCATCCCAACTGTGAAGCATGGGGGTGGAAACATGATACTCTGGGGGTGCTCTTCTACAAAGGGGACAGGGTGACTGCACCGTATTGAAGGGAGGATAGATGGGGTCATGTATTGTGAGATTTTGGCAAACAACCTCCTTCCCTCAGTAAGAGCATTGAAGATGGGTCATGGCTGGGTCTTCCAGCATGACAATGACCCCAAACACATAGCCAGGGCAACTAAGGAGGGGCTCCGTGAGAAGCATTTCAAGGTCCTGGAGTGGCCTGGCCAGTCTCCAGACCTGAACTCAATAGAAAATCTTTGGAGGGAGCTGAAACTCCAAACCTGAAAGATTTGGAGAAGATCTGTATGGAGGAGTGGACCAAAATCCCTGTTGCAGTGTGTGCAAACCTGGTCAAGAACTACAGGAAACATCTGACCTCTGTAATGGCAGACAAATGTTTCTGTACCAGTTGTTAAGCTCTGTTTTTCAAGGGGTCAAATAATTATTTTCCCCACTGTATATCACATTTACAAATTGTTGCTGTTTTTAATTTGCATTTTCTCTATCGTCTCAATTTTTTCTGACTTTGGCTTCTACAGAGACATCACTGGCCACACAGCTGGCTGCCCTGCATAAAGTAAGACACAATATATCTCCTGCATCTGTCAGTAGAAGTGGTCTTTCATCTTTGCTGCCATCCTTGATACCCCACAGCTCTGTGGATGCTGTTGTCCGTTACCCTTCATCCAGCAGTCCACTCTGCTGACTGATGGAAGGATCAAAAGTGTTTGATTTCGCTCAGTGCTGCAAAATTTGAGTCTGTAAATTGGAAGTAAGTGCCCACCCCCCACCTCTTCATTTTCAGTTGCTGCTTGGTACCAATGAGCCGCCGGAGGAGGGTGCATGACCCATTACATCACCAACAATCCAAAAACATGCACATGATGACAAACACGTTAACACAAGAAGCCAGGGGCTCATTACAGTGCTGTTATTGTGTTCACATGATTTGTAGTCGATCAGTCTTTTTAGTGTGTGTGTGTGTGTGTGTGTCTGTTTCTAGTGATTCCTCTTTCCTTCTTATGATGTTGGTAAATTTACAAAAATCAGTAAACTGCTCGTTTGAACTAGGAAAGAGTTCATGGTCGTTATTAATGGTGCTTTGTGCTTAATATCATTCAGAATGTTGTCCGGTGCTGAATCCAACACCGGTGCATAATAATTAATGAATGAAATCTACACATTCCTCTGTGTGGGAGAGAAAAAAGATTCCACACGTTTGTGTTGCAGGCTGTGCTTCTCTCAGGTTACAGCTTCATGTTGCAAACATAAAGGCATCACCTTTCTCATGACATTTTTCCATTTTATGTATTTATGTTTTACATGTTAACTATAATTAATTAATAATTTAATTTCTTCTTTGAGTGCTTTCTACTCTTTTGGCATTAGGTAAGATGGCTTGCAGAGGTGCTGTGCACCTGTTTCATCCTGTCGGTTTTTTAAAGGTATTTTATAGGTTTTATATGAAACTTTTAGATTTTTGTGATATTTTAAGCTCTCTGTAATTTAACATTATGTTTTTTTTTTATTCTGTGGGTTTTAAACTATTTTTATATACTGCGTTATAATACTTGTATGTATTTAGTTGTATGTGTATTGAACATCACAAGCCATGGGTAAAGTGTAGTAAACTTATTTTAACTTTGAGGAAGCATTTTTAAGTGGAATTCTCCCTCACTGTATAAAATAAATGATTTTGTGCTGCTGATTGTCAAACTAATTCAGGCTTATCTATAATTATGAGCCAGTATTGCATTTTTGAAAGGGTAGAATGTGAGCTGTAGTCTTTTCCGCTCAGTATGTGACAAATAAGGCTCATTTTACACCTTCTATTATTTGACTGAAACAGAGGTTTTCCTGTTTGCCCAAGTCACCAAGGTGGGTGTTGTTCTTCTGGTGAGGACTGTAGTCGTTCAACTGCCATGTCAATGGCCTTGGCATAGTATGAACTTCACTCTTATGTGCTGATTCCCCGCAGCAGACCAGGGATGGATCCACACGTTAATTCTGCACTGATTTTACACCGGAAGCCCTTCCTGTCATAACTCCAGATGTACAAGAGATTGGTGCTTGGGTGGACTTTGAACCCTGGACCTTCTTTCTGAACCAGGTGCCAACATGCTGTCTTATATGTGACTGTTTTGTCTGTTGTCATTTTTGCTCTGAGTTGCCACAGCAGATCCTGAACAATATTTTGGCACAACTTTCTCTCCAGCTACCCTTCCTAATGCAATTTCAGATGTATATGTAAATTGTGGCACGCCTGGCTTTGAGCTAGGGACCTTCTGGTGGAGAGGCAACAGCATTTTACCAGGTTATAGACAAAATGCAGAATTTGAATTGATTTAGCAAAATGGTACATGTCATGGTATTGTACATGGCCAAAACTACACTGACATTGATCTTCTGTACTGCAGTAGCATTTTATTTTTAAGAAATACATAAAATGGGGAGGATTCTGGACATTAAAACACAGACTTACAGTTGTATGCAAAAGTTTGAGCATCCCTGATAATTTTCATGATTTTCCTTTATAAATCATTGGTTGTCTGGATCAGAAATTTCAATTAAATATATCATATAGCAGACAAACAGTGATATTTGAGAAGTTTCTAGTATTTACAGAAAGTCAGCAATAATTATTTAAACAAAATTAAGCAGGTGCATAAATTTGAGCACCCTTGTCATTTTATTGATTTGAATACATTTAGCACTTTGGAACACAAAATTGGTTTGGTAAGCTCATTGACCCTTGACCTCCTTACACAGGTGAATCCAATCATGAGAAAGGGTATTTAAGGTGGTCATTTGCAAATGTTTCCCCTCTTTGCATCTCTTCTAATGACTGGCAACATGGGAGCCTCTAAGCAACTCTCAAATGACCTGAAAACAAAGATTGTTCAACATCATGGTTTAAGGGAAGGATACAAAAAGCTGTCTCAGAGATTTCAGCTGTCAGTTTCCACTGTGAGGAACATAGTGAGGAAATGGAAGACCACAGGCACAGTACTAGTTAAGGCCCGAAGTGACAGGCCAAGAAAAATCTCAGATAAGCTGAAGCGAAGGATGGTGAGAACAGTCATAGTCAACCCACAGACTTGCTCCGAAGGCCTACAACATGATCTTGCTGCAGATAGTGTCTCTGTGCATCATTCAACTATACAGTGCACTTTGTGTAAGGAGATGCTGGATGACAGAGTAATGCAGAGGAAGCCTTTTCTGCATACACGCCACAAACAGAGTTGCTTGAGGTATGCTAAAGCACATTTGGACAAGCCAGCTTCATTTTGGAATAAGGTGCTGTGGATTGGTGAAACTAAAATTGAGTTATTTGGACATAACAACACAACAACAAAATAACTTCAACCAGAATCCAGACTCTCATTTGAAGCAAGTGTTTAGAGGCTGTTATTTCTGCAAAAGGAGGATCTACTAAATATTGATGTATTTTTTCTGTTGGGTTGCCCAAACTTATGCACCTGCCTAATTTTGTTTCAGTAATTATTGCACACTTTCTGTAAATCCGATAAACTTCATTTCAGTTCTCAAATATCAGTGTGTTCGCCTGCTATATGATATATTTAACTGAAACTGCTGATCTAAACAACCAATGATTTATAAAGGAAAATCATGGAAATCATCAGGGTTGCCCAAACTTTTGTATACAGCGGTATTTATTACATTATAAGGGGATATTAATGTTGACTACAGGGGCATAACCCCTCTTAGAAATAACCTGGGGTTGTTTTATACCCTGGGGTATATTTTGGGATAGACCAATTAGACAGGGGGTTAATCTAGCCTGCTACACCTGTACCCACTTACAAGTGTGTCATCTGTAACTATGTAGGTATTGTGTTTTGTCCAAGGACACACACGGGTACCCCGAAGCTGATACACCTGGAATCGAACCCCTGTCTGTGATAGTGTTGGGAAACAAAATTAATACTCACAATGTTGTGATATTTTCTAACAATACAAAAATAAATGAAGAACTGATGTAATTGAATTAGTCGCTTAGAGATGAGGTGGAAAGAATGTACCTCTTCTATTCAACAGAGGGCCGAAGTATTTGTTGTAGATATAATCTGAGCATTACATGCCGTCACCTCCATTTCAATCAGACTAATGAAAAAATAATGGCGGACTGCACCATGGCTTTCCCCAGATATTAGTTTCAATACTGATCAATATGATTTTTAAGGAGTGTCATCCATTTTTGTCCACATAACTGCCGCTCACTGGATATCTTCTCTTTGTTGGACCATTCTCTGTAAACCCTAGAGATGGTTGTGCAGCAAAATCCCAGTAAATCAGCAGTTTCTGATATACTCACACCAGCCCGTCTGGCACCAGCAACATTCAAAGTCATTTAAATCTCCTTTCTTCCCCATTCTGATGCTCAGTTTGAACTTCAGTAAGTCGTCTTCAACACATCTAGAAGCCTAAAAGCATTGAGCTACTGCCATGTAACTGGCTGATTAGCTATTTGTGTTAACAAGCAGTTAAACAGGTGTACCTAATAAAGTGACCGATGAGTGTAGAACTACAGCAGTGGTGTCTTAAATCCCAACAATTATTAAAGAGTAATTTCAAATGTGAGCTGGCTGTTTCAGTGATGGACCCTGGTGGTACAGAATCAGACTTTAAGAGGGTCAACCAACCTTTTCTGCGCTAAAGTGCAATTTTGACATGTCGTAAATCTACAGCACAATGAATAAACACTTGCTTGGATGTGCCGAACCTACAGTCAGTTTAAAGCTTCATTCTTCTTAAATGGGTTTAATGGAAAAGAGTTCAGATCTGATGAAAGGGAACGGGAGCAGGAGCTGTGTACAGTCTATGCACACATTCCTAATTGTATTGTAGTTGTGTGTATAAAATAGGAAACCTAAAATGTTTTTCAGCACCTGCTTCCACATTCAAGGGGTCATGCACAGGTGAGCAGATGAGAAATACCGTGTGTGATTCAGCAGCATTTCCCATCCACCGAAGCCAAGGTTCAGTCTGCTGTTAACTCCCAGTAATTTAAGTTCTGAATCATCGATGAGGGGAATAAAAAAAGAAGAAAGCATAATGTCATGATTCTTGTCTGTATTTTGAACTTGATATTCTCGCCACCACTCGGTTTACACCTTCACCTTCCTATCCATTCCAAATCCCCTGATTTTTATCAAGTCTGATCCATTTCCTCCTTTAAACAGATCTTTCCTCCCAGTTCACCCAGAGCACAACCAGCTTTAGTTGTCTGTCTGTCTGTCTCTCTCTCTTCCCTCACTCTTTGTCCCGTGCTGTTAAATTGTCAGAGATTAAGTAATTTTGGAACAAGTGGACCTTTAGGTCAAAATCTGCATTTTGCACATTAGTGCATGTGGGGGAGCGAAGAAGGTGTTCTCGAAGTTGGGCTATTTTATGTTTATGGTAGAGCCTTGCACGCAACTATATTCTTCGTTCCGCTCCCGCTGAAATTCTGACCATTCCTGTCCGCACCCGCAACATGTGTGTTACAGTCCCGCCTGCTTCCGGAATGGGTGTGTCCAGTCCCGCCCACACCCGTGAAACACTGAGTGCACAATAATAGAGATGATAATTTTGTGTATTCTCCCGTCCCGCGGGAGAAAACACATCATTTAGACTATTAATAAAGAAATTCATGGGATTGTTTGTTTCGTTGAATCCGTGGCCTATATGTCTTTTGACGCCCTGATCAGAAATAGCATTACTATTTGGTTGTTTTCAGTTTAAAGACAGTTTCAGGTGACAGTTCAGTAACTCGCTGAGCTGTGTCACAGAGAGAGAGAGACAGACTCACTGCGCTGTGTCTGTCTCTCTCTCTGTTTGCTTCTGTAATGTCTGTTGCTCCTTTTAAATTACTACAATGAAAGTAGCATGTGGACATGCATACTTTACACTATTCTCCTTTGTTGACTGAGTCATCTTGTTGCTTCTGTTCCTGCAGTGTTTATTTTTAGTCACCCGCTCCTGCCCGCAGCAAAGTTCTGACTGCCCACTCTCGCAAGATTTGTGTTGGATCCCACGGGACCCGGTGGGACCCAATCCCAATGCAGCCCTCTAGTTTATGGCACATTTGGTAGCAATGTGATACATGTCACAGAAAGTGTTGTGTGCACCAGCTGTTCCATACCCCAAAATTAATAAATTGTGATGTTAGTCTGACTAAAACGTACAGTTTCAACTTGATTGCTCAACCTGTTTTCTGGAAAAAAGCTGGAAAATGAGACTGATGAAGGGACATCCTGGCTAGAAAGACTAACAGATGGCAGGCTGATGGGTAAAATCTGAGTATGTAATTTACTCGTACATCCTCATCATTGCCATAACAACTTATATTTCCATCAAGTCCCATAAAAATGAGTTCAGTCCTACAATGCTAACAAATACGAGCACCTAGAGGCCCTCTGGAGATGTAATCCCAACCACCCACGTTGCTTTGGAGTCGAAATGACTAAACACTGACCTACAACCTCCATTTTTGAACTCGTCCAAGATATGACTCATATTCCTCTGTCTGTCAAATGCTATGAAGACATCTGCAAACATTCATTAGTTATTGTTGCAACGAAGTCGGTCACAGACTGAAAACCATCCATGCAGACGTGTGCAGGTAAAAACAGCCATCTTACAATGGAAATATCTATAACACAGCACATGTGGAGTGTGAAACCATTAATGTGTAAATACAGGAAACAGCAATCTGAGTGCTCTTCTAGTTATACTTAAGACTTCCAGCAGAATTTTGTTGATAAAGAAATCAACACAACATGCGCAGTTTTGTTGATTTATGTCATATACCATCTGTGATATTGTATATTCCAAATTCAACCTTCCGACATAATTAAATAAATGTACAGCACATTTTCTCTCAAAAATTCTTGAAAGGGTAGTTGTAAAACAGCTAACTGATCATCTGCAGAGGAATGGTCTATTTGAAGAGTTTCAGTCAGGTTTTAGAATTCATCATAGTACAGAAACAGCATTAGTGAAGGTTACAAATGATCTTCTTATGGCCTCAGACAGTGGACTCATCTCTGTGCTTGTTCTGTTAGACCTCAGTGCTGCTTTTGATACTGTTGACCATAAAATTTTATTACAGAGATTAGAGCATGCCATAGGTATTAAAGGCACTGCGCTGCGGTGGTTTGAATCATATTTATCTAATAGATTACAATTTGTTCATGTAAATGGGGAATCTTCTTCACAGACTAAGGTTAATTATGGAGTTCCACAAGGTTCTGTGCTAGGACCAATTTTATTCACTTTATACATGCTTCCCTTAGGCAGTATTATTAGACGGCATTGCTTAAATTTTCATTGTTACGCAGATGATACCCAGCTTTATCTATCCATGAAGCCAGAGGACACACACCAATTAGCTAAACTGCAGGATTGTCTTACAGACATAACGACATGGATGACCTCTAATTTCCTGCTTTTAAACTCAGATAAAACTGAAGTTATTGTACTTGGCCCCACAAATCTTAGAAACATGGTGTCTAACCAGATCCTTACTCTGGATGGCATTACCCTGACCTCTAGTAATACTGTGAGAAATCTTGGAGTCATTTTTGATCAGGATATGTCATTCAAAGCGCATTAAACAAATATGTAAGACTGCTTTTTTGCATTTACGCAATATCTCTAAAATTAGAAAGGTCTTGTCTCAGAGTGATGCTGAAAAACTAATTCATGCATTTATTTCCTCTAGGCTGGACTATTGTAATTCATTATTATCAGGTTGTCCTAAAAGTTCCCTGAAAAGCCTTCAGTTAATTCAAAATGCTGCAGCTAGAGTACTGACGGGGACTAGAAGGAGAGAGCATATCTCACCCATATTGGCCTCTCTTCATTGGCTTCCTGTTAATTCTAGAATAGAATTTAAAATTCTTCTTCTTACTTATAAGGTTTTGAATAATCAGGTCCCATCTTATCTTAGGGACCTCATAGTACCATATCACCCCAATAGAGCGCTTCGCTCTCAGACTGCAGGCTTACTTGTAGTTCCTAGGGTTTGTAAGAGTAGAATGGGAGGCAGAGCCTTCAGCTTTCAGGCTCCTCTCCTGTGGAACCAGCTCCCAATTCGGATCAGGGAGACAGACACCCTCTCTACTTTTAAGATTAGGCTTAAAACTTTCCTTTTTGCTAAAGCTTATAGTTAGGGCTGGATCGGGTGACCCTGAACCATCCCTTAGTTATGCTGCTATAGACTTAGACTGCTGGGGGGTTCCCATGATGCACTGAGTGTTTCTTTCTCTTTTTGCTCTGTATGCACCACTCTGCATTTAATCATTAGTGACTGATCTCTGCTCCCCTCCACAGCATGTCTTTTTCCTGGTTCTCTCCCTCAGCCCCAACCAGTCCCAGCAGAAGACTGCCCCTCCCTGAGCCTGGTTCTGCTGGAGGTTTCTTCCTGTTAAAAGGGAGTTTTTCCTTCCCACTGTCGCCAAGTGCTTGCTCACAGGGGGTCGTTTTGACCATTGGGGTTTTTACGTAATTATTGTATGGCCTTGCCTTACAATATAAAGCGCCTTGGGGCAACTGTTTGTTGTGATTTGGCGCTATATAAATAAAATTGATTGATTGATTGACACGAAGCATATAAAAATATACTTTGTGTTAATGTGCTGTACATTAAAGAAGCACTTACTATAATTAAAATATATACATTGATCTTAACCTCGTATTGGCAAACGACTTGATTTCAGGACATTATTGAAACGTTTTCCATTCACTCTCATGTTCTTCAAGATATGCAGTCAGGTTCATAACTATTTGGACAGAATAACTGCCTGGTACCTGGAACCCAGAATGCTTCCACTCCTTATGTACATCCTGCTTGTACGTGTGACATCTTGCCTTCAGTGATGTAAATGATCTGTAGTGACTGACTTTATTATTGCAAAACACTGTCCTGCTCTGCATGTTAAGTCTGGGGTGGAGTCATCAGTCTGCACTGTGACCGTGTCCAGAGCTTTGAAGAATTTTCTCACAAGCACTTCCAAATTCATCTTGTTAATTTTGGTTAAGTCCTCACAGTCCACTTTCATTTAAACTAAGCCCCAATCCAAATTTCAAATCCTAAATGAACCACATTTTTTCCAAAAATACATTTTATCCACCAGATCCAGATCATTATGTTTGATCCTGTTCATTCCTGATCACTCATCTTTGATCCTGATCTGATTGCTACTCTTTGATTCATTTCACTGAACATTTATTGCACTGTTTCTTTCTCTTTTTGCTCCGTATGCATCACTCTGCATTTAATCATTAGTGATCGATCTTTGCCCCCCTTCACGGCATGTCTTTTTCCTGGTTCTTTCCCTCAGCCCCAACCAGTCTCAGCAGAAGACTGCCCCTCCCTGAGCCTGGTTCTGCTGGAGGTTTCTTCCTGTTAAAAGGGAGTTTTTCCTTCCCACTGTGGCCAAGTGCTTGCTCATAGGGGGTCGTTTTGACCGTTGGGGTTTTTCATAATTATTGTATGGCCTTGCCTTACAATATGGAGCGCCTTGGGGCAGCTGTTTGTTGTGATTTGGCGCTATATAAGAAAAAAGTTGATTGATTGATTTATTAATAATGCTTACTGATCACTGACCTTTGAACTTGGACACTTTCCTCTGAGAGGAATCAGTGGCCTCTGACCCTGATTGCTAACTTTTGATTGATTAAACTGATTAAATTCTTGAGCTTTTGGTCCTGACCAGTGAAGTTAGATTCTGATTGGTTTGATCCTTTAACTCAGATCAAAGCAATCCATCAGGATCAGATTTGAAGCTCAAATCCACATGTGCAGCAAAATTTATTACTGGTGGGTGATCCCACTGACCTTCTCTTAGGTTACGTAGACACTCAGATGACAACTCTCAACTAAGACCAGCAGTCTACTCATCTCTGAAATGATTTTGTCTCCCTGTTTGTTTCTGCACATTGATCAAATTAAGATTGAGTCCCTATCAAAACACATTTTGTTACATTGGCTCTAAACCTTTATCCAGACCTTCACTAAAATAAGATCACAAATGGGATGGATTTTCTTTTTTTTTTTCTTCTTCTCAACATCGCTGCAGTAGCTCCTTTATGGACATCAGGACCCAAAGCACTGCACATTTTCCATTTGTCCCTGAACTAATCAGAGCAGATCAACTCGCTGGTGCAGTGCTTTGGATCCCTATAGGACCAGAATTGGGACTCACTTCCTTATGGAACTGCGTAGTGAGTTGGCAGTAGTCTTTCGCTGGATGCCCTTCCTGGTGCAACTCCAAGGAGAATGGGGCACAGGTGGCATAGAAGGGGGGCTACTGATATTAAAATTCAATAAATAAATAATTAAATAAAAGCCCTGTTTCATAGTTGGGAAATGGAGAAAAAAAAATCCAGATCTGGTGCCTGATTTGGATCTGCTGCAAAATGTAATGGGCTCTTCCTTGGCTATGGTCTGTGCACTCTGAGTGCGCTAGTTTGTAAATTAAACAATGAGGGAATCCCCAGCTGGAATGAAAAAGCTCAGCAGCCACAAAAAACATGCATGAAGTACTGTGACTCCTACACTGACTGTCACCCCACTTTGGGTGTGAGCACCCTCAGATTTTTAACCTTGACACCTTGCAGGTCGAGCTCATGTTCACACCTGCTTTCCAAACTAGATGTGTGCAAACTGCAGCGACTCGAAATCTGGGTGATCATACTTGAACGCGCACACGTGTGCCAACGTGCAGGACTCACGAAATCCCCTTCAGCCACATGCTCATGTGAACGCAGTGCACCGCAGAATCCCACATAATAAGACGCACATACACTGACAGTGACGCAACAGCACATCAGCACGTCATAGTCAAGGTCATCCATTGATGGAATTAAAAGCAGAGAAGCTGCTGATGTAAATTTTGGCTCCGTGTTGCGATCTCCCCGTCGGCGCTGCGCACGTGCTTACATGCAAACTGCAATCGAACCCTCTCAGAATGGAGATGTGCCTCCGTGGTGCCAGAACAACTGGATGCAGATAAAAAATAATAATAATAAAAAATCATCAAAGCTGCACTTTCGGTGTCATTTAAAGGGTTTCAGCTCCCAAAACAGCCAAACTGCCCTCGCTGCAAATAATCGAAATGACTGCGCTGATTTAGCAGTGAGCTGATTCTGTACCCCACCAAAAAAAAAAAAAAAAAAAAAAAACGAAACAGATCAGAGGTTCTGCGTGACTTCGATTATTCATTCAGCCTGCGCTCCGACGCCACATGCAGCATCATTCTGCTCTTGGCAGCGCGGTGCGCAGTTTGTCCATTTAGGCGTGCTGCTGTCGGGCAGTTTTTGCGCTTGTTTGTTTAGCAGCGCGCTCCGGGCCAGACGGGACAGCGCAGTGGACGCGCCAAAAGCGCAATGAGACCGCGCTGCGCATTCCGGCGGGATAGCGCCGGGCGCGTGTGCAACACTTCATGCTGCAGTGACTCCCAAAATGTGGGGAGAGGAAAGAAAAAGGAGGGGGAGAGAAAAAAGGAAGGCGGATAAACTTACCGAACTTTTGCTGCCACGGAAGATATCGCATCGTTTCTTAAATTCTTCCTTTTGGACGCGGCAGTTCCCATGCTGAGATGGAAACGGCGCAGTCAGGAAAACAGTTCATTCCCACAAAAGAACAAAAATAAATCAATGAAAGGATCCAGAAGGAATGCGACAAGAAAGGCGAATGGAAAAAAGTTGCAGTCAGAGATGTGTGTCGGAAGAAGACAAAAAGGAAAAAAAGAGAGGTGGAGGCCAGCAGCAGTCTGTCTGTCTGGATGTGTGTGAGCGCGTCCAGGCGATGGAGCTGCACAGCTGTCAACGTGCTGAAAATACCTCCTCTGTGAGCGTGTGCGCGCCTCTCGCTCATTGATCTGAAAATGCAATGGGAGGGACGGTAGGGGGGTGGCATCATCATCATCATCATCACCACCACCACCACCACACAGGAGAGGTGGAAGTGGCGCATGCAGGGTCTCAGCTCCACCTTTCTGGGGATGTGAGGCTACGAGTTTGAGGACTAAATTGTCAGCTTAGTTCAATTTATTTCATATATATATATATATATATATATATATATATATATATATATATATATATATATATATATATATATATATATATATATATATATATATATATATATGGCGCCAAATCACAACAAAGCTGCCTCAAGGCACTTCACACGAGTAAGGTCTAACCTTACCAACCCCTAGAGCAAGCACACAAGCGATAATGGTAAGGAAAAACTCCCTCTGGTGATGCTGAGGAAGAAACCTCAAGCAGACCAGACTCAGAGAGGTCACCCACTGCTTCAGCCATTCTAGCAGTTACAAGGTTTTTACAAAGGTTTTTACCAAGCTGAAGAAACAGAAAAACCAATAGCAACTGTCAAGGATTTTTGGCCCTTGTTGTTCCCCTTTTTGTGGTTTTCCGTCTGCTTCGGCTTTGATTTATCAGTATTTATTTTCATCATGAGTTATTCTGTTATGTTTTTCTTATCACTTTGTTACTTTTCATACTTTAGCCATTGTTCTGTTCTAGTTCTGTTCAGCCGGTTTGTGTTTTCATTGTTTATCATTTAGCTTTCATCTGTATATGTTGGCTGTTGTTTTCTGTTGTACTTTTATATCAGGTTTTGATTTCTGTTTATTAGTCTGTTCCTGTATAATTTTGCTTTTGTATTTCATGATCAGTTCTAGTTGCTTTTGTTCACATGCTCATGTTTGATTTCAGTTCTTGTTTTTGTAGTTCCACATTCGGTGTTAGTTTATTCCTCACACCCAGCTTATTATTTTCACATCACTGCACCTGCCCCATGTCTTTGTCTCCCACCTTGTTTATGTCTGCTTTGTGTTTTCGTTCACTCCCACTCTTGCTCCAGCTCACGTGTCTTTGTCTTACTTCACTCCACTCTGTGCTTTCCTTCCTTCACTATCTTGTACTCTGCACAACCTTTGTCTCTCCCAGTCACGCCCCCTTCCAGAGACTTCCACACAGCTGCTTCACATCACACTAATTTGTTTGCTCCTTATTTAAACCATCACAGTCTCACAGCTCACTTCCAGTTTGTTGTCTCGTACACATTCCAGCGCCCTTTGTCAGTTCTGATTTCTGCTTTGCCGTGTATCGTGCCTCTGCTCTGTTTTCCTTGACCATGCCTTTTGCCTCGTCCCGGACGTCTGTGTTTGCTTGTGCCTCTGACCCCTGCTCAACCATGACTGCATTTTTGCCTGATCCTGATTGTACCTCTGCTCCGCTGCTTGATCACGTGTACCGAACCAGAGCCTAGAATAAAGACCATGTTTTCTCCTACACCTAAGCCTAGTCTGGGAGTTTGCATTGCGGGTCCAGCCACCATGGTAGATGGGCACCCGCCCATTCTGACAGTATCAAGGCAAAGCGCATTATTGAGATGAGCACAGAGTCATTGGCAGGGGGTCGTCCAGCGTCCATCCATCACGTCAACATGTATGAGTACATTGCAAAAGCAGACTGCAGTATGTTGCGTCAGCTTCAGCCAGGGCGTCTCGTGGTCAGTCCAGCGCTCTGTGGTGTGCAGCCGTCAGCCTTGTGCGATGTCTTCAGTGCCTCGGACAGAGAGAAAAAGAGCAGAATCAGTCGGGCAGAAATAACTGCACCTAAGGTATGAGTTCACTAGCAGTAAATCGACAGGGAAGCAGAGAGAATACTAAGGTGATTGCCAGCAGCTAACCCTGAGCTTCACTAACAGACCCAGAATTTAGATGAAATGAGAGACTTGCTTCCATTACTAATAAGATGAGTTAAACGGATAGGAAGCACTGTTCCATACTATGAAAGTATGGTAGCTATACGAGAGAGAGAATGTGTCTTAAGTCTGGACTTGAATCTCTCTATGGAATATGACTGTTTTATCTCTGCAGGGAGATCATTCCACAAAACAGGCGCATAATAAGAGAAGGCTCTGTTGCCTGCTGTCTTTTTACTCATCCTAGGAACACAAAGTAGTCCTGTGCCCTGGGAATGCAGAGCCTGGGCCGGTATGTAGGGTGTAATTAGGTCAGCTAAGTAAGGAAATGCTAGATAGTGAATAATTTTATAGGTTAGTAACAGAACCTTAAAATCTGACTTCATAGAGACAGGAAGCCAGTGAAGAGATGCCAAAATCAATGTAATGTGGTCAAATTTTCTGCTTTGTGTCAAAGGTTTGACAGCAGTATTTTGAACCAATTGGAGACCCCTAATGCTGGACTGCGGTAAATTAGAAAATAGAACATTGCAGTCATCTAATCTAGAAGAGACAAATGCATGAATCAGAGTCTCTGCATCAGCCATAGACAGGATGGGATGAATCTTCATTGTGTTACAAAGGTGGAAGAAAGCAGTCCTCATGATGTCTCTGATGTGTAGGTCAAAGGACAACGTTGGATCAAAAATTACCCCAAGGTTCCTCATTTTGTCAGTGTGATGTGTGATGCATGAGCCTAGGTTAAGCATTAGCTAGTCAAATTGATGTTGATGCCTTGCTGGACCAAGGACCATCATTTCGGTCTTGACCAAGTAAGAAATTGCTGGACACCCAGCTTTTCACTGATGCAAGGCAATCCTCTAAAGTCTCTATGAGATTACCAGCAGTTATCGTCATGTACAACTGAGTGTCATAATCCCTTAACACCACATTATGTGCCCAAGGGGTGTTATATAAAGGGGGAAAAGCAGGGGGCCTTAAACGGACCCCTCTGGAACCACAAATTTCATGTCAACAAGGTTAGAGGTAATGATATTGTGTAGGACACAGTAGGAGAGACTGGTTAGGTAGGATGTCAATCATGCAAGGACATTCCCAGCAATCCCAAAATGGTCCACGACAAGCAGAAGATCATTCACCACTTTAGTGAGAGCTGTCTCTGTGGAATGATATTTTCTAAAAGCAGACAGCAGTGGCTCAAAGAGATTATTCTCAGTAGGGTGGTCCACGAGCTGCTGTGAAACTACTTTTTCAAGGATTTTAGAACAAAACGATGGATTCTTAAGTAGTGGTTGAATCATTGCGGATTTGAAACATTTGGGAACAGATCCTAAGGTTAGTGACAGATTAATAATTTCCAGCACAGTAGGCCCAAGAGTGAGCCAAAGGTCCTTAAACAGTATAGTTGGTATAGGACGGAATAAGCAGATTGTGCTTTTAGCAGAACTTACAAGTTTTGCCAGCACATCCAGTGAAATAATATCAAATTCTATAAATCTAGGTAATATATCAGTGATGGCACCCACCTCGGATAACGGTGTGGTTGCCGGACTAAGGCATGCTCAGACAAATTTAATCTAATGTCACCTATTTTCTTCTCAAAGTAATATAAAAAATCTTGGGCTGTAAATGGAGAGCGACTTACAGGTAGTTGTCCTTGAATAAGTAATACCACTGTGTGGAACAGGAACTTTGAGTTATGCTTGTTTTTGTTGATCAAATCAGAGTAATAGGCCCGCTTTGTAGCCAGGAGTGAAATGCTAAATGGACTGCATTCATATAACGCTTTTCCATCTGCATCAGACCCTCAAAGTGCTTTACACATCAATGCCTCACATTTACCCCGATGTCAGGGTGCTGCCATACAAGGTGTCCACTACACACCGGGAGCAACTAGGGGATTAAGGACCTTGCCCAAGTGATTTTCCAGTCAGGCTGGGATTTGAACCGAGGATCCTCTGGTCTCAAGCCCAACGCTTAACCACTAGACCAGGGGTGGGCAACTTGTTCCAGAAAGGGCCAAGAGGGTGCAGGGTTTTCTTTGCAGCCACTGACTCCACCAGATGATTTCACTGATTAATATCACTTTGAGCAGATGGAATCAGTTAATCAGTGAAATCATCTGGTGGAGTCAGTGGCTGCAAAGAAAACCCGCACCCTCTTGGTCCTTTCTGAAACAAGTTGCCCACCCCTACACTAGACCATCACGTCCCCTAGTGCATGCTTATAGTCTAGAATAGCTTCACGCCATGTGAGGTGAAATACTTCTAGTTTTGAAGTACGCCGTTTTCATTCTAGACCTCTAGCCTTATGCTTGAAGCCACTTAAGTAATCACTGAACCAAGGCAACCATGTTTTTTTGGGTGGGGTGGGGTTGTGCTTTTAATGTAGGTGGATCAGTCATGTCCATTGTGGTTGTGAGCACTGAGTTTAAGCTGTCCACTTTGTCTGGATTTACAGTCACCTGTGAAATTAAGCTCTTTCTTTCTAAGCGCACATTTCATTTTAAAATATTCCTGTTGCTCTTTTTGGGGGGGTAAAGGACTCCTCGTTCTCTCTTGCTCTCTCTCACACTCATTCTGTGTCTCTCACTCAGCCAAGGACAGAGGGAGCAGTGGACGTGAAGTGCTGCAGTGTTCTGAGCATCACTTTAAACACATCAGTGGAGTGTTTGTTGATCACGGCTGTGACTTTGTTGGGTTTCTAAAATGTGTGAGTTATTCTTGTTAAAATAGCGCATTTTTAGTATTCAAAGTTGTGCCTGCCTCGTAAATGCAAGCTTCCACCAAGTGTAGCGGCTCTAACATCATCAGCATACCAAACGGCAGTTTCTCCGTGATCAAAGGTACACACACGCACACACGTATGTCACGGTTTGAGTTTTGCTAGGTGTTCTGTGTTATTTTGTTCTTTTGTGCTGTTAGTTATTTTTGCGTTTCATTGGGTTTGGTTGGTTTCTTTTCTTGCTGGGTTTTTTCTGCTTGGGTCTGCCTGTCTTTGTTTCTCTTGCCTCTCTCCCTTGGATCTTGGTGATGGGTGTTTCTCTCTCTCTCTGGCCATGCCTAGTTCTGGTGCTTTCCATGCACACCTGTTCCTGATTTGCTGATTACCACCTGCGATTATTTAAGCTCACTGGGTGTGTTTGTTTCTCGCCAGTTTGTCGTGCCTTGTGTCCTCATTCCAGCTCTGTTCCTGCATTCCATAGTCCTGCCTGCCTCTTTGTGTGTACCTGACCTCCAGCCTGTTGTTTTGACCACGCCTGTTTGCTTGATGTTTTTTTGTACTGCTGCTTTTTCTTGACTGCTTACTCGTGTACCGACCACCGCTATCCTCCACAGTGAAACCTTCTAAAAACCAGAGCTGTTTGTTTGAGTCATGCATTTTTGTCTTGCAATTCCAGACCATCCAGCCTGATAGTACAAACTGGCCAACGATGGACACAGCCGGCTCTAACCCGTTTCAGCTGGCAGTACATTACCACAGTAAGCAGCTTGCACAGCAACAGGATCACCTCACCACACTCTCTTCCCGGTTTAGCGACCTCGCTAAATGCCAGAACTCATTCATGGAGTTGGTGAGCACCCAGATGGGTCAATTACTGTCAATGTTAGATCATCAGGCTTCTACTGTTCCAGCCACCAGCAGCAGCAGTGTGCCACCTTCAGGACCTTCAACAGCTGCACCGGCTTCCGTACCTGAACCTGAATACTGCAATCTACTGTCGCCACCTGAATGCTTTTCAGGCGAGTCCGGTGACATCAAACCTTTCATTACTCAGTGTGAATTAAACTTTGAGCTCATGTCATGTAAGTTCCTGTCTGACAGGGCGAAGATAGCTTACGTGATCACTCACCTGACCGGTCGTGCTTTGGCGTGGGCAACAGTGAAGTGGGGTCACCGATCTTCAACCTGTGCCTCTCTTCCGGCTTTTACAATGGCACTGTGATCAGTTTTCCAGCACACCTCTCGAAAATAATCAAAATAATGCTCACAAATGTGTTCAAGTTGCATGGATTTCCACAGGATATTGTGTCTGATAGAGGAGCACAGTTTGTGTCTAATTTCTGGAGGGAATTCTGCTGTCTCCTCTGCGTCACTGCCAGCTTAACCTTGGGTTACCACCCCCAGGCCAACGGGCAGACAGAGCATCTCAATCATGAGTCAGAAAAGGGACTCCAGATTCTCACCTCCCAGCATCCTGCCTCATGGCCTGCTCAACTGTCTTGGATAGAACTGGCACACAATAGTCTTCCATCTGCATCCTCTGGTTTTTCTCCATTTCATGTAGTTTACAGTCATCAACCTCCACTGTTTCCATCCACTGCACTTTATTCTTCTGTTCACTTTGCCCAAGGACTCATCCTCCACTGCCGACGAACCTGGGAGCGCGCACGTAGAGCCCTCCTATAGTCCTCAGCTGCCTATAAGACAGCAGCTGATCGAAAAAGATCCTCCGCACCTGCATACGAACCTGGACAGAAAGTTTGGCTCTCGACACAGCATCTTCCTCTTAAAGGACTGTCCAGAAAACTGGCTCCCAGGTTTGTTGGTCCATTCTCAGTTTCCAAGGTTATTAATCCAGTTTCTGTTCGCCTCTGCCTCCCAAGTACTGTGCGCATCCACCCTACCTTTCATGTTAGCCACGTCAAGCCTGCTCATTCCAGCTCATTGTGCCCTCCGGCCATTCCCTCTCCCGCCCGGTGTGTGGATGGCGGCCCTGTTTTTCAGTGCGGTGGCTCCTGGACTCTTGCCGCCGCATGGTATGGCCCCGAGGAGCGGTCGTGGGTTCCCTCCCGCTTCATCCTTGATCCTGCTCTGATCCGTGAGTTTCATGACTCTCATCCTGCTGTGCCTGGGCCATCCGGGGCCGGCCGTAGAGGGGGGGTACTGTCATGGTTTGAGTTTTGTTAGGTGTTCTGTGTTACTGTGTTATTACCATCTGATTTGATTTGATTTGGCAATAAAATTATATAAGAATACATAAAAAATACTGCAGAGGATAACACAAGAAAGCTTCCAGTACGGATGCTTATTTACATTGTGGTCCTGGAAAAAAAAAAAAAAAAAAGACATACACAAAAATAAAATACAATAATGAAAAACTCTAAAAAAATATATATATATGGTATGAAAATACACGAACCAAACAATAATACAGTAAAATAACAATTAATAAAAGTGATAAAAGGATATTCTTGAGCAATAGCTCTATGCAATTCACATACAGACCAAACAGATAAAAAGACTTAAGAAGTGGACATTAATAATATAAAAAGAATCCTTGACTAGAATTTACAATACTAGTTAATAAGAACGGCTTAACTCAATGTTTAAACACATGCCTAGAAGTAGTTTCATTAATAGACAAAAGAAGACTATTCCATAATTTAATCCCAGTAAATGTAAAAGATGATAAGCCAAAAGACTGTACTCTCTGGACATTAAAAGACAAATGGCTGGACCTTGTGTCATAAGATGAAACATGCGAAATAAAATTAGATTTAAGGTAATCAGGTGCCAAATCGTGAGCGACATAAAATACGTGGTTCAGTTTAAGCTGATCTACTCTCTTTTCAACTGGTAGCATATTATTCTTTACAAACTGGTCAACTCCATTGTGAGTCATTGGAGAGGTATTTAACAAGTATCTGATCATTTTATTGTGAACCACCTGAAGGCGTAATTTATTACATTTGGTGAGACCACTATACCAGGAAGAACAAGATTAATCCAAATGACATTGGATCAGTGAAGATATTAACAGTTTTTTAGTTCTGAGGTTAAAGTCCTTTGTATTACGATACAAAAACTTTAATCTAGTGGAACATAGTGCCACAATTTTCAACACAATTGCATTCCCAGATAAAGACCTATCCAGAATTATGCAAAGATATGTAACCTGGGCTCTGGATTCAATGGCAGCACCATTACATCATACCTGTAGCCTTTGGGCATTAGCTATTTTACGTTTTGAGCCAAATAATATTGACTCAGTTTTACCAAGGTGGATTGACAACTTGTTGTTGATTAGCCAATCACATATAGACTCCAGCTCAACAGTGAGAGTTTGTTCAATACCAGGTACGTTTTTACCAGTAGCTAACAGTGCCGAATCATCTGCATATAACAGTAACTTGCAATTTGTGGCTCTTGACATATCATTCACATACAAAAGAAACAACAAAGGACCCAGGATGGACCCAGGATGGACCCCTGGGGAACGCCACATGATATGTGTTGCTGCACTGACAGAGTACCCTGTATGTCAACCACTTGCTTCCTGTTCATAAGATTCACACCATGCCACTGCATCCACACGGAAACCAATGGCTTTCAGTTTGGTCATCAATATGGCGTGGTCGATGGTGTCAAAGGCCTTTTGCAGATCTAATAACACCATGCCAGTTAGATTACCCTGATCCAACTGATGTTTGAGAAAATCAGTCAAATGGATCAGGCAGGTGTCAGTTGAATATGCAGACCGGAACCCTGACTGTAGTTCGTAAATCAAATTATTACGAAAAACATACTGGTTAACTTGTTCATACACTATCTTTTCCAAAATTTTGGAAATGACAGATAACACAGAAACCGGCCTGTAATTACTGACATCACATTTACTGCCTTTTTTGTGAATTGGTACCACCCAAGCTAATTTTAGTTCATCTGGGACAATACCAGTTGACAATGAGCAATTCACAATATGGCACAGAGGGTGAGCTATAACTGAAGCACCATCTCTGATGAACTGCGCGGGCAGGTCATCCATACCAGTCGCCTTGCCAGCACCAATTTTCATGATTTCCTTACCTGATCTACACTTACTGAAGCTAGACAAAAATCATTGCTCGAAACATCCAGCTTATGATAAAAATTAGTAACATAAGATGCACCAAATTACCAGTACCAACAGGTAATTTACCAACCAGTTTGGTGGCGATGGCTGTATAAAACATATTAACTTTATAAACATATTATAACTTTTCAGCTACCACTGCTTAGTCAAAAACAGTGTCACCATCAACATTAAGCCCAATGTTATTACAGGGACTAGCCCTTTTAGAACCAGTACTGAGATTACTCAGCACTTTCCAAAGCTTCTTTGGCTTATTTTGGCATTCATAAACCATATTAACATAATAACTATTCTTAGCTTTACGCTTCAGGTAATTCCCTGTTTCTAAAGTGTAAGAACTGGTCATAATCAGCCGGATTGTTGCTATGGTGTAATTTACACAATAATTTGTCACGTTTTATAATTAGGTCATGCATTTCACCAGTCATCCATGATTCAGACCTTTGCTTCATCCTCATACTACGATGAGGTGCTAGAACGTTCAGTGTAGCTTCAAATAAGCTCTTGAACTGAGTCCATGCTTCAATAACACAAGTCGAATTGAAGACAACAGACCAATCCACCTCTGATAAGGCCTGTATCAGCCTGTCTTTACTGCTTCAAACTCCTCAGTCGAACCGTATTATGTTTACTGAACATGGGTCGCATTGTTTTATGAGTGCAAAAAGTCATTATGTGGTCACAAACACCAACATTCAAAACACCATGTTGAGAAATATTGTCACAGTCTGACACCATAATCAAATTGATGGTAGAAGCACTAGTTCTGGTAACACGAGTTGGAGAGTCAATGATCTGCGACAATCCAAAAAGGTCACAAAAATTACCTAACAACAGTCTTAGGTGGTTTGTGTTTACAGACATAGGTTTAGAAACATCAGAAACAACAACAGTCTGCTTGGGAGGTCAGTAATACACCCTGACTAAGATAGGATGAGAACGAGGCAACAAAATCTCCACCCGCACAGTTTCCAGATTATCTGAGTGAAGGTCAGTGTGAAAATTGAAAGCAAGATCGTTGCGGATATACGCGCAGACCCCACCACCATGCCTGTGTCTGTCATTGCGGACAATGGTGAACCCAGAAAGTTCCACTTCAGCATCGGTAACTGAGTAGTCCAACCAGGTTTTGGATATGCCAGTGATCGCTGCCTTAGTTTTTTTCGCAAGCAGTGCAAGTTCGGAGATCTTCAACACAAGACTTCTGCAATTCAAATGCAAGATATGGATTCCTTCGCGCTTGAAGCACAAGAAGTCATTGGCATGATTATCACACCCAGAGACACCAAAGTCCTCTGGAGAGTCATTCATAGTCTCGGGTGCATCAGATGAATCCAGTACAGTCGCCATAGATGACACCGTACACTTATTACAAATAAAGGGAATCATATCCCCATTGCACACCGCAACATCGTACAATGATACAGGTATGTCCCCACACTTAATGTGCATCCATTGGTCACACAAGTCACAGGGAACAGCTTTACTGTTGCTTCTAACTCCTTTTGAGCACACAACACAAGGATATTTAGGAGTTCTTGAAAGAACAGGGCCTGGGCAGGGATGAACATCACCACAAAGGAGTAGAAAGCATGCAAAACATAAATTGTCACAGTGTGCCCTTGACACGTTCACAGTAAAGCGCTTCTGTTTACCATAGCCACGGCTAAGTCCTTGACCTCTCCTAGGCACAGTGGGTGTTAATACTCAATGGTGAAGATGAGCAAGTCCATAATGAAAGTTACAAGTATAAAATACTCCTGCATCAATACTGTATCAATAAACAGAAGGAAGAAAACAGATTAAAATACCATACAAAAGGAGCGCAATTCCAATTCCGTATTTACCTGTCGCCATTATTAAGTTAAGTTGGACAATGACTGACCGCCCGCTGCAAGGCTTGCAGGCTAACCCAGCTATTGACAGACTAAATCCAGATGCTAACAGACTAATCCGGCTGCAGTCAAATACATGGAGTACTGTCCATTCAAATCTGGGTCCGGTATCAACACGACACGTTGTCGCCACAGACCGCAGCTGAGCAGACACTGAAATGTTCCATCCACTTTCAGATTGTCTGATTTTAAATTGACTGCTTCACTTTCTCGTTGACAAACTCGGCTAACAAATAGCCAACTACGTTACCTAGCTACCTGGCTTGCTGACTCCTTCACTTTCTCCACAGCGCGGCATTGGAAAAGGAGAAAAGTTTTATAGATTTGATCATTCTGAGGCCAAGGAACAACAGGATATTGGCTATTTAGCAATACTGCAGCAAGTAAGGTGTGTGTTCTGACTCGTGCAGTGATTATTGTTTCACCTGCGGTTATTTAAGCTCACTGGGTGTGTTTGTTTCTCGCCAGTTTGTCGTGCCTTGTGCCCTCATTCCAGCTCTGTTCCTGCATTCCATAGTCCTGCCTGCCTCTTTGTGTGTACCTGACCTCCAGCCTGTTGCTTCGACCACACCTGTTTGCCTGTTGTTTTTTGTACTGCTGCTTTTCCTTGACTGCTTACTCGTGTACCAACCTCCGCTATCCTCAACAGTAAAACCTTCTAAAAACCAGAGAGATTTATTTGAGTCGTGCATTTGTGTCCTGCGATTCCAGACCATCCAGCCTGATAACGTACACAGGAGTCGCTTGGCTTTTAATATATAGAATCCCAATTATGTGAATGAGCCACAAAATTTTGACAATTTTGACCAAAAAAAAAAAAAGACTCCATGTCACCAGCTAGGTACCAGATGACCTTATTGTTTAGGTCATGATGACAACATCCAGTGCAGAGTTTTAAAACAGCAGTTAGCCCTTCAAATAACAGGATTATACATCCACATGACCCTACTGAAAGGATTCACTATACTATATTACTATAGCCACAGCAGACACTTCTCTCTCTGTCTACGTATGTGTAGTTTTAAAGTTACATGATGCTTGACATGAGGCTGTCAGCTTCTTTGATGTCAAAAGCCTAGGTCTGATGGTCACCTAGGGCACCACTGCTTGTATTTAAATTGCATCTTCTGAGGCAGAGCCTTCAGCTTTCAGGCTCCTCTCCTGTGGAACCAGCTCCCAATTCAGATCAGGGAGACAGACACCCTCTCTACTTTTAAGATTAGGCTTAAAACTTTCCTTTTTTCTAAAGCTTATAGTTAGGGCTGGATCAGGTGACCCTGAACCATCCCTTAGTTATGCTGCTATAGACTTAGACTGCTGCGGGGTTCCCATGGTGCACTAAGTGTTTCTTTTTCTTTTTGCTCTGTATGCACCACTCTGCATTTAATCATTAGTGATTGATCTCTGCTCCCCTCCACAGCATGTCTTTTTCCTGGTTCGCTCCCTCAGCCCCAACCAGTCCCAGCAGAAGACTGCCCCTCCCTGAGCTTGGTTCTGCTGGAGGTTTCTTCCTGTTAAAAGGGAGTTTTTCCTTCCCACTGTCGCCAAGTGCTTGTGTTTTTATGTAATTATTGTATGGCCTTGCCTTACAATATAAAGCGCCTTGGGGCAACTGTTTGTTGTGATTTGGCACTATATAAATAAAATTGATTGATTGATTGATCTTGACAAGCGAAAACTAGTTTTATACATTATGGTGACATTCTGTTTTTAAGAAATCTGCTTTTGTCAGACTGTCAAGGCTAAAAACAACTTTCTGTCCTCACACTGAGATGATTACAACTGATCCATATTAAGAATACAGTGAGTAAATTTTGGTCATTATTGTGGTATTTCATATCATATACACACACAAAGGCAGAGGCGGCAAATGAATCACCCCATAAAGGCCAATTACCCTTCAAAAAATAAAAAAAGAACTCTATCAGTCTGTGCACCCGCAGGCCATTTCACCAGAGGCTCAAATGTGCAGGATGTCCTTCAACGTTAATATCTTTACTATGCATTCCTGTACTGTAGATGCACATATGTAAATGTATACACACAGACCCACGGAGACAAGCAGAGGTGCCGTTGAACATTAAGCAGTAAACTATTCCAGGCAGCGCTGACGACTCTGAGGGAGAGTGTGGATGGACTGTAGATGACCACCAGAGAGGAAGAGATAGATGAATGGATGGCGAGAGAAGAGAAGAGCCAGGAAGTAGAAGAAAATGATGATGAATTGGAGAAAGATGGCCGGATGGCAGGGAGCCATGCAAAAAAAAAACAAAAAAACAACGGGAGCAAGCAGTGGGTAAAAGGATGAAAGGAAGAGAGAAGCTTGAATGGAAGAAGACATTTATTCATTTCTTTTTGCTATAAAGGAGTGCATGTATAGGTTTTTCCACTGTTTGAAAGCACTGGTGGTGCAATATGCTGACAAACGAAGAGAAACAGAGAAATAAAATAGATGAAAGACAGTGAGAGAAGACTGATGCACGCTGCCATAAATCCACACATGTCCCAGATATTAGTGTTTCCTCTGAGCATGACAAGCATTCACTGTCTGACTGATTGCACAGCAGATTAATATTGGAGTATGAAACGAGTGCAGCAGCCAGTGGTTTGTTACTCACAA